>NC_056695.1:22403568-22706318 GCF_018350215.1 Panthera leo
TCAAAAATAAACATTAAAAAAAAGTGGGGGGGGGGGGAATGTAAAGCTATAAAAATTGAGTATCAGTGCCATTGATCTGCTGTCTTCCTGCCTAGGATTTGTGTGGTCACTGATCATTTGAGTGGCACCATGTCCTATGTGTATGCTCAGATTGACTAGTAATTCGCCGTGAGGGGCACCTCCTGCATTGTCAAGGAGATGGCTAGCCCCTTCCTCTCTCCTCCTTCCTGGAGCTGCCCACTCAGTCCAAGAAAGCTGGTAAACCCTGACTTTGGTATTTTCTAGTTTACAAATCACATTGACACCTGTGATCCGGTTATTTTGGTGAGCTCATTCACCTGAGGCCCAGGTGATACAATCTCCAATTTAGAGATAAACTGAGGTTCAGAAAGACAGTCATTTGCTCAAAGTTATGCAAATAATTAGAAGCGGAGGCTGCACTCAAACCCATAATTTTCAACTTCAAATTTCATATTCCAAACATTGTGATATGTTGACTTTTGGCTTGATTGGTTTAAAAATGATGAATTTGAGAAAGAAGGCATGTGGAAACAGAGAAATTAATTTAAGAGAGCTAATCGTAGAAGAGTAAGAAGACTTTGAAAAGAAAAAAAACTGGGGCTAATAAATTGAGGAAGAGTACGAGAAAGCTTTATTTTTGAACATGCCTGAAAATAGACCACATGCATTAAATATGTAGACAATCACTGGTGACTTAGCTGTATATTTCATTAACCTGGGCGTGACCCTGGGAAAATCCTAATGAAAACCATGACTCTGCATGCTCTTTTTTCAACGCACTGAGTGACAAATGAAGACAGAATCATAAGCATTGCTGAAGTCAGAACATCTTAAATTATCATCTCTCCTCAAGCTCACCATGGCTTATGCATGACTAGATAAGAGCATCAGGTACGGATGAGAAGGCTTTTCTCATATCCCATGCTGACCACTACTCAGTTTTTCTTCTAAAATGGAGACTGCCATGATTGTTCCTATAACATGGATGGTTAAAAAACATAGAGGGGGGACAATTATAAAATTAATTATTAGTCATTTTAGAAAATTAAAAAAAGAGAAAAATGTAAAGAGTAGGAAAAATATTGCTCAAGGTGCCACTAACCAGAGTCTCTGCCTATTAACATTTTAATATACCTCTGTTCAATTCACTTTGTGAATTTTTGAACATTATAAATAAAATGTTATAAAAAAAACTGAAGTACTTTAAATTCTCCCTCCCCAGATCCATTTTCATTTCTCCACAGAGGCAATCACTCTCAAAAATGTGACACACATCCTTCAAGTCAGTATTTTATATTTTTGTTATATACACATTTGCATTATATTATTTTTGTTTTAAAAATTTTGCATAAATGCTGCCATACTGTTCTAAAGCTTTCTTCAACTCAGTGATTTTTCATTCAACCTATATTTTTAATCTATCTTTATTGTCAAAGGTGAATGTATTGCTCATGAATTTTAACCTCTAGATAATATTTCATTATATGACTAGACCACAATTTATTTATTCCTTCTGAATAACTTCTAGTTCTTTTCAATTTTTCTCTTATATTTAAAGAACACTACAGTAGATATTCTTAAAATATGACTTCCTGGAGCACATTTGCAAGAATTTCTCTGGACAATATTTTTAGAGGAGAAATTGCTGGATCGTAAGGTATGCACAATTTTAGCTTCACTTGATATTGACAAATTACTCTCCATGTAATGGGTATACCAATTCACCTGCAGTGTATGAGAGGTCTTTTGTTGATATTCCTGCCAATATTTGGTACCCGCGCGCGCACACACACACACACACACACATCCATCCATACATGAATATTCTGGTTATGAATTTTATGTTGTTATGTTTCAGATATCTTCTTTCAATCTGACACTTTTTATTTAAACTGGGTAATTATACAAGTTTTAAATTTGAGTACAGTCAAATTTATCAATCTTCTCCCCTAAGAATTGTGTTCTTTTATGTCTTACAAAAAGTCCCTTTCTTGACTCTCGTTGTGTTGTTCTGTAATCCCTGTTTGGCCTTCCAGATTCACCCTCCACCCTTCCCTACTCTGTGCTCTGTGCCAGCTGGGCTCACTTGGCCTCTAGCTTCCAGCTGAGTTTGGCCAATGGGAAGCATCTGCAGATCAAGTCCTGGTTTCCCTTAACTGATCTCTTTCCAGCCTAGGGATTGTAACAGGACTGTTTGCTGTTTGCTGTTGTCAGTCCCAGAATACTTCATCATCCCATATTTGTTTCCCTTAACTGTCCCCATAACCTTGTAAATGGTCTAGTCATTAAACTCTCTTCAATTACCACTTTTGAGTGACCACTTGTTTCCTGCCCAGACCCTGATCAATATAGTCATCAATATATTCTTATATATATTCTTCTAATAATTTCAGTGTTTCTTTAGAGTTTGTTTATGTACAATATATGGTGTGAGGGCAGGACCTAATTTCATTTTTTCCATATATATGGAAAACCATGTGTCCAACACCATTTATTGAACAGTTCCAGTCTTTGCCCACTGACTTTCAATGCCTTCTCTATTGTACACCAAGGTAGCATGTACAAGGGTCTGCTTCTAAGTTATTTATTCAGTTCCACAAAGGCAAGACACTTAACCTCTCCACGTAGGTGGTACTAAAATGTACTTCATATTGTTGTGAGGATTAAGTGAGTTAATACTTATCTGTTACTTTGATCAGTACAGGACACAGAGTAAAAGCTAAAAAAATACACTATTATTGTTATTAATATGTATAGGTCTTTGCATGAATCCTGCAGTACTTTAATGACAAAAGCTTTATAATTAATGTCGATATCTAAGCCAAGTTTTTTGTGTTTTCTTTAAATTAAAATTTTCTTAAATATTTTAAACATTTTTGCTTTAAAATTATAACATAAGCATTTCCCTATGTTAGTAAAAATAATTTTTAATTGTTGAATAATATTCCATCGTATGTACATATCTTAATTTACCTCTCTATTTTCCTGATCTGGGACCTCTCCCAGCTTTTCACTATTGTCAGTAATGTTAAAACAAAAATTTTATGTAAATTTTTATCTGTATTTTATATTGTTACTTTAGGATAGAGGTCTTAAAGTAGAATTACTGAGTCGATATGGGTGGAACTCAGGGAGCTAAGGTTATTGGCCAGATATTCTTTACACTTTTGAAAGAATAGACTGTTCAAAAATATCCCTAAGGTTAGTAGCTTCTGGATTTAGTGTATAGTATGACCAAAAGATCCCCTAATTATATGTGCACTGCTGTACCTCTTTTACTGTAAAAGTTAGAGGCAATGATACATGGAATCATATGCCAGTATTCAGATGCTCCATAAGTCTTATGATGGTGCAGGCTGAGATCTGCATAGAGAAAGGAGAATGTATAGTTGTAATATGATACAATTCCAATAAGGAAAATTTGCTAACCTTTTCAGAACAGAAGGGATCTTTTCAGGGTAATCAACTTGCCACCAAGTAGCTGATTAATTTCCTCAAAAATAGTAATGTATTGGAGGCTTAAAGTCAGTCGTTGTGGCTCATGAGTTGGACATTCAGCAGCAGTAGTAGATGTATCAGCCTTGGTGAGAGAACCATGGTGGTGGGACCATGTATAGCCTCCATTCTGCCATAGCAGAACCCATTGCATGAACCCGTTGCATGACACTAAAGTAGCCAAGGACAGAGACTGACCATCATTTACTGGACTAATTATTCAGTTCACCCCTATGCTAGTGTCTCTTCTGTAGTGGATGCTCTCCAGTGGATGTTAACATGTTAACCAAGACTCTTACACTTTTGGCCAACTTCCAGTGGTCTGTCAACATGTCTCTTCCCCGACATCTTTGTGCCCGATCTTCCAGTCTTACTCCTCTGGGCCCTAACCAACCATTTAAGACATTCACTACCACCCATAACTTCAAGCAATTCCTTACCTCAGGTACTTTTATCTCAACACAAAGTGGATGACCAAATGGTCATTAGGAAGACTTCTCCTTACCATTATCTTTCAGAAGCACCCTTAAATGGGACTGTATTGCAGTGGCAATCCATTTTCAGTTCACCAACATACCAAGCCATGAATCAAGTTCATTTCTTCTCCATCAGTCAATCATAGGTAATCCCCCATGAGGCCATACACATGAGCTAAGGGAGAGAGGCTGGTGCAAAAATGATGAGTCCGGAAACTCTTTGGGCCTAAACTCAGATGTATCATCTTTATCGCACAATGGATTGCAACCGAGCCCCTCCAACCTTAAATCTTGGTGGGTCTGCTGCACCCTTTAATGATGGCTATCCTGGGCTGTATAGTTATAGAATGTCTCATGGTACAGACAATCAGTCTCTACCAGGGTCCAGAAAGATATTAAAAGCAATGTTTCAAATGGTATACAGTTCTCTGCTGCAGATGACATGATCTTGACTTAGAACCCAGGAGTCTGTGCTGTGACATACCTATTGTGACTTGCCAAAGACTCCTTGTAGCATTTTTATCTTCCAACAGATTCTTCTAGCATGATAGGATCTGCCATGTCTATAGGGCCTGATTGGCAAGTAAAGGTGTGATTTCAGGTGAATCCCAAAGCTCAGCCTAATCCCATAGGAAGGTCTGGAGTAAATAATGGCAGTACAACAGTCTGTTTATGTTAAGGAAGAAACTTTTCTTTCATATTTCTGTATCAGTCATTGGGCTGCTCCAGGTTAGGCGAGAAGAGGTAAATTCTTGAGCACTTCGACCTCTCAGTTGTCTGAGTGAAGCAGCTTGAATAAGCCTAATAATAGTTCTTGAAGAAAGGTGCAGAAACAATCAAATATGAATGAGCATACTGAAATAGAGGGAAGGTCAAGAGGCTCTGGAGGGGAATCTGAGCAGAGTACCAGCATCATCCATTACAGCAGGCCCAGCCATGGAATTACCGAAGGCATGAGTAGATGGGGCTCAGAATTCCAGTAGATGTCAGATGTCACAGCAAATCCTCAAACCAGAACCAATCCTTGATACCAATAAAAACATGTATTAACCCCCAAAATCCTATCTAGCAAGTTCTGTATTTTTGTATAGGATGTACATGGATACATGTAATATTTGTCAGTGCCTCAGTTCTTATACTTTTCTTCTTTTGACTTCTTGTTCATAAGGAAATTTTCTATGTTTTAAATTCATTCCCTTTATGCTTTGGAGTTACTTTTCTTTATTCTAATTTATTCAAATTCACATTTGTTATTGTTGTTGTTGAAAATTAAAACCTTTAGACCTCATGATGTTGCATTTCCCAGATTTAAACCGAGTATGTTGGCATGAAGTTGAAATTACTGATGGTATTTTCACCAAAATAACTTGATTATGGATGATGTAAAGAATTCTCAGTAACTACCATATATGGCCCTGGCTTTAGAATGCTGATGGGTATTTAGGTGATATAATAGGAAACTATTTGTGACAATGGCAACCCTGAAATAAAAGGAACATGTGAGCAAATGTCATTATAGAGGGATGAAGTTTACTTTTGTGAAAATAGGACAAAACAACTTGTTAAGTATGATAGACCCAAATGGATAAAAATGAATGCAGTTTTGGTGATAGCTATTTTACAAGGAAAGAATTCTCTATTTTCATATAACCTTGAAGAAGATTATATAGTGTTTAGGGTCATATACTCAGAACAGGTGTGATAAATATTATGACATTTTGAAAGTATAGTTTAGTCATGGGGAAAATCTCAAGTGAAAAATGAAGCGATTTGTTCTTAGACCCAAGAGATCATGAAACCTAATTATTCCACTGCTTCCTCAGGCATAATCTCCATGTCTGTTGTTGTAAGAAGCTAATTCTCTGAGGATGCTATTAGTAACTCACTTCTGCACTGTTTGTCCCACACTGGAAATATGCAGGTGTTACAAATGTCACTGTGTTTCCAAAGCATAAACCTCCATTAATCTTTTATATTTATGGTTTATCAGGAAATAATGTTACTACATGGTAATAGAATATTATTAGGATAAGGCAGATACGATACTGAGGATTTTTTAGTAACAGTGCACACTTTCACGCCTCTGTGCCTTAGTGTGTGCTGTTCCCTTGGCCCAGGTTCTTCTCTGCTATTCAATTTCTGCTTGTATTCAAGGCCCAGATCAAATATTAGCCATGTGAAGCCTTTTCTATCTTCCTCAGTAAAAGGCACGATCTCCCTCCCCTTTGCATATGCAAATATTTTAATACTGACCAGGTTCTGACTATGTGCCTCTCTCTAGCTCTCTGCCTGCTTCTCATCTGTCTACTCTATTACATTTCAAACTCTTAAAAAATGGATCCTTCTCATCTTTGCTTCCTCAATACCCAGAACAATGCTTGACACACAGTAGCTACTCAATGAATGCCTACACCATGTGTTGTTATTTTTCTCAAAGGTTCCTTCCCTCCACCGATGCCTTTGTCAATACCTGTCAATATGGATACCTCTTTGCAAATGTTTGTAGGCCTGAATAGAATCCATTTACATCTAAGACAAATATTCACTGATTATTTTAATTTTCTTAACACTCTCCAAATGGCACTAATAATAGTAGGTCGATGCTTAGTTCTGTTGCTACAGGCAGTCCATAATGGCACTTAGGAATGAATAATTGGCTTCAACTTTCTTCACTAAAAGCCTATAAACTGAAACCACTATATGTGTATACTGGAATTGGACAATTAGGTAAATGGATGGTAGAAGGTGGGAGCCGGGTTTCTCACTGTTGGAGGGGGACATTACAGACAAGCAAGGGGAGAGGCTAGAATGACCCATGTAGTAATAGATTAGAGTTGGACACAGCAGTGTAAACTCATGTTTAGCTTAATATAAATAGAGATGGATATATTTACATAGAGACATGCATACAAATATAGGGATTTGTATGAACATAGGTATTTCCTTGTTTTGTCAACCTAGAGGTAACAACACCCCAGGAGCAACATGTGCACACCTAGTGCCCACATCTTGATTTCTTTTTTTTTAAATTTTTAATGTTTTTATTTATTTTTGAGACAGAGACAGAGCATGAGCAGGGGAGGGGCAGAGAGAGGGGGAGACACAGAATCTGAAGCAGGCTCCAGGCTCCGAGCTGTCAGCACAGAGCCCAACGCAGGGCTTGAACTCATGGAGTGTGAGGTCACGACCTGAGCTGAAGTCAGACACTCAATTGACTGAGCCACCCAGGCTCTCCTTGATTTCTAATACCACTATCCAAAAAAGGAACCAAGCATCCTTGGACAAATGGCTAATTATAGAACTGGATCAAGAAATACAAGATGAGCCCAGAGCATCTTACAGCACCAGAAAGGAAGAAAGTGCTCAAAAAACCAACAATGATGGGATATATCAAAGAGGCACAAAACTCAACTAAAACAGTTCCCAGTAGCAAAGTGGTAATAATTTTAGCAATGAAAATAAATAAATTAGCATTGGATGATAGCCTAAAGTATAAATATCTGTAAGTCCATACCAATATAAATAAATGATGGATAAACAAATAAATACATACATACAAACATAAACAAACAAACAAACAAATAGGGAGAAGAGACAGACTTTCTCTGTAGAAGAATTCCAATAATTTATGTAACTACTCCATCCTCAAGAAGGTGGAACATCATTCCTTGATAAGTGTGAGCTGCTTAGTGACTGCCTTCCAAAAAGCACAGTATGGACAGGTGAGAAAATAGTAGAGAAACCTGACAAATTGTACCTCAGGCAGGCAGTCAAGAGCAGCATCCACAGTGATAAGTCATGTGGTTATTATGTAATGACAAGAATGGCATTTTAACTATGTGGGCCTTCTTTTACCTCCTTTGGGATCTTCTTGCCTAAAACCCATAACCCCAGCCGAATCATGAAAAAAAATGCAGAAAACCCCCCCCAAAGAGTACATTATACAAAATGCCTCAAGATCATCAAAAATAAGGCCTCAAGTCTGGTGTGCCTGAGTGACTCAGTCAGTTCACCATCAGATTCTTGATTTTGGCTCAGGTCTTGATCTCATCGTTGTGAGATCGAGCCTTGTGTCCGCCTCCACACTGAGCGTGGATCCTGCTTCAGATTCTCTCTCTCTACCCCTCCCCCCTCTCAAAATAAATAAATAAACTTTTTTTTTTTTCAATAAGGGAAGTCTGAGAAACTGTCACAGCCTGAAGGAATGTAAGAGGATATGACAGCTAAAAGTAATATGGCGTCCTTAGTGGAATCCTGGAACAGAAAAGGGACATTACGTGAAAGCTAAGGAAATTTGAATGAACTTTTGACTTCAGTTAATTTTTTAAAAAATCTTTAAGTACCTGATATAAAAATACCAACACAAATGTAGGGTATGGACTGGCATATGGTGGACATTTAATGTGTGTTAGATAAAGGAGTGTGGGAATGATTAGCCCTCCCTTACATTTATGTTCCTCACCCAAACACGTGTAGGGACCATAATAATATAAACATATATATTTATATCCATATATGTCTGTATATAGAATAAATACTAATAAGTAAAAGTAGATAAGCAATTATATACATTCTGGCTTTATTGGTTTGACCTTGTTTTCAGATCCTGAGCCATTTATTTTTATTCTCCATCTCTCATTTCAAAAGAATATAAAAATGTCTACAAAGTGGTGACACAACTGTAGGCCTGTTGGCTTCTGCATTTCTATAAAGCTCAGAGGTAAAGATGTAGAGAAAACATTAAACCACTTTATTTAGACAACGACTGCCAAGTGTAGTTGCTGATTGCTTCTCTTAACATCCCAGTGACAAACGGCCAAACATTCATTCACATCTTTCCCAGGGATGCTGGACCCACCACTTTTCACAATCCCTGGCCACATGCAGCTCATTCTCTGTGTGCTGAGGGACACAGATGGGTGAACAAGCAAGTCGGTGCACTGTAACAAACTGCACCTGAAATCGGGGAAGGCTTAACCAAAGAGATCTGATGCAGCTGGACTTGAAGGATAAGTAGGTGTTCAGTCAGGAAGCATGACCATACTAAATGCTGAGGAAAGAGGGACGCTTAGAAAAACTATTCATTCTGTGCTTCTATATGAGGATGGGGCAAGAGAAGCTTAGGAACAGAATGACCCTGCTAGGGAAAAATTGAGGCAAAATGGCAAAGTTGCTGAGGGTTGTTGGTTTTTGTGCTTCCTGCTATTAGGTGAGGTGAAGAGAGTTTAGGATCTGGTTTATGACTACCTGAGCTTATAGCCCAGCCCTACTATTTATGATTAAGTGAGCTACTGGAGCTCTCTACGCTCCAATCCTTCCTCCGTCAGATGGGATAATAATAGTGCCTACTTCACCTGGTGAGAGAATCGCGAGATACCATATATTTGGTCAGACACATTGAGTAGCATCGGACACATGAGCATTCAAGACAAGCTGTTTTCATATTACTGCTGTTTTTGACGATAATGCACGACAGTCCTACTGAGGCTGCATGGTCTCTCTTGGGTGGATATGTCTGCATTTTGGGACCTGCCATCAGAGGATCAGTGGGACCAACCTATGGCTACAAAGAGCCTGCTTTTTAGGCTTTACCCAAGCATTGGAAATGAATAATCTTTGTCATAAAATTCTATCCTTACTGAGTTAGATGCTATCTCTGTCATAAAATAAATTCCTACATGTTTTAGATCTAGATGACACACACATTATATCATAAAGGGTTACATATGAATTTCTAAAATAGATGGATGGTAAATGCTAAGTGTCTACAGCCCTGAAGGAGTACATTATTGTGAATAACTGAATCTTCCAGAGAGCTAAGGGAGTAGTACCTCAAGATTCAAAACTTCTAAAACTATCAGTTTTGAAGGGATATTATTCTATATGAAATACTCCTATTTTGTCAAGCTTACTTTTTAATTTATCCTTTGAGTTACAACTCTAAGTTCCCTGTAACATTTCAAACTCTAAGGGAAAACTCACTTTGGCCCTATTGCAGACTAACAAAGAAAATTTCATAATTATAAATTCATAGAAATAAGGGATGAAATAGAAACACATTTGAAAAGATACACAATTAAGCTACAAATAAATAAATAAATAAATAAATAAAAGAGGAAAGGTCCTGTGCTGAAACAAAAGGGGAAATTAAGAGTAGAGCTCTGAACTCACTAGCCAGAGCAGCAGCATCCTGAGGAATGTGGAATCAGAGATAGAAGGAGGGTCTAGAAGCTGGGGTTTGTTTTATATATATATATATGAAATTTATTGTCAAATTGGTTTCCATACAACACCCAGTGCTCATCCCAACAGGTGCCCTCCTCAATACCCATCACCCACCCTCCCCTCACTCCCACCCCCCATCAACCCTCAGATTGTTCTCAGTTTTTTTTTTTTTTTTTTTTTTTTTTTTCAACGTTTTTTATTTATTTTTGGGACAGAGAGAGACAGAGCATGAACGGGGGAGGGTCAGAGAGAGAGGGAGACACAGAATCGGAAACAGGCTCCAGGCTCCGAGCCATCAGCCCAGAGCCTGACGCGGGGCTCGAACTCACGGACCGCGAGATCGTGACCTGGCTGAAGTCGGACGCTTAACCGACTGCGCCACCCAGGCGCCCCGAGATTGTTCTCAGTTTTTAAGAGTCTCTTATGTTTTGGCTCCCTCCCTCTCTAACCTTTTTTTTTTCCCTTACCCTCCACCATGATCTTCTGTTAAGTTTCTCAGGGTCCACGTAAGAGTGAAAACATATGATATCTGTCTTTCTCTGTATGACTTATTTCACTTAGCATAACACTCTCCAGTCCCATCCACATTGCTACAAAAGGCCATATTTTACCCACTGATTCCCGCATCAATTAGATTTCCAGGACTGTTTTCGTTTATTGTTTATTATTTCTTTGGAGAGAAATTGATACTAAAACAATTCTCTAATAAATTGCTGCACTCTTTATTTTATTTTTTAATGTTTACTTATTTATTTTGAGACAGAGAGAGAGCAAATGGGGGAAGGGCAGAGAGAGAAAGAGGGAGAGGAAGACAGAATCCCAAGCAGGCTTCGTGCTGTCAGCATGCAGGGTTGAATCTCATGGACCATGATATCATGACCTGAGCCAAAATCAGCAGTCAGATGCTTAACCAACTGAGCCACCCAGGTGTCCCTAAATTGCTGTACTTATTTTGTCAGTTCCCAGAACTTAAAGTTTGGGGTCAAAGAATATATACATTTTAGATTTTAATAACTATTACCAAATTGGTTGCAATAACAGCTGTAATATTTTATAGTCCCACCAACTGTGTTTGAGAATGTCAGTTCCATGTATCCTGGCCAGCCCAGAAGTTATTAATTTTTTCCATCTTTGGCATTCTAAACTACTGGGGTTTAATTTTGCATTTCCCTAACAGCTTTCTATGTTCACTGGACATTTGTGTTTTCTTTGAGAATTACCTATTGTTTTTAATAGATATAGATAGATATAGATAACATCTTCTTTATCCATTCATCAGTCGGTGAACACTTGGTCTGTTTCCATGATTTAGCTATTGTAGATAATGCTTCTATAAATGTCAGGATGCATGTATCCCTTCAAATCAGTATTTTTGTATCTTTGGGTAAATACCCAGTAGTGTGATTGATGGATCGTAGGATAGTTCTATTTTTAACTTTTTGAGGAAGCTCCATATTGTTTTCCTGAGTGGCTGCACCAGTTTGCATTCCCATCAACACTGCAAGAGGGTTCCCCTTTCTCCACATCCTTGCTAACACCTGTTGTTTCTTGTGTTGTTGATAGTAGCCATATTGAGGTGATATCCATTATAGTTTTGATTTGCATTTCCCTTGTTAAAACTGGTGTTGAGGACCTTTTCATATATCTGTTGGCCATCTGTATATCTTCTTTGGAAAAATGTCTATTCATGTCTTTTGCCTACTTTTAATAGATTATTAGATTTTGGGGGTATTATCTATTTTATCTATTATCTACTTGGGATATAATCTATTTTAATAGATTATTCATTTTGGGGGTATTAAGTTTTATAAGTTCTTTATATGTTTTGGATACTAATAGTTTGTCTTTTAAGAAATTTATAAATTTACATCCTGATTCTCATGTGTTTTCCAAGATAGATTCTTGAGTTCTGCATCAGTGAAACTTTGCTATATTTATAGGCTGAGACACAATCTAAGCATTTTTAATTGCCTTCACTTTACAAATAAGTTATTTATGAATTGAGTTCTTAACAAATAAGTTATTTATGAATTGAATTTTTAAGGAAAATCATTTAAGCAAATGATTTACATTTTCATTTCAGACACACTTTAAGATGAATATTTAATAGCTCTACTTCTCTCATTTTCACTTGAAGACCTTCTTTATGAGGCAGTTTATGATCTAGGAATAACGATGAAATGCAGATGGCACCCTCCCTATTTAAAAGATGTCCATCACTGAATCCTTAGTAAATTGAGTAATATTTTGTAATCAAATCAGTACTCCATATTATTCTGATTTCTGAATTCTAATCCGATATCACAATTTTTCTTTAAAAAATTTTTTTTTAACATTTATTTCCTTTTGAGGGATAGAATGTGAACAAGGGAGGGGCAGAGAGAGGGAGACACAGTATCTGAAGCAGGCTCAGACTCTGAGCTGTCAGCACAGAGTCTGATGCGGGGCTTGAACCCACAAACAGTGAGATCATGACCTGAGCCAAAGTTGGACACTTAACCGGCTGAGCCACCAAGGCACCTCATGATATCACAATTTCCTTTATTTGGCATTGCACTTTGTATTTTACTTTACAAATGTCAAAACAAGATATGCATGTGGTTGAAAAGTCCAACAGATTGAAGAGTCTGCTGCTACATCTTTCCAACCCACTAGTTTGCTCTTTAGAAGCAACCCTATAAAAATGTTTGTTTCTAGTTCCTTTATGATGCCTCAACAATCTCTTGTTCACTAATGCTCATTGCTCATTAGTCTTTGTGTTTTTACAACATTTTAGACAGTACCTACTGACTTCCTACTGATAAATGAAGGTTTACCTCATACATATCTCCCAACTTCACCTTCCCTTTTTCTTTACTTCCCCATCATTTTTCACTATTTACACTTCTTCTAATTGATACCTTTGCAATTTTAAACGGCTTGTCAAATCTCCACTTCCTAGCCCAACAACCACAGCCAGTACCTCTTCACCTCTACTATAAAGGATCAAGATATTGATCCACCACTTTTCTACTATCCATCTCTTCTAACCCATCTCCTTATTTCATACCTTTTATATTATCAAGATGGATAACCTTTACATTCTTTCTTGTAATGCAATTAAGTTCCTGATTTGTCTGTGGGTTAATTTTTTTAACTGGAAGTTCAATGAACAATTTAAAGTTTACGGTATCATGAATATGTAAATTTTGTTTCCTGCAGAGCCAAGTTGTGTAATTGGATTACATTTCGTCTACAAATTCAATGTCATGAGCACTGTACCATTCAAAGGAAACACTCCTATAATCAGGTTCAAATGGATTCTCCTTTCTCTGTTCTGCCACATGTCTGCTATATTCCTACGGTTATGAAAACTCTCATTCTATTTAATCCATTATATCTCCTTCTTTCCCTAAGTCTGGCTTGGGAAACCTTGGTCCCTTGCTCGTACCTGGACTGGTTACTCCTTAAGTCTCAGTAAAACCCAGTTTGGGGGATTATACACCATTGATCTTCTGGTTTGGCACCTCTATCCCCTAAAGCCTATCTTGTCTTTTTTCTTGGTTTAGTTGCAACACGTCTTTAAATAACTGTTTCAAAATGGTGAGCATCAAAGAAACAGACAGACCAATGGAATAAAGGAGAGAGCCCCAAACAAACTTTCACATACATGGCTAAATGATTTTTAACAAGGATGTCAAGATCATTCAATGGAGTAAGGACAGTCATTTTAACCACTAGTGCTAGGAAAACTGGATATCACATATTGAAAATGAAGTTGGACCCTTACCTTATATCACATGCAAACATTAATGGACCAAAATGGATCAAATACCTAAACATAAGAGTTAAAACTATTAAATTTTTAGGAATAAACATACAAGGAAAGCTTCATCATGTTGGACTAGGAAAGACACCAGAAACACAGGCAATAAAAAGAAGTAGATAAACTTTATCAAAGTCAAAAGATTTAGAACATTATAGGGCCCTACCAAGAGATCAAAAGGCAATCCAGAATGGAAGAAAAGATTTACAAATCATCTGATAAGGTGTTAATATCCAGAATATATAAAGAACTCCTAAACTCAACAACAAAAACAGCCCAATTAAAAAATAGGCAAAGAAAAGAAAAACAGAGACAAAACCAGAGATTTACAATAAAACCTTAAATTTCAAGATGGGAAAAAAATAGGCAAAGAACTTGAATACACACTTCTTTCAAGGAAGATACACAAATGGTCAATAAGCATGTGAAGAGATGCTCAACATCACTGAGCATTAGGGAAATGAAAATGAAAACCACAATGTGATAATACATCATACCCGCGGATGGCTATTATAACAAACAAAGCAAACAAAAAATAACATGTATTGGTAAGGACGTGGAGAAATTGGAACCCTTGTGTGTTGCTGGTGGGAATGTAAAATAGTGCAGCTGCTGTGGAGAACAGTATAGCAGTTCCTTAAAAAGAAAAATAAACATATAATTACCAGAAATTCCATTTCTGGGTATTATCTAAAAGAATTTAAATCAGGGATTCAAACAGACACTTGTACACCAATGTTCATAGCAGCATTATTCACAATAGCCAAAAGGTAGAAATAATCCAAACATCCATTGACAGATGAATGGATAAACAAAATGTTATATACACATACAGTGGAACATTAGTCAGCCTTCGAAAGAAATGAAATTTTGATACATACTACAACATGGATGGAACTTGAAAACAAGTGAATTAAACCAGACACAAAAGGTCAAATATTGTATGATTCATCTTGGATGATATCCCTACAATAGTCAAATTCATAGAGGTAGAAAGCAGAATAGTAGTTACCAGGGTCTGAGGGAAGGGAGTCAGGAGTCTTTATTGCTAAATGTATATAGAGTTTCAGTTTGGGATGATGAAAAAGTTCTGGAGATGGAAAATAGTGATGATTGCACAACAAATGAATGTATTTTAACACCACTCAACTGTACACTTAAAAATGGTTAAAATCATAAATTGTACATTAGGTATATTTAACCATGGAAAAAAATAATATGGAAACAAGTAAGCTTAGAATAGTTTTTAAATGAAAAAAAAATATTTTGACTTCTTCAAAACCTAAAAATCTCTTTAATTTTCCGTCAGATTTTATTGACAGTTTAGCCAAGTATACAATTCTAGGTTGGAAATAGATTTTACTCAGAAATCCGAAAACTTTTTGCCATAAGAAGTCTAATGACAACCTGACTCTTGTTTCATTTTTCTCAGTTCTTAGAAATTTAACATGTGCTCTTAAAATAAGACATACCTATTGAATGAGACCTACCTATTAAAGACCTAAGAAATTCAAGGTCGACTTTTCCTTTATGTTTTTAAATTACAGGTTAAAACGGGTCACCTGGTGGCTCAGTCAGTTGAGCATCGGACTTTGGCTCAGGTCACGATCTCATGGTTCGTGAGTTGAAGCCCCATGTCAGGCTTTGTGCTGACAGCTCAGAGCCTGCTTTGGATTCTCTGGCTCGCTCTCTCTCTGCCCCACCCCTGCTCATATTCTCTCTCTCTCTCAAAAATAAGTATACATTAAAAAAATATATAGATAAAGCTTCAAGCTTAAGTTATAGGCATATGATCTGTTAAGATATCCAAAGATTGAGGGAGCCTGGGTGACTCAGTTGGTTGAGCGTCCAACTCTTGGTTTGAGTTCAGGTCACGATCTCACAGTGGATTCAAGCCCCGCACTGGGCTCCATGCTGACAGTGCACTGGGACTCTCTCTCTCACTCCCTCTCTCTGCACCTCCCCTGCTTGCTTACTCTCTCAAAAACAAATAAACATAAAAAAAAAAAAAATCCAAAGATTGGTTATGGTATTTAAAAATAACTCATTCTCACAAACTTCAGAGTCTGTAACTAAGTGACCATGGACATCAAATTATTAAGAAAAATGTTCTATACTTATTCCAATAAGGAGTTTGAATCCTATATGGGTATTTATTTCTTTTTATGCCATGTTATAACTTAGAAATAGTGAAGCCCAGGGGCACCTGGGTGGCTCAGTTGGTTAAGCGTCTTGACTCTTGATTTTGGTTCAGGTCATAATCTCAACAGTTTGTGAGGTCAAGCCCCATCTCGGGCTCCCCACCGATAGTACGGAACCTGCGTGGAATTCTCTCTCTCCCTCTCTCTCTCTGCCCCTACCCTGCTTGTGCACACACATGCTCTCTCTCTTTCTCTCTCTAAATAAATAAACTTTAAAAAAAAACTTTTAAAAAAAGAAATAATGAAGTCCTACTGCCTAAACATGCACTATAGATCTAGATCTAGATAGATAGATATTAGGATATATATATATCCTAATATCCTAATATATATATATATATATATATATATATATATATATATATATATATATATATATATTATCCTAATATCCTAATATATATATCCTAATATAGATCTAGATCTAGATAGATAGATATTAGGATATATATATATATATATATATATCCTAATATCTATCTATTCTTTCTTTCTATATCTATCTATCTACATCTTAATCTAAAAAATAGCATGAAACTAATGATTGACTGTAAAGACAAAAGCACTGTTGGGGTTGATTTTATCAAGAGAGACTGCACAATATCTTTTGATACTAGACATTTAATTAAAAGCCCTATGTATTTCAATTTTTCATTTTTTTCTTACCTTAAATGGGAAGACTGTCAAGCCTGAGGGCTTAAATACAAACCAAAAATAATTAAAGTGTATAATTAAAGCTAGACTTTTAAGTAAGCTTTTTTCATATCCTTATGCTCTGAGTTCATTTTCAGTAAAAGGAAGGCTAGTGATATTAACTTAGCTGGGCTATCCTCTAAATATCCTATATGCATAATAGACATTATGATCCAGACATTTATAAGCTTATTTCTTTATATAACACGCTTTTGTATTACTTATTGTTACCAAAGAAACATAATCTTCTTTTCTGCAACCAGAAAGTCAATGATGAATACCCCTAAATGATACCAAGGAACATAAACCATTTTACTGATTATTACTTGTTCCTTAATTCTGTTTACAGTTTGTGGGTATTTTCAAATTGTTGATTTCTGAATTTTAATTGAATTATCTTTGCTTCATAAAACCATACAACGTTTGGGGCCTGATTACCATTGCATCTAACACCCCAGCAGCATGGCCAGCTAAGATGCTGCTGTCCACTGTTCCCGTGCCTGAATGCAGAAACAGCAGTGTCTCCATATGGGGGCTTCCTCACTACCATTCCCTGTTCATCCTTTGGGCTCCAAGCAAAATGCATGGTTTTTTTTGGCAACATTCTGTTGGATTTAGTTTCATTTGATGTAATGCTATTACTTTTTTTCTAGTGGTCGATGTTGTCTTACACATTTAGCAAACAGTCAAATTACATTATTTTGTTTTATGGGATTTCCGCCTGCTTTTGCAATCTGTCAGCACTGAGAACAGGGAAAGAAAAAAGGACAAATGACAGTTAAATGTGCTCATCTTATAGGGATCACTGCATTTGGTACTGTTATTTATATATGTATTTTTTCTACCATTAGCCCTCCTCTGAAATGGGAATTCACTCCATTACTTAGTTGTTTAACTCCCATCCCACCATAAACGTAGACCCACATCTTATTTTTGTGTGTGTCTGGCCTTATAAACCATATGGTATATTTCACCAAATCTAAAGAATACTATAATTTAAGAAATAGGACACATATGTCACTTTTAATATTTTACATTCATGTGGTACCTCATATCTTATGAATTATATTTAATCACATTTGATCTTCAAAGAAATTCCACAAGAAGAAAATTATTAGTCTTATTTTACAGATGAGAAAACAGAAGCTCAGAGAGTAAAGGGATTTGCCTAAGGTCACACAGCTATTGATTTTCAAAGCCAGGAAGTTAGCCTAGCTTCCTGACACCAAGTCCATGCTCTCGCAAATATCTAGCAACTACTCTTCTTTCCCTCGGTTACTTCTCACATATTACGATGGGGACAAGTTAAAAGGAGAACTTGCCTGTCAGGTCAAGTGTTGCAGCATGTCATATATCAGATTAGGTGAGAAAAACCGCTCGTAGCCTGACAGTCCACATCTTCCTCAGTCTTGTGCCAACTTCCCTTGTCAACCTTACTACTCTCTATTCTCTTGGATGTACTTTTGGTCTAGTGAGACTGAGCAACTTCTTTTCTAAGAAATGTTAAAAATTTAAATTGTTAAAAAATTTTGTTATCCGTTAACTCTGACCAAGTCCCCACTATAAGCTACTTGGAGACACAAAGGGAAAAGAACTCACAGTTATTGAGAGCATTCTGGGGTTGTTATCTGTCCATATGTTATCTTAATTAACCTTTAATACAACATTTTAAGATAGGTGTATTCTCTTCCTTTTTGCAAACAAGAAACCTGAAACTTAGAGATACTCAGTAACTTCCCCATCCTCATGACATGTTTTGAACTTCATAGATTATTGTAATTTCAGAGCTAGTGATTTTTAATTTTTTCTTTACCAAAGTTCTCTTGTTTATCACCTAATTAGGGAAGCAGATGTCCAGTGAAACTCTCCTTGAAAAGTATTATGAGATACCACTTAATACATATGTTACATTAGAAATCCAGTGTAATATCTGATAGGTTAGAGTATATCTGTTCTAAATGCTACCATTTTCTAGGAAAAATGAGTTGCAGATAATGTGGTATAGCTTAGGAGAGAACAAAAGCTCTTCAACGAGGCTTCAGGGAGTAAGTGGGATTTTTCCAGACTTCTGATTGATGGAGAAGGAAGGAGAGGGTATTTCAAGATAAGAACATGGTGTGGTTGGAAGAGTGAACTGGGAAAGGCTGAATCTCTGAGGGAAAGTGACTAATGGAATGTGTGCGGGGAATGAGTCAAATTATGGAAAGGTTTGAACGTCAGACTAAAGGGTTGGACCTTTATTTTACAGGCAGCAGGGAATGATTTTGGAACCCAGATTGATAGTAGTGTTTGAGGAAGGTGAGAGTGGGAAAGTGTTCATACTGGAGGGAACACTGGAAATGGGACAGAGTATGAGGCAATGTGTCTGTGCACACGTACAAGACTAGGTCAGAAGCCATTATGAAAGAAAATTCATAGTACTCGGTAAGCAGCTGAATCATAGTACTTGGTAAGGAGGGAGCAAGCAATGAGTTAAGATGGCTGCCAAAGCTTTGATGCAGACAATGGAAAGAATAGTAGTACCATTTTGCAGGCATGGTGATCAAGGGGAGGAAATATGTCAGATGAATTAATTTGAAGTCATGACAGTATATCCAAGTGAGAAAGTCCAATACACAATTAGAAATGTAACACTAATTGCAATGATAAAGGATGAGAAAATGTGGCTTTAGATGTCATCTACATATGGACAAAAGTCTTAGGAACAGTACTGGTCACCACAGTAGGAAAAGGTAGAAGCATCAGGGAGGTGGGCATGGCCAACCTTGCTGGCTTTCCTAATTTCATCATTTCCATGCAATTTTCTAAGGGGTAACCCAACTTGTAATAACCCAAATTATTACACATTTTTTAGCTACTAAAACCACTAGTCAGGCTGTGATATATATAAAATTATTCATACAGTGTGATAGTGGGAAGGAAATAGGGAAGGAATATCCAATAGGAACACTGAAAACTTTGCAAAATCCACACATTTCTTAAGGAAAAAATGCATGACTTTGTATAGAAATCATTTACTTTGAGATAGTCAAGTAAGTTTTCATTTGGACAGAAGACTTATTAGAATTTCAAATCTCTAAATCATAAATAACTTCGGGGTATAGCAATGGAACAGGCAGTCCAAATATTTAATAAAGTCAATGTTCATTACTTCATATAACTATATTTTCAACATAAAATGGGTCCCCAGGATAGGTAATATGCCTTATTATTTAAATGATCAAAGAAAGTATTACAGTTCTTACGTGCTCATTACATTAGCAAGTATTATTAGGAAAAAAGATCTAATGAACTTTTTTTTTTCTTAAGAATGTGAGAAAAGTAGCTCTTTATCATGAACAAGTTATATTCTTTAAGTCTACGTATCTTTTTTTGTTTTATTTCACTTTGTTTTGTTTTAAAGAGGGGCTTACTATACTTAATACTTTGAGAAAAACTTTCTGTATCCTGTAAAATGATGTTTTATTTATTTTT
Source organism: Panthera leo (assembly GCF_018350215.1). Taxonomy (NCBI): domain Eukaryota; kingdom Metazoa; phylum Chordata; class Mammalia; order Carnivora; family Felidae; genus Panthera; species Panthera leo. The sequence continues at coordinate 22,423,959 of NC_056695.1, forward strand.
TTAAAGTTTACTTTTGAGAGAGAGAGAGCATGAGGGAAGTGCAGAGAGCTGTCAGCGCAGAGCCCAACACGGGGCTCGATCTCACAAAACGTGAGGTTTTGACCTGAGCCAAAATCAAGAGTCAGATGCTTCCCTGAGTGAGTCACCCAGGCACCCCATAAAATGTTTTAAAAATAGAAGGTATGTAGGGGCACCTGGGTGGCTCACTCGGTTAAGCGTCCGACTTCAGCTCAGGTCATGATCTCACAGTTTGTGGGTTGTTCGAGCCCCATATGGGGCTCTGTGCTGACAGCTCAGAGCCTGGAGCCTGCTTTGGATTCTGTGTCTCCCTCTCTCTCTCTCTCTTCCCCTCCCCTGCTCATACTCGGTCTCTGTCTCAAAAATAAATAAAAACATTAAAACAAAAATAGAAGGTATGTTTATCTTTAACCTCATTCTTTTATTGTACCTAAGTCACTGATTATAATCTCAATGTTATCTCCATTCATACTGATGTCATCATTCTTTAGACACAGGATCTCTAGATCTGTTTCCTCATCTTTTACTCTAATAGTACAATTTAAATGTTCCTCTTCCTATTTTTCTCTTTGATCATTTGTGTTACTCTTTTCCAGATTCCCTCTAATCTGGCCACGTTCCTCTGGTAATAAAGTGTACGGGGTGGACTGTAATTTTCCGGTCAAATCTTAACGGAGTCATTTAAATGTCAACAGCCACATTTTTCAAATGGGAATGCCAGGAGTACTTTATAGTTCTGCAAGCCAAACAATAATATTATCTATGGGCACTCAAATCTCATGCCTCAGGGAGTAAACTGGAGAGTTTGTAAAGAGAGAGCAAAGTGTTTTTTCCTTCTTGGGCATTCACATTTTAACTAATTCAATTTATCCACTTGGATTTTAGTGTGTGTGTGTGTGTGTGTGTTTTAGTTTCCAGTTCTACAACTATTGGTAATTGCCATAGGCAATATACAAAATTACATAAGCCAATAACCTTACATTGAAAGTCTTGTGCCTGGAAACTCTCTTGAGCTTGTAGTTCTTAATAGGTAAATTTCATTTGATGTATTATACAGACACACGTTCTTCTCCAAACAATAATTTCATGATATCCTATATGGTGCCCATCAAAGTTTCAAATAAACTTTGTGCAAAATGATGAACTTTCAAGATTTATCATGGGAATGTAAGAATTAGGAATGTTTTTTAATTAATGAAATCTGTGACAGAGAATATGATGGGCCTTACACTAGATTTCTTTTGGGTCAATTATTATCAAAGGCAGTTGTCACAATTACTGCATTGAGTAATTTCTAAATTTCAGTATAAGAGGATGACACACTCCTCTGTGTGTGCTACGACTAGCTACCCACTCCCCCAGGTAGCAGTGATGCACACCCCAAACTATATCAGGGGCTCGTTTGAGAGGTAGATACAAGTAGTGATTATTGAATGCAGGTGAGATTTCATCTCCATGCTCCAACTAGCATTAACCACAGGAGACATGTGGTTTTGACTCTGTTGCTGTTGTTGGGAGAGGTTACTTTTCTATTGCCCTCACTTTCTTACGTGGTGGAAAGGAATACGATTGGAGGAGTCACAGCTAACTTAAAGCTCATGAAGATGTGCTTCTTTAATGCTGCTAACAGCTCTGTCAACACAGTGTCAGGTGAACTGATCAACAGCTGGGGCAGTTGGGGGACTCATCTGATAGCAGGAGCAGAGAGTCCAATTAAATTGCTTTCATGCCAGTTAGATTGATTTAAAAGACTGAATTTCCATCTCCTTTCCCATGAGTGATTATCTCTATGAGCAATGTGATTAGCTAAATCAAATATGAAATATGACAAACTCTAAAACCTACTTGGGTCTGGTTTGGTTATACTTAAAGTAGAAGAGGTGGTGGGGGGAGTAAAAAGTAGTTGTCTCAAAATTTTCATTTCTGTATTTTAAATTCCAGTCAAAATCACTGGTTCTTGTGTTCTAAAACATGTCTGTGTTGTTGAAACAGGGTTTTGTTATTTTTTCATTGAAAAAGATTATATTAATAAATAGAACCAAACATGTAAAATGCACGTTGACAATATTTAACTTCAAATAATATATATGACATAATAATATATGTTATATGAAGTAAAATAATGAATATGTGTCATAATTAACATATATATTCAATTCCATAAACTGAAAATTTGCTGGTAATCAAACAACCTGAAGGTTAGAGTTATTGAGGAAAAACATTCTTTCATTTCTGTAATATGTTTTAAGGAAAATGTGCTTGTATTTGAGTTTCTATCCCTTCTCATAAGTGTCTATCAGTTTTCACTCATTACATCTATTCATTTTTAATACTAAATGCTTTTTGGTAATTACTGTGTTAAATTCTTGATATAATTTTACTGAATACATAATGCTAGGGTGCTTTTAAAAAGTTCTGATTTTACATTTATTACCATAATATAGTTTATTTAGAACAAAACATTAAAGCATGGCCCTAATTAGTAGTGAGAAATGATCATTTTAAGGCTACAGACCCTAGTAATGATTAATATTCCTACTTGATATTGCAAAGAAGGTTTTACAAGTTCACGAGTGCCAGTTACCAGGAAGAGCAAGAAATATGGCAGCATTACTCTTTTGTCATTTTGAGAAATCATGACCGTATTAGAAGTATGTCTCTGTTGAATGTACTATCAGCTCAGACTTTATTCTCAGAAGGGAACAAAGGCATTGTTAGGGTATCTACCACAATCTAAACCCAATTGCTTTGTTGAGTCCTGGGTCCATGTGGAAAATTTTTAGAAAAGACTATGGGTAACTAATTTAATTTTGCTTATTGTAGTTGTGATCTTGGCTTCTGACAGCCATGGTCCTTGCCTGGCCATGAGGGACATGTTACATCATTATATCCACTTTTGGCTTCTAATGGGACTGAGAATAATGCCCTTGTATTTGCAAAGAGAGCTCTTTTCACATGTGACTGCACTTGCTCTGTTATTGGAGATTATTCCATTTCCTATTTATCCAAACCCCAGATTATGCTAAGAGTTCCAGAAGCTTTCTGAGCCACCATGCTGGTGACATGTTCACAATATTCAGTCCTTTTGGGTGGATCATGATTCACACAGGTACCTTCTGTATGTAAGTCTGAAAGCCTTTATCCTAGTCCATGGCAACATGCCTCATCCCAAATGTACCCAGGCTTGTCAGGTCAAATCTCAGGAAAATATCATGCAGACAACTAGTGAGCTGGCAGGGGGAGGGGGGTTGGGGGTGGGGATCAGCACCAATGTACCTGTTGGAAAAACAAAAGGTGTATGTCCTACCTCCATCTCCCTTCAGGGCCAGCATCAGATTCTTTTCTTCTCTTTACATAGATTGTGTTTGGCAGCTCCCACATTTACGTTAACCAGATTTCCATTCTGAAAAGTAAAAATATTTCATGTAGTATTTTCCCACATGACCTTGAGACAACCTAGTGCAGCAGACAGAAAGGTAGTATCAGTGTGGAGTGAGGTAGAGGGAACATAGCCTAAAATTTTAAGGTCACCCTGCCTCAGTCACATTCCAATTCTGACAGTGTGATCTTAGACAAATAATTTAAATTCTCTAGTTCAGTTACTCCTTTATTAAATAGACTTATAATGATGGTACTCAAAGAACTATTATGGATACTGTATATACCTGTGTGTCTGTGTATGTACATATATATATATATATATATATATATATATATATACACACACACACATACATATACACGTATATATACACACACACACATACGCTATATATATATATGTATATGTATTATATATATGTGTATATGTATTATATATATATGTATATGTATTATATATATGTGTATATGTATTATATATATGTATATGTATTATATATATGTGTATATGTATTATATATATGTATATGTATTATATATATGTGTGTGTGTGTGTATATATATATATATATATATACACATACCTGTAAAGAAGTTAGCTCAGTGCCTACCACGTAGGAACGTCTTGGTAAAACTTACCTGGTATTATTACACAGCGCAAATACGTAACAGATGTAGGACTAAGATCTAACCAGAAATCCAGTCCTTGTTTCGTCATGTCTCAGAATAACACAGTTACATTTTAGATCCTAAGAAGTGTAGTTTTGAAATTTGCAGTTCACTGGCCCCAGAAAACCCTCATCCTAAGCCTCTTAGATTTCTAAGAAACTAAATTCCAGACTCATGATGTCTGGAAGGATCACTAAGGATGGACTCAAACACAATACTTACATTCATACTACTAAATGGCAGAAAATGTTGTGTTTAAGCATCTGGCATTTTTCAAAAAGTTCATGCTCTGTCCAAGAACTGCTTAAAAAAATACAAATACAATCACTCAGAGCTTATCTCTTACTTTAAATCTTCAAAGGACAGCCAAATCTGTCTCAACTAAATTCAAAAGAATCAATGAGATAGTACTTATCTTCTCAATGAAGAACACACAGACAGCTCATTTATTTTTCAAGCCTTCACTGCAACGTGCAAGTGTAGGATTTCTGCAGCTGCTAAGATTCTGAGAGTTGCTCTAAACTATCCCAGCTTTCCTACATTTTCCTTTAGAAGGGCAGAAGAAGGCATATTAGGTCTAAGAATGTGGTAAATTCCACTTATTCTTCAATGATTGCTTTCTTGTATGACAATAAGCCCCAGTGTAGTATTAGCCCCCATTTAAAAAGAAAGTATAGTCTCAATCCATGTATACATTTGGTGTGTTATTAAAAATGTAGTATCCTCATGGTGCTGATATTTAAATAAGAGTAATATTCACCTATCTTTTGGTAGAATCAGGTTATACCAAATAAAACAAAACCTGCCCCTCAAACTCTTACAGATAATTTCTTTAGCTTATTAATGTATATCCTTCCAGAATACATACACACGCACAAACATAACACACACACACACAAACACACACACCATAAATGTTTGTAAATTTTCCCCTTTAGTAGGGTTTGCATCATTTTAAAATATTGTTCTGTTTTTAAATTTTTTTAATGTTTTTATTATTTTTGAGAAAGAGAGAGACAGAGCATGAGAGAGGGAGGGGCAGAGAGAGAGGGAGACACAGAATCTGAAGCAGGCTCCAGGCTCTGAGCTGTCAGCACAGAGCCGGACACAGGGGCTCAAACTCATGAACTGAGAGATCATGACCTGAACTGAAGTCAGACACTTAACTGACCGAGCCACCCAGGTGTTCCTTTAAATATTGTTCTTTTAGAACTTGTTTTTGTTTGATTTTACTCCATGTGTCATATACTTCTTGTCGTCTGACTTTTTAAAAAACTGTAAACCAAACTCTAGTTCTTTAGTCTCCAAAAGCTTGTAAATTATTACCTTTATGATTTTAACATTTTAAAATATGTTCATTCAAGCCTTTACTACTTTATTCTAATCTATATAGGCTCTCTCTGTAAGTCAATTTGCTAATGAAATTCCAACTTGAAACACATTAAAGTGTAGTCAGTAATGATGTTATTCAGATTATACTAAATATTTTTTAAATACCGTATTCAACAAAAAATACCAAAAACCTATTATGCTTAATATTTTTGTGTATATAAATATATATTTCAATAAACCAGCATTATGATATATGAGGAAACACTTCATCTAAATTTTATCTGCCGATGTGCATAAGACTACTGCAGGTTAAACTTATATTAAAGTTATTTCACCAAGCATTATGAGGGAAGCATTTTGACACACAAAACATTTATCCTCTTTCATATTGATATAATTCCATCAAAACTCAAGGTAAACCAGAGAAACTGAAATATAAGCGAAAGGAATGTTTCCCTAAATATCAATAAATGGAAAAAAAAAATAAATGGCTTAAGGGGCAATGTGAAAACATGTCTGACTTTTCAGGCAGATCATTTTCATTTTTGGTTTGGAGAACAACTGAAAAAATATATATACTGAGGCAGTAGAACAATGTGGTAACCAACACAAGAGTCTTTGCAGCCATCCAGAAGCCAAGCTGTGCTTGTGGAGAATTCGGTTACTCCAAACAATTTGTATGCGAGGGGTTATTCTCCATAACTCATTTGGGCCATGAGTAATTTAGTAAGCGGAATTAGATTTGATTTCCAAAGACTGTTTTTTTCCATATCATTGCATACTTACAGACACAGTTCAGGTATGATGGATATGCTACTCCCAACACCCCACTTCCACAAATGGACATAGCAGCAATGTGTTTTAGCCAAAAGATAATTTGACCACTTGACAGATGATCGCTTAGTCGGAAAATGGATTCGGATTTCTAAACTCTAATGGAAATTTAAGGTCAAAAAATTTTTAACAAATACTTGTCAAATTTTTAAATTCTTACTGAAGTGACCAGTAATGTTGATGTAGGGCAGTAAAGTTAAGGGGATTTTCAACACTTCTGGAATTTATGAAAGATTATACCACTTAAATGTAGGCACACCTGAAATCAATCTTCAGCAGTCTTTCTAGACTTAAAATATTTTATAAATTCTACTCATTTAACAAATATCACGTGCCTGAAAGAAGTTGCAAAATAAATGGTGGATGAATAGGTATCTCTTACATGTGTGGCTTTGGGTTAAATGTAAGGATTGCAAACAAAGTGATATGGAATCTATCCTGGAGGAACTTAAACAGTAAGACCTGTACAGGGAGAGTACCTATGTTGTGTAGAAAGTGGAAGGACTTTAAGAAGATAGCTCCAACCATGTGCTGGAAATCAAAGGCAAAGAGTCGGAGGAGGCAGAATTTGAGGTGGGACTTTAAGTGCTGGAATGATTTTGGATGTGAGACCAGGAGAGGGACGTGCTAGAAGCAGAGATTTCTGCGTGCAAGGGCACAGATGTGCAGACACTGGTAGGCAAGGGGAAGCTAGGGAACCTTTGTGATCAGGGAAATGAGATGATCAGGATTGTGCCTGGGGAAGACTAATCTGCAGAAAGCACATGAGAAGTATGAGAAGGTGAAAAGACTGTAGGATGAGGAGTGGAAATCCTTCAGGTCCCTGGAAATGTGGAGCTGAAGCTTGGAAACAGGTCAGAGTTGGCAATAAAGGTGTGGGAATCTGGGAGTCGTCTTCCTCTTCCTAGTGTTCACACTTGAGAAGCCTCTGGAAGAGCAAAAGGACCAGGACAGGTCCTGGGTGGAGGGTGGTGGCGTATGTAGTACCGACTTCTCTGCAAAACATCCTGCTCAACATCTGGCACCTCGGGGGGGAAAAAACACCCAGAGCAACGTAAGGCCTATGGAGAGTTGAGAAATCAAGGTGTAGAGATAGATGATAGTGCATCCCAGCAGGTCAGGGCTACTAAAACAGAGAAGCAAGGTCTAAGTGAGATATATTTAAAACGGAGTGTGTTTGGACCCTCTTCAATAGCCATCTTCTTGGCCTAAAGAAACTCCGAAGGGAGTCCGGCTTTAAATATACTGCCATGGCCTACATGCTTTTAAAAGGGTGTTTTAGGCAACTTTGTTTGCCTAACAGCCCCTGTAACCGTACTCACTAAGGAGCATACAGGTCGGGAACCTGGAGAGCCCAGTGATGTTATTATTGAAGTCCATCCTGTCTTTACCGCGTCCTTAAGGTAGGGAAAGGTCTGGGTGTCCACCAGGCGGCCTCGCCAAGGAGGAACTTGGCACTAATTCTCCAGATCGCAGGGAGAGCGGGCAAAAGAAAGAAAACCAGAGTACAAATAGCGCCCCCGTGGGAAGTAAGAGTTAAGGCTGCCACCAACCCACCCGGCGTTCACCTCAAACCCAGGAAAGAGAGATAACCGGGGCTGGCGACGGCCCTTGAACCGAGATGTAGGTGCTGGGAGGAAAATCAGAGCCTGTCTGCGCTCTCGGGTAGCCCTGCATTCCTCCGGGCAAATACTCCGGGCCGTATCATTCAAGGGCCATCTCTCCTCGCCCCAGGTCCCCGGGGTGGGCCCCGGGTCAGGGTCGCGCGTCAGGGCGGGCGCGGGGAGAGCCCAGCAGCCGAAAGTGCAAGGACCCGGGGAATCCCACGAAGGCACCAGAGCGCTTCTCGGCAGGGCACCCCGGGCTTTCCCCGCCGCCGGGTGCTCTGCGCCGGCCGAACGCGGACCCTCCCGCTCCGCAGAGCCGGAGCCACAGAGGGAAGCAGGTGGGTGTGGAGCCGGGCCCGCGGCCCGAGGGAGCCTCGGGCGCGCCCGAGGAGAGGGAGGCGCCCGCCGAGGTGTGGGCGGCGCCCGCCTGCCCACCCGCGCCCCGGCCGCGCCCTGGGTTCGGGGGCGCTGTCCCAGGCCGAGCGCACGGCTCCCGCGCCGCGAGGCCGAGCCTGGGCATCCCCGGCGGCGCCCGGTCGGCAGTACAGCCCGCCACACGGGCCCGCCGCCCACCTCGAGAGGCGCGAGCACCCCGGAGGAGGAGGAGGAGGCGGAGGCGGAGGAGGAGGAGGTGGAGGAGGAGGAGGAGGCGGCGGCGGCCGCTTCAGCCCGCGGGTGCGCGGAGCGCGGGAGGAGGCGGAGCGCGAGGCGGGGTGGCCGCGGGCGGGTGTGCGCGCCGGCCCGGCGCCCCCGAGCGCCCTGCCTCGCCTCCAGCGCCCAGCCTCTCCCCGGCTCAGCCACAGACACACACCCACCAAGCACCCGCCACCCTCCGCCCCCGCCGGCCGCCGCCGCCTCTCCGCCCGCAGCCCAAGCGAGCGGCAACTCTCCGGCCCGCGCGGCTCGCCTTCCCGGCTCCTTCCGCGCGGCGAGCTCAGCCCCGCTCGATTTTTCCTTTTCTATCCCAGCCCTCTGCTTTCTGGGCGGCGGCGGCGGCAGGGGGATGGGGGCCCGCGTGGGGAAGGGGGCGAAGATCGATGAAGATTATTGTTCTTTCTAAGGATACCTTAGCTTCCTCCCGCCGCCTCTCCGTTGAGCTTTCCTGCCAGAGACCGTGAACAGAGTCAGGGATGTAAGGAGAGGGGGAAAAACGCCAGGAGCTCCAGCCAGCCGGGGAGACCCTCCTCTCCGTGGAGGGGAGGGGGATTTCCAGCGACAGATCATTGGCGAAGGGGACCGTCGCAGGGAGAGGAGCCCCGGAGGGAGCGGGGAATCCCACAACCCTTTGTGGTGCCCGAGCCCGTGCCGCCTGCTGAGCGGGGTCTGTGGGAGCTAGGTAAGTGAAGGGGGCATTGCTGCTCCCCGAAGGGGTCTTCCTTTAAGAATGGATCATCGCGGGCAGCCTAGCCAGACTTGAGTTGCTAAAGGAATTGGAAACTGCCATATGGCGCCGAGTGGACTTAAAACACAAAGCTGAAGCTGACTTCGCCCTGAGAGGGTTGTTCGTGTAAAGGCTCTGTCCCCGTGGGGAAGGCGCTCCAGTGTTAGCCCCTGGAAAGGTTCAGAGCAGCCTGCCTGGGAAGGGATGGGGAATGTTATTTCTAGGAGACGAGCTCTTGTTGCCTTCTGTTCATTTGTTGGTAAATGCCACACTCACACGCACACACTTGTGGGACCGGATTTAGGGAGTGTGATGTCTCTGATGTATGAACAGTACTCAGAGCACAGAGGCATGCATGCATTTTATCCTTCAAGAGGTGCGCGTTTTCCGTTCTGTAGCAAGGTTCCCAAGAGGGAGAACGAGTCTCTAAGGAAAGAGCTTCATGGCTGTTTCCAACACACTCTGCTAGGGGACTTGAGAATACAGTTGCCCTGAATGGCACCAAAAGACACCGACCATTTATTTCCCTCATCGTCTGCTTCCAGGGCTTAATGACCTTTTTCAAAATAGTATGCCGCCATCCATTTTCTCGAATTATAAGCACTTTTGTGTATTCATTCATAAAAATCGTCAGTGTGCAATATGCACAAACATGCCATTTATACACCATTTGTGACTGCCCAAGCGATATAATAATAGATACAAGATTGCCCTGAAAAATTTAGGATGCACAGATGTACACTGGGTTTATTTCGTGCAGGTTCAACCTTCCTTCTGATCAAGTTATGCAATAATGTCAATATTTTAAATAGCATTTCGCATTTATGCTTTTGCACTGGTTTTTAGATTTTGTTGGGATTTGATTTTGTAAGCTCAGCTCAAAAGAGAAGTAGGAATTTGTAATTGTTATTAAATGTGTAGCATTGTGTGCAACAGTGGTCTCTTGGTATGTTTATCAATAACCATCAAGTGAGGTATTGCATTTCACAGGACAAGACAAGGATAAATTCTGGTCAAAAATCTAAAGGCCAACTTGTCAATACTGCGTAACTTGCAGGAAAGATTTTGAAAAAAGAGGGTAACATTTAAAAAATATATCTATGTATAAAATAAAGTTTTACTTTATTTCACTGTTTAGAGAGAGAGAGAGAGAGAGAGAGAGAGAGAGTGTGTGTGTGTGTGTGTGAATAAATACAAAGTTGTCCAAAGCTTACTTGTAAGACATGACTAGGATGGAGAGGCATCTAAATTAAAGAGTTCTTGATTCTTAAATTAACCAGTACTTAAGCAGTTGAGTAATTGGGCCCACTATGTATGTGTATGTGCATTTAATTGCTGCTAGAGGTGGTGTTTTTAATGTAGGGCGTAAAAAATGTGCTTTCTTGTGTGGCTGCGTAGACTTTCTGAGATTATTGAGGGTACAGTGTATAAATAACTTTCTTCTCCACTGAAAAAAAGTATCATCTTCACCTGAAAGAATCAATATGCCTCCACAAAGTAAATACTATAATCCCCTCCCTCTTGCTGCCAGGTTCAGACCAGTTGTTTACCACGAATAGAATTGTGTCTAATGTAGTCTTTTTCCTTTTCTGGCACCGCTCAGACTCTTGGAGAAGGGAGTGAATCAGTTGGCAGTTCTCTTTGCTTTCTTCCCCCTTTTAACCTTCACCATTCCTTCTGCACGGTGGTGCTTCCAGATCTCTCTCATACACAAACACACGCACCAACTCCAAAAAATAACTCCACTGCCTGCCTCTTTGAGAATTCTGGCATCTCTCTTTTCTTGCTCTCCTCTCTTTTTCCAAGTAGAACCAATCGGTGTGTCAGGTGAAACTATTTACAATGTCACTTTTCTCCCAAATCCCACAGTTTAGCTGTGCAGGCATGCATGTTTACTGAATATTCAGATGGGGTTAGTGAAATAGGTCCTTATCTAATCCTTCCTGTTTGGCATTTAAAGATTCCTTGGTGACACCATAGAGCAACTGTGAACAGGGACCCATGCTTCTGATTTCCAGGATGGTGACAAAAGTGAGACAGCTAGGAAAATACAGTGGCAGGATATGCTTTCAGTCACACATTTCTTGGCAACTCAAAATAATATCTGCCCAGGTGTTTTTGCATACCTGCCTGCACATCTGTGGAAAATCTTCATTAACCATTGAAAAGAATATTTTTTTCTTGAATTTATATCTGGCATTTTGAAATGGTATTCTAGAGAGACTGGCATGTGTTGTATACACATTATGAAAGTGGACCAAATTACTGGTAAAATCTCAGAAAGCTACAAAATCTATTTCATTCTAATCTAATGCATTTTTCTTGATAAATTATAAAGAAGTAATTAGATATTTGAAGTGTGCTATCCCTTAGAGACCAAATGCCTTAAAGTTGATAGGGCATTCTTCTTGTGTACATTTTAAGGTAAATACATAAAGTTTAAGATACTCTGTTTACTTCAGAATGTAATATGCTTTGGGATTTGCCTATATTCATCAAGTGGGTTTTGCATAAAATCACTATGACTGTTATTTTCACAAAGGCTTCACAGAGAAGAGTAGACATGCATTATAAGTGATATTTTTTAAGTTCAGTAGTTTTTCAGAGTAGTTTTTAAAGTAAGAGCTTATGACCTTGTTATTCTTGAAGTGATAAAAGTTTATAGAGCAGCACAGTCTTACATTTCCTGGTTATATACTACAAGTATCTTCATACTCTAGGTCTGTAGCCCATTCTTGTTCCCTGGTTGTTTCCTTTTTGAGCTTCCTGAAGATATATTCCCACTGACGCTTTATTGCAAGCCCCAGCTTTCAGACTTGCTTTCGATCCAGTGTGTGGGATCAGAGGCTCCTTGGCCTGTATAAGCCAACCCCTACCGTGTTGTCTTTAAGGGAAAAGTACCTGTTCCTGTAGGTTAAATTGTACCTATCTCTACTGTGATTTAATGTCATGTATCTGCTCACTAACTCATGCATTAATTCGCTTACTGCTTATTAAGTGTGTATAAGGAGAAGAGTGCTTGATGAGAACCAGTACAAAACAGATAGAAAACATAATCCCTGTTACTCAAAGATTTTTTACAGTGTTGAGAATAAAACTTGAGTACTTAACTAGTTGAAGAATCACAGAATTCAAAATCAGGTATCTCTGGAATACACACATGCATTTAACAATTTGATACTTAATAAATTAATTAAGGCAAATTCACAAAGAGGATCATGAAAATTTGTCACAGTCTATGCATTGGGGAATTACTAAAGAATAGTAATAATAACTTTTATTAAAGTGATTACATTTTAAATTGAAATTAAATTAAAACATTATTATAAATATTTCTATTATATTTTAATAATTTTGTTATTAAAAACAAATTTTGTTTTGTTTGTTTTATTTATATAAACAAAATGAGTTTATTTTTACTGTTATTATTATAGTAAACACTTCAGCCAGGAAATGTTTTCAGTGTTTTACTGAAAAACATTAAATATTTTCACAACCACCATATAAGGCATCTATCACTAATACTTTTCATTACATAGATATGAAAATTCAAGTACAGAGACTTTTCTTGTGTAAAGTCACATAGGAAGTAAATGGTACAGACTTGAACTCTGGCATTCTGGCTCTATTTAACCACTATGATATCAAGAAGTATTAAGTGTGATCCCAAACAGAATAAGTAAAGATGTTCACAGCTTCTAGATTTATTTGAAAGTTCTATCTTCCCATTAAAGGATACCACTGTAGTTACGATTACAGGGATACTTGGAAAAGGTCAAAAGAAGGGACTTTCAGTAGGCGAAAATCTCAAAATTTTCAACTTAAATTTGAAATAAGAAGGTACGTTAGTTAGAAGCAGATCTTTAAAAGCTGGGTAGACTTCTATCAGAATGCTAAAACATTAGGAAATACTGCCCTTAGAGTGACCACAGAGAGTAAAGCTGGATGAGACAGATGACTGACTGGCCAATGTCTCTTTTTTATTTTTCTTTAAAGTTTATTTATTTTTGAGAGAAAGAGAGAGACAGAGCACAAGCAGGGGAGGGGCAGAGAGAGACAGAGACACAGAATCTGAAGCAGGCTCCAGTCTCTGAGCGGTCAGCACAGAGCCTGATGTGGGGCTTGAACTCAAAGACTGTGAGATTCATGACCTGAGCTGAAGTTGGACACTTAACTGACTGAGCCACCCAGGTGCCCCAGTGTAATAGTTTAGTTTATTTTCACTTCCAGTTTCTAAAAACTTTTGTGAATTATTTTGAATAAAGTATTCTAAATATCTTTAATTTATTATTTTTAAATTATATATTCATATATTAAAAGAAAATTATTAGTTTTCAATATAATTTTCTTTTACCTGTGTCCCTATATTTTCCTCTGTAAGATCTACTGCCCATATATTAGTGGAAATTGGAATATAGTCACTTAACAGGTTTACTTTCTAGTATATTGTCTAGAATGTACTTATTTTACTAAGTGACAACTATAAAAGCATAATCAAATTATAAATTGAGATTTTCATCAAGAAAAGTTTATATAATGTTTGAGGTAAAGTTCTTCCTAAATAGCCACTGCTTCTGTTTTTGTGAAAAATACCATCGGGATTAAATTTGGAAGATAAAATGGCCAAATATTCCCTGAAGGATGCCCTATATTTAAATATTTAGATATATCCTCATGATTGGCATTTTCATTTTTCCCACAGATATTAGGTCTTACCGACTCAGTTGCATATTGTACAGACAGCTCTCAACCTACAATTGGCTTATAGCTTATAAGTTGATTTTATAGGTTTGGTTTTTTGGAACTTGTAATGCATTTAGAGAAAGAGTACTTTAAATGATGTTTAGGTCTCCAGACCAGTCCACAAATGCCCTTTTAAAAACCAATAATCTACCTGAAGTATGGTACTGTTAGTACTAAAAACATAACCATTCTGTATAGCAATATCCCTGGGGAATAATTTGATGTAAATCATATTTGTTGACTTCTTCTGCTGTGCAGGGCACTTTGGGGGTACAGAGGTGAACATAGTACTGCCTGGGTCTACAAGGAAGAGAGAAAATTGAGGAAGTTTGTACCTAACTCACTCTGACATTAGGCAGAATGAAGAAAGCTTAATAATATCGGTATAGGCAAAATTGTGAATAACTGATCCCAAGACCTATCGGGAGAGCCAGGGACTGCCTGCCTCCTTAGGACTCTTACTTGGTGTTTCATCTTCAGGGTATCTACTGAGCTCCTCCTCTGTGCCAAGCCCTAAGCTAGGTGTTGGGGACATAAATATGAATCAGACAGCACGCACTCACCGCATGCACATGCAGACAAGTAAATCATAACAAAATGTCATAAATGCTGTTGGCAGAACGGGATGGCAATTCAGTGGAGTAGTTGCCTAACAGAAGCGTCCCGAGAGTAAAAAAATGTGATTCCTTGAGTTCCTAGATGCAGTTAGTCATGATTCTCTACTCAATCAGACCCAATGTCCCCTTCATGTAAGTAAGGTTTTTGTAATGTCCCTTTTACGTTCCTGAAATGGTATTTATAGATAATATAACCTGTCTTCACAAGTAATATTAAAAAAAAATCAATGCATTCTCTGTCTGTAATAGAAGGCAGAAATAAAAGGAAAGCAGCTTATGGTAAAGTTGTCGGTAGACCAATATGTGTATGCTCATGCAAGGCTACACTAAGATGTACTAAAGTAGTCAGATGCTTGCTACTTAAAATGCACCAATTTGGATTTGAGAGAAAATATTCAACTGAATATTGGTGACACTTTTGTATAGTTGGCATTTCAAAATAAGAATGAAGTAAATCTCTCCATTGAGTGTGACAGCTACATTTGCAAACATGTGGGTGTCCTGTATTAGTGAATGAGTTAACATGAGCAGCATTATAGTCAGTGACATGACTCTCCAAAATGGTGAGTGAATCTTGGTGAAGTTCCAAACATGGTAGTTCCTTTCCTAGAAAATTCCAATGTAGAAAATATTTTTTTGTACAGCAGAGTTAAGATCTCGTCACAGATACCAATAAGCAAGTATTTCACGTACATATTTGTCTGATGAGTAGTGTAAAACTTCTGGGGGTACAGGACTTCTGTACATGTTATGGGGTTTCTTAGATTCCTAGGCCTTGCCTTCCAAATATTTTACAATTGTAGAAAGACCGGGTTCATCTCATTCCATGACACTGATGATGGCTATAGTCTCCCTCTGAAGGAAGCCGATCTCATTCTAATGCATCACTGGGCTGTTTTGAAAAAGCAGGACTCTCTAAGTTTTTAGTAAGAAGATAAATTTAGAGACTGACTAAATAACAAAGAAAATAAACAGCAACAAAATCAAGCCATGTAGATAACAGATAACTAAACAATGGAAACTTCCTAATAGTAGGCACAATATGTGAAGCTGCCTGATCTGATCATAAATGTCAGAGATACGTTTTCTATGTGGGAGTGTCAGACAAGACTTAACAGAGGAAATGACAAGTAAGCTCATTTTTAAGAGATGACTAAGCATTCTCCAGGCTAAAAAGGAGGCAGATGGAGAACATTCTAGGCGGAGGGAACAGCATTTGCAAAGCAGTGTCATAAAAAGGACTTAGCTGGTAATTGGGGTTCAACGTTGACAGTGGCAGGGAAATGAGGGGAGATGAGGCTGAAGGTTGGAGATTAAATAGGAAAGGTGTTGTGTGCTGTGCTAAGTCACTTGGATTTTATCCTAAAGGACAGGCAGTGGGGGTTAACTACAATTTTAAATAGAGTGACATGGTCCACTTTATGTGGGGGATGGTCTCTGAGCCAGCATGAGGAAGACGGACTGTAAGAGGAGAAAAGATGGAACCCAAGGCGGCTGTTGAGGGATACAGGCAGGATAAGGTCCAGGACTTACCTTAACAGAAATGGCGAAGAAGAGGAGGGTCTGAATCCTCCATAGCAAACATGTGTGACCCAGGTGTCCCCAAGTCTTTCAGCTCCTATCCTGGGTTGGAATAACAGGAGCTGAGCCCCACTTTTTCTTCTTCAAGGGTCATTGTATTAGTTGTGGTAACTTGAGCTTCCAGAACAAAACTCCATTATTTACTCCATATTAATGGAGTAGAAGTTTATTTTGTGCTCATCTGACAGTCCAATGTGTGTGTTTTGTGCAGTGATGTGGCGACCCATATTCTTTCTAAGGACCAGGGATTTGGAGTTCTCTGCATCTAGCTGGCAGTTGTGGAAGAGAGTGAACAGAGAGAAGGTTTACCCAACAGGTGACACACCTGGCATGTATTCGCATTCTGTTGGGGAGAGAATCACAGCACTCGGTCTATGTACAAAAAGGGCTCGAACATCTAACCCCCGGCCAGTTAGTCACTCCCCAGCAACATTTCTGTATCATGGAATGAAGAGCAAAATTTTGCTAAACAGCTGTTCCCTCATATTTTGCCTCTCTGGCCACACAGAGGAAAACCTCAGCCCAAGGACACTATCTGAACCCCTCCTGGTCTTTGCATCCATCTCAAAGTCCAGGCTGTAAGGGTGATGTTAAGTCCTCCCCATTAAGTCTGGGTATGGCTCCTCATTGTCCGGAAACCTTTATACTAAAAGACAGGTTGTTGGTCTCCCATGACATAATGATGGATGAGGTATAGAATAATTGCATTCAGAATTCCCATTTGGAAAAGGGAAGAATGGGCAATAAAGAGCAGTCATTGGCCCATGACATGGAAGAAATCCTACTGGACATTGCTAAAGACCTCCAGCCCTGGCAATAGGGGAAATTCTTTTTTTTTTTTTTGACTCTGGTTTTGCTGTCTTGGAATGACTCTTTTGTTCATTGTTATCTGTATCCCTAGTCACCTCTGAGAGGTTCCTCCCTATCCAATATTCACCGTGGTCACACCCAAAATGGATGTTGGGAAGTATGCCCTTCTTGGGAATTATATTACCTTCTCAGCACACTTCTTGCTTGTTCAAGTTCAGATGCCTTACAGGTTTTTATATAATCACGGTTCTTTTTTGTTCTCCTCAGGCCAGGCTTCTAATGTCTTTGACAGTACAATTCCCTCAAAATCTTCATAGGTTTTTAATGTACGTGCTTTGTGTCAGTTACACTATTAACTACATTGAAAGTTCTTTCCTGTTCCTAATTCTTGAACCTGCTTCATTTCTTGGCTCATGTCTCAACCACTATGTCTCAAGTGGTTACTTTGAGGTCATCTGAACAAATAGTCTTGGGTGGTTAGGTGACGTCCTTAATCAGATCTTTGTTGCAAGGCTGAGTCACTTAGCCAAACGTGGGTATCTGTTATTCAAAGCCATTTTCAGTGTTCTTCCTCACTATTAGAGTCCCTGAAGCAATGTACTATTGCAGCTTTGTAGTCTTGAATTTCTAGACTTTGGCAATTCACCCTAATCTGTGTCCTCCAGCCAATTCCTTCCTGAACTCATCCATTGTCTTGTTACACCTTTTGCTATAAGCAGTGAGAGGCAACCATCACAGAGTAGCATTCTGGCTCTTCCTAGCCATTTCCTCTAGAGCTATAGATCTGCTCTGTAAATTAGTGCAGTTTTGCCAGGGCCTAGCAGTGTTCCAGGCCTCCAGTCTTCTCTGTCAGTCTCCTTGCTGAAGCCCATGCCCCGTATTTAGATTTTTATAAAGGCAGCACCCACTTCAAGGTATTAGTTTCAGAATAAGGTGGGACAATGCTCGCTGCTGTAACAAACACTGAAATGTTAGTGGCTTGACGTAATATAAAAGTTTTCACTCACATATCAAATGGGGAGAGGTGTGGGGAGAATAGAATGCTCACATTAAATGGGGGAGATGTTTGGGGAGAAAGGGAGAGTTAAAAAGGCACATCGAGTTCTTAAACATCTTGGCTCAGCAATGATGTCAGTAACACTTCTGCTTCTAAAAACTATTGAAAACTAGTCAGATGGCCCCCCCTAGATGCAGGGGGTGGAGCTGAGAAATGTAACCCCTGGCTTAACTGGTGCTTTCCAGTGACAATTCTCTCCTGTAAAAATGAAGCACAGATTTAGACAATTAGCCCATCTCTGCTGGGGGCATCTTCCTCCAGAATAAATTGCAAAGGAAAACGTTGAATTACATTGACTCTTCAGTTAATCCGTTCAATGCATAGCATCTCCCCACCTCATTCCTGTCTTCTCGTTGGCTCTCCACCCAGACTTCCAGGACTAGGAAGTCTTCATTCTGTAAAGTATCACTGGCGTAAGGAGGCTGTTGTATGTAACAGGGTCTGGCTGATGCTTTGGGATAAAGGATGGTAATTCTACCATAGACAAAAAAACTAATTCTAATTGAATGCTAGATGTCAATGCTTTTAGAAATGTCTTTACCATTTCTCACCATAGGGGTTTGCTCACCATCCCAGATCTCTCTGGGGCCCAGATACAAGCCATTTTCTAAGCTTTTTTCTTCCCCTAGACTCTTCCTCACATCTTGTCATGTAGGATTGTCCCTGTATCCTCTCTCAAGGTGCAGTGGACTTCGTGTGCAAGTCCACAAAGGGTCTTGCCTGTAATAGCCAAACAGTCCATTATGTTTTTTTTTTTTTCCCAAAACAAAGCAGCAGTTCTTTCTCTAAGAGGACTTATTGCTTTCTCATAGTCCAGCTGTCTCAAAATTGTAGCCAGCTTTTTAAAGACATGCACTTAGCAAATATTCATTAAGCACTTTTCATATATAAAGCACTCTTCTAGGTCACCAGGTTAAACAAAATTGGTCATTACCCTCTCAGGGCTTATAGACTATTTGGAAACAAACAAAAGCTCCCAGATCCCTCGCTAGTGGCAAGGGCAGCGAGTCTGTCCTGGGTCCAGACGATTGCAGCTTCTTTATGAACTCTTTGCAAAGGAAAGTGATAGGCAAAGGCAAGCCTGCTGGAAATGAAAGGGGGAGAGTGACACTTCTGGAGTGAGGAGCAGCATGTAGGCTGTTGTGTGCCAAAGTGGCGGAGTGGAGACATTATGCCGCCATTATTAGCCAGAGACACCTTTATGTTCTGCTTCCGGTCACCTGGTTTATTTTTTGTAGACTCCAGGACCTAGTTATTTGCTTCTTTTTCCACTCCCTCCTATCTTCTAGCAGTGGGCACTCAGTCATGTCAGGGTAAGCTGGTCCAGAGAGGAAATCACCCAGGCAGGCACGCTTGGCATCTGGAAAGAATAGAGAGAGATAGCAGATGGCAGTCCAAGTGGGCAGGAAGTTAGACTCGTGGAATACTGGGGGAAGTCCTGGCCAAATTATGGGGAGGGGAGTCTGGGAACAGACAGTATTTGATGGGGCAGGCAGGATTAGGAAGATCCAGCCCCGTAGGCTCAAATGCTATGGTTTATAGACACTTAAGAGTTTAGAAAGAAGTCTATTGTATGTAGCTAAGCAGGAGTCCAGACTAGTTTAGACATAGGTGTCTGGAGTCAGGAAAACTATGTGAAGATCACATTATTTTTAATGCAGGGTTTCAGGAACAATGGACAGGACCATTTCCTATGCCATCACCAATTGCCAAAACCTCTTTCTGGATTTCCACTAAAGCTTATTAACTGGACTCCTGGCTGGTTTCCTTGTCCCCTCATTCCATTTTGCCCTTTGCTTTTCATTTTTTACAAAAGGCAAATCTAGTTCTATCACTCACCATCTACCTAAACCCTTAAACGATTTCCTGCTTTTCTTAGAATAAAGGCCTAAATCTTTAATTCTAGGATTACCATATTCCTTCTTCACTTTCCAAAACATCTCTAGTGTAAGGCTATTGTTTAGAGAGGCTCTGGTCAGTCTGATCCCTGCCTGCCAGCCTCATTTCAGGCCACTCACCCATCATTGTCTGCTATGATTTCTGGCTTTCCTTTAGTTCATCCGAGGTGCCTGAGATTAGTTTCCACAAGGCATGGTTGTTTGGGCTACTCTCTCTTCTACCTTTTACCTACCTAACTGTTACTCATGTCTCTGATCTCAGGTCAAAAATCTCTTGGTCAAAGAAGTCTTCTTGGTTACTTCTTTGTGCCCAACGAATAGAGTGGGTCTCTCCATTATTCTCTTTCTTAGCACCCTATATTCTCCTTTGCAGCACTTACACCAATTCTAAATTGTGGGTCATTTTCTTGTGTCATTTTGCTGCGTGAGAATGCAAGCTCAATAAAGGCAGAGACTGACCTTGTTCACTGCTTTCTCCATAGCACCTCTGCAGTGCCATGCACATAGTTGATGCTCATTGTTTATTTGTTGAGTCCCTGCGTGAAGGAATTGATAGAACCAGGACCTACGTCAGGTTCTAGGTCACAGAAGAGCACCAGGAGTGCTCTTACCAGGAGGTCTTACCAAGAACTTCTGCCTAGGGTGGAGCAGAGTAGGGCTAGAGGAGGATCAGCCTGATGATGAACTCCCTGCACTGTTTTACACTCACATTCTCTTCATGTGCTTCTTGACAGGGGCTAGAATGGTCCTAGAATCTGGGATGGAGCAGAGTTTGTAAGTCGAGGTTGGAGGCCACTGGTGGAATGATACAGACAAGGAAGAACATGGTACTTCCAGGAGAATTTTTCTCTCATCCCTATTTTCAGAACAAAACTCAGCTTCATAACTTCATAGGAGAGTTGTATAGACCAGTGCCTTCTGACAGAACTTGATGCGATGATGGACATTTTCCATATCTGTGCTCTTCAATTCAGCAGACACTAGCCATATAAGTTATTGAACCCTTGAAATGTGACTTATGATGCTGAGAAATTAAATTTTAAATTTAAATATCCATATGTGGCTAGTGGCTACCATATGAGACAGGGCAGGCCTGGATTATTATTAGCATGAATTACTTTAGGAAACACTAAGTTTCAAAAGCAATATGGTTTAAATTCTAGAAATACCCATTTACAACCAACATCAGCCTCCAACTAACCATATATAAACATGCAAACCATCTGTGGCATCCAATGCCTACTTTGATTCAGATGAGTATCTCCCAGGTACATCTGAGTGAAGGGATTTGAATGCACTATGACTTGTTTCCCTCCATTGGAATTGTTCTTTATTGAAGGCATTTCCTTCTTTATATGAAACTGTACAAAATATAAAGTATATACAAATGTAGAACATTTTTTTTGTAAGTATCTATCTAATGTGACCTTAAATGCTTTCTCATGCCCACTTTTCCCAGACAGGATTATTTTTTCCTTCCTTCCTTCCTTCCTTCCTTCCTTCCTTCCTTCCTTCCTTTCTCTCTCTTTCTTTCTTTCTTTCTTTCTTTCTTTCTTTCTTTCTTTCTTTCTTTCTTTTTGTTCTCATCCCTTTTTTTTTTCTCCATGTCTCCTTCCTCTATTCAGGTTTCTTCCTCTATTCATGTCTCCTTTCTAACCTCTAAAATGACACAGACACAACACTGTGTTCTTTAAACAAGTTCTTTACCTTTTGCATATTGATTTCTTTTCTTTTGTGCTTATTTAAAAGAGTTTTTATCAGTTCAGATTATTAACAACAAAAAAAACATATGAAATGATAATAGCTCTTGACATGCCAATTGATATATTTTTGGAGATTTGTCAGATATAATAACTTCAATATTATGTTACTGTGAAGTTTGGTGCTGGTTGCTTTTTTTTTTCCCACAGTTGTCATCTAGATAACATTATAGTCGCTTTTAATCCTTTGAAAGTTCTCATGTGACTGGATCTCTTGAATTCTTTGTCCTGGTTTTCACAACTGAAAAGCCCTATCTTCCAGTAAGATAATACCAGAATGAGAAGTGGCTTTTAGAAGGCACAGTTCTGAACTATAGCAGTAAAGGAACATTTGAGAAGAGATAGTCCAGCTTTAGTTCTGTTCTCGAGTCTGTATGGCTTAGAACAAATGTGTCTAGGGGCTTCCATGCTAAATGTCCTCCGTTCATAAAATCACAATTATTAATTAGACTACAATTAAATATTAATTTACTTTTGAGATAAATGTCATTTTAAATTTGGAATTCTAGGTTTTTTTTTTCTTCTAAATCTGAGGAGAGCATTTTCATCCGGCTTTATAGAAAGAGCACACATAGAAAGCTTAGATGCTATTAAAACGTTACTTCTTAAACTTGGCTTCTGGTTTCATTCAGGCCCAGCAAAATACTTAATAATAAACATGGTTTGTAATCATACATGTGCAGCTAAAGTAGAACATCATAGTGAGGGCTTTTCCTTTTTTCTCTTTTTGAAATTAGGGAACCATTTTCTTGTAGGCACTTTATAACTGGAACACAGTGTTTGATATAGTGCTTGATACATATGTGTTGAATGAATTAATGAAATAATTCATTTAATGTCTTAATTCATTTAAGACCTCAAAGAGCTTTTAAAATCGCAAATGGTGGCTAAGGCTGCAGCTTCTATAGATGAACATTCTGTTCTACAAAGCCCCATGAATTAAGACATCGGTGTCATTTGCTGGTATTTTATACTTTTCCCTTCCTTCACATCGATGTGTTTAAATTAGGTATAAAGCTTTAATTAGGTGCTAGTTAAAGAAATATTTAAGTCCATAATATTATCTGAGCCTATAAAACAGATGCTGAAAGCACAAATCCAAAAATTCTTGTAATATTCTTTACAGGCATCCTATGCGCCCCTTGAGAGCAGGGGCGTCCTTCCCCAGTTTTGTATTCCCTGCACTCAGTGTATAGTGATAGCCAAGGAACACATTGCTTTGGAAGGAAGGGAGGGAGGGAACAAGAAAGGAATAATGTATCTAAATCAGTAGGTGTTATTTGTAATTTATGATCTTTTCCCATTCTGACCATTACTGGAATAGTAGAAATTATAGATTTATGTTGTAGTCAGGATTCATTAATAATTAGGTTCAGGGCGCCTGGGTGGCTCAGTCAGTTAAGCGTCCGACTTCGGCTCAGGTCACGATCTCGCGGTCCGTGAGTTCGAGCCCCGCGTCGGGCTCTGGGCTGATGGCTCAGAGCCTGGAGCCTGCTTCCGATTCTGTGTCTCCCTCTCTCTCTGCCCCTCCGCTGTTCATGCTCTGTCTCTCTCTGTCTCAAAAATAAATAAAAAACATTAAAAACAATTTTTTTTTTAAATAATTAGGTTCAACTCATCAGTATTTATAGGTTTAGCTGAGTATGAGATAGTTAGATTGCTCTTCACATTTTTTTCTCTTCCACCATTCTAATTTTATATTTATTTTTGGTGCCTTATGGTAGCAAGTTCTAGTAGAAAGAATATAGACTCAGGAACAAAAGAGTTGGTTTCTAGCCCTGGTGCTGAATGGGCCCTGGGAAAATCATTTAAACCCTCTAGTGTTGCCCTTCCAAATGCTATGAATTTTCTATTTTTAAAGCATCTATCTTGACCATAAATCTCAAATACTAAGGCTAATAACATTACTTTTGAAAGTCACTTACTAAAATTTATTTAGTTTTAAAAATTTAGAACTGCAAAAATAGTTGCCAACCCTACCATCTCTATACATAAGAGAATATAACCTTTCATATCTTGGATACTGCCACCTAGGCCAAGGGACAGACATAATGTTATAAGAATTATTTGAGTTTTCTTCTTATTCTTTTTTTGTTTTTTAATTTTGGAGACAGAGAGCAAGTGCGTGAGTGGGGGGGAGAGACAGAGAGAGAGAGAGAAAGAAAGAGATCATCCCAAGCGGGCTCCAGGCCCAGCATGGAGCCTGACACGGGACTTGATCCCACAATGCTGGGATCATGACCTGAGCCAAAATCAAGAGTCAGATGCTCAACAGACTGAGCCATCCAGGCGCCCCTGAGTCGTCTTCTTCTGTATCATGCTAAATATATTTCTCAATATTAGTTCTGTGTTTTCATTTATTTATCATTCTGAGCCATCCAGAATCCTGCCATTCAAGGAAAATCTCCAGCCTATTAGGAGGTTAAGGACATGGAGTTTCCATTAAGGTACTGCTGGGTTTGAATCCCGGAACCAGTACTCACTAGTTATGTCATCTTGAACAAGGAACTTATCTTTCTGAGCCTCACTTTCTTTATTTCTAAATGAAAGATAGTAATACCCATCCCTAGATGGGTTGAGAATTAATGAACATTTTCATTCTGAAAATTAAATTTAAGGGATAAGTACAGTGGCAGCATATGATAATCACTCAATATGTGATAGATGATAAAAATGGTAATTATTAACAAAATTCACAAAGCAAATGAGATCATAACTTTGGCTTTCCTTCAGATACATCTCCAAGAATATCCCTGCCTTCTAAGAAATACAGTTTCTGCTTATGGACATTTTGACCTTAAGCTGAAATAAAATCCAAATTGCAAATCTAGATTTTATAGCAATAACTTATTGTACGCTGACATGCTCTTTGCCCATAATCCTGACTACATGAGGCTCGTAAAAGTGAAAAGGAGTGCTTTAAATATCACCATACCTATATCCAATATTATTGATTCATTTTTGGAAGAAAAGAAATTCAGAAAATAATATAACAACATTAAACAAGAACTGGAAAGGGGCTAAAAGTCCTTAATTTCATCATCCTTAAACAGACTACTCCTTTCAATGAAAACAATAGCTGTCCTTAATTTACAAATATTTTCACCTTTGCTTCAAAGTAGCATTCCTTATTGTACTATCACAACCATACTTTTTACGATTTTTCCACACTGTTTTCCAAAGTATTTATTTCAAGACTGTATCATCTGGTACAAGTCACATGAACTCAAGGCTTCAGTCAGTCCATCTGTGGTCCTGAGTTTTCACATTTTTATTTTAGAAAATGTTGATGGAACATGATTAATTCATTTTCCTCATCCAATTGTACTAAATTATATTATTAGCAGTGAATTTAACATTCTAAGTTTCTTAGATACTAGTAGGTCATCTCATCCATCTGCCTTACATTCTTACCATTAATTACTTATTATCATTGTAGCTCCCTAGCATTTTACACAACAGAGACACATGGTAGATTGAGAAAGGGGGCAGGGGCGAGGGGAGGGATATTTATAAAGTGCCATATGCGGATGGAAGCTTAATAAATGTTGTTTAATGATCCTCACTGATGACAAGGCTAGATGGGAAACATTAATTAAAGGGGATGTGGAGATCGATGTCTATAGTTCAGTGAGCCTCTTTCCTTTTCTACTTAACGCACAGAATAAAAACCAAGCATACGATTACTTATGACACATCCTGATTTTTTAAATTAGTTTCATTAATGAAGGATACCAGTGATTTGTTAGAAACTGTGTTTTCAGGCCAGAAGCTAGAACACATGACAGTATTTTGAATATGCACAGTCTGGAAAGGTACCTTTGGCTGTGGTTACACTGAGGATCCTCAGGTGGATTTTGGCCGTAGTCTGCTTTGAGTCTGAAAATGTGGTCACCTATTCATTGTGATTTAAATAAATTGGGAGAGATCTCTGCCTTTCAACTTAAGCTATTTTCCCAACCCAGGTACTGTTCTTCTATTTCCATTACTGTCAGGGTATTCCTTTGAGTAAATTTTGCCTCCCTCATATGGTCTTCCCATGGCAGACTTAGAAAAAGAAAAGATCATTGTTGAAGGGTGTAAGCTCATCTTTTGAGAAAAAAAAAAAAAATGGACTCACTAATTCCGATACCTTCTTTTCTCTCCTTTTATTCTTTTATTAGTGGAAATTCAATCACATTGGTTCTTTGGGCTTGCATATTTTTCTTAGGAGTGAGTAGTGTGAGCTGAGAAATAGAAAATTCACTTCTGCAAAATTTCAGCTTAAGAAATTGACAAGGGTGAACTTTTTCCTGTTCTTCATTTGTCCAGTGGGAAATGTAGATGAGTAATAATTACTCAAATCTCATAGAATCATAAAATTTGAGTGATAGAAGGCACTTTGTGGCCATCTTCTCAATCTCTCAGCAGGGCAGGAATTTCTCCTGTGTGTACCTGACAGATGGTCACCTGGCTCTGCTTGAACATTATTACGAGGTCCAGTAGTGTTTTCAGGCAGCATATTCCAATTGGGACAGCAATAATTATTTGAGAGTCTTATTTATTTATCATTTCTTCCCTACATGTTTCCAGAAAATCTAGCTCTTATCTGAACCCAGGCCTTGTCAAAATAGGTAAATAAAGGCCAGTAGAACTTCTAAACAAATTGGAAGTCACGAAGATAAACTGATGATGTTAACCAGAACGTTTGACCAAAAAAAAAGAAGAAAAAAAAAAGAAAAAAGGATAATAGTGCCTTGAAGTTCATTATTCACTCATTCATTCATTCTCTTGGATAGTCCAAACATTTGTTAAGCATTTGCATACCAAAGCTGCAAATATCAATAAGAGATGTTCATTACTTTTAAGAACCCACAACCAAGAAGATATTTTCAGTTAAAGCTCACAACACCGTCTTCTCCACTGTGGTTTACATCACAGTTGTAGTTAGTTGCTTGTGTGTTTGTTTGTAGAATGCCTACCATGATGTCAGAGACTGTGCCTCAAGCAGAGTAGGGCACATGAATATCTGCTGGATGAATGAATAAAAAGGATGAATAAGCAAAGAGCTATGATACAATGATAAAAGCATTATAATATATAGGACAAACTTCTAATCCATTATAGTAGAATAGATTAACTCACCCTAGAACAAGATATTTGTTCTTGACCTTGAATAATGAATAAGATTTTCTCAGATGGAGGGGTACCTGGGTGGCTCAGTCAGTTAAGCATCCAACTTTGGCTCAGCTCATGAACTCGTGGTTTATGAGTTCCAGCCCCACGTCGGACTGTATGCTGTCAGCGCGGAGCCCACTTTGGATCCTCTGCCTGCTCTCTCTCTGCCCTTCCCGTGCTCTTGCTCTTTCTCTCCCAAAACTAAACATTAAAAAAAAGCGTTTTATCAGATAGAGAATTTGGAAAAGAGCATTTCATTCATGATGGTCATATTGGATTTGGGGAGTGGCAGGTAATATGAGGTAGCTGGAATGAATATGATTTTTAAATAAATGTTAAGTAGGGGCGCCTGGGTGTCTCAGTCGGTTGAGCGTCCGACTTCGGCTCAGGTCATGATCTTATGGTCCATGAGTTCGAGCCCCGCGTCGGGCTCTGTGCTGACCGCTCAGAGCCTGAAGCCTGTTTCAGATTCTGTGTCTCCCTCTCTCTCTGACCCTCCCCCATTCATGCTGTCTCTCTCTGTCTCAAAAATAAATAAACGTTAAAATAAATAAATAAATGTTAAGTAAAATATAAATCTAATCATTCACTTTTTCATTCAACTAATCTCATTGTGGCTCTACTTCGTGCCAGACACTTGGGCTACAATGGTGAATAAAATGAGACATGATCGCTGCCTTCAAGCAACTTAGAGTCTAATAAAGAAGATGGATATTAGTCAATAATCAAAATACTCACCCCAATAAATATGAAACGGCTGTTGTGACAAGTGCCACATGTAAAAGGCACCTAATTCTATATGTTCTTAAAATAGGGTTATTGCATAATCAAGGTAATTGGGGGATGCTATCTATGATGTGATTCTTGAATTGATTTCTGAAGGTGAAGAAGGGAGAGAGTAGAAGGTGTCCAAATTCCCTGCGGTAGAAGGAGGGTACACATTAAAAAAATGAAAGGAAAAGCTAGAACACAGAGCATGAGAGGGAGCAAGGTACATGATAGAACTGCAGAAAGAAGTAGAGGGCAGACCTTGCAATCTTTGTATGTAGCTTGTCTTTATGTGGAGAGTAGGAGGCATGGAAGCATCTTCTACAAGAGATGACTCCAGTCTGCTGGTGTTGGGGCTGCAGTGTACAGGACTGACTGAGGGGTCCGGAGGTGGTTATCATGAAAACTGGCACTAGGAAAGCAGAGGCAATGAAAAAACGATTCTGCGAAGTTCACCTTTCTTCATAAGAATAGACTCAAGTTGCCTGGCTACAGCCATTACCCTTTTAAGGGTACCCTTTAAATGAACAATATATAGGAAATAACACATCTCAACTTTTAGTGGAGTTTGAATCAATATTTTGACATGGAGGCAGACAAAGAAATAAAAGCTTTTAAAAACTTTGTCTAGAAGGTGGAAAGCAAAGAATAATGAGGCGGGGACGTAATGGAAAGAGACTTATGTAGGCATTTATAGATCTGGATTCTAGTCTAAATATAGCAACTACCAGAGAGAGATCAACCAAGTCACATGACCTCATTGGATCTCAGATTTGAAACCTGGAAATAAAGAATTGGACCAGATCATATACAAGCTCCCTTCTGCCACACTTTGTGATTCTAGTCTCCCAATATGAGGGGATATAAAGTATGGTATAATGTTTAGGCCATAGAGACTCATCTCAAACCAGACTTAGTATTTGAGCTCTTAATAAAAACCACATTGCCTGTAATGTGTTTGATTAGGGAGAAGTAAGGGAGTGGAATGTAATTGGAAAGTGTAGTTTTGCTATTAAATGGAGCTCAACTGAGAGAAACATCCCTTGTCAAGAGTGTTACTAGTGAACGTTCCAGACCAATCATTACATGATCTAAAAGCTAATTTTGATGGAAGAAACCTAACAAAATGTTCAAATCCTATCCAAATTGCATGAACATTTTTTTACTTGGTTTTATAGAGGCTAAATCTAACTTACAGATGCCAAACACCCAGATGGCATATGAAATTTAAGTCCGTCACCCAAACTGAAGATTGCATCATCCACATGGAACAGCAGGTAGCAGCTGAAGTTTGTGATTTTTATCAGGAGGTCACAGGGTGGCCCAGCCTCGTTTTTATTTCTTTCACTGGCACGACACCAGTGGTTTCTCTGTTGGTTGCCCTTTTTATTTTTCTCATTGCCTTTCATCTTATTTATCCCCTTCACTGCATTGTGACTCTGGGAAGACTTTTGCAGGAGGAAACATTTAAAAGGACACATCTTGGGCCCCAACGTAAAGGGCACTTTTACTTTCATAATAGTAAATCTTCCACCAGCTGAATGGCTGAATGCGCCCATGAAAGTTTTAGCCTTTTTTGTGTGTTTGGAAATAGAGTGAAAATTTTCAAGCCACAGCTATACCTTGTAGTTTATAAGTGATCCAAGATGCATTATAATAACAGTGTTATATTTTTCAAAGTAGGGAAGCATTTTTTTTTGTCAGCTATGTCTTATAAAAAGCCATATTTTCTAAAGGCAAACCTAGTGTTTTACTGTCTAATTGTAGCAAACATATATATATATATATATATATATATATATATATATATATGTATATGATCTAATTATTTAAATAGTTTTCAGTCCTGATGAAGAAAAATCATATTATGTCTCTAAATAAAATAATTTATTTATAAATTTGGTTATTCAGAGACATCTGTGCTATTGAAAGATGCTCATATTGCATATTCTACTTATTACTTGTCTTTTCCCCTTCTTACTGCAACACAATGCTTCCTCTGACCACTGAAAGCAAAGCTTTTATGATTTTGTTTGAGTGTATCTAAAAAAAGCATCGGTTATATCAAGGATAAAAGTCCTGGATTTTTTTTAAACTAAGGACTAAAGAGTTGTGCTAAAGTCGAGGAACATACTGATATTAGCAGCTTTTGATTGCAGGAAAGAAATGCCACCTTTCACCATTCTGATGACAAGGACAGTGTTTCAGTTATTAGTAGAACTAGTAGAATTAGTAGACATA
This sequence comes from Panthera leo, assembly GCF_018350215.1. NCBI lineage: Eukaryota > Metazoa > Chordata > Mammalia > Carnivora > Felidae > Panthera > Panthera leo. The sequence goes on from NC_056695.1 coordinate 22,453,813, forward strand.
TTAAAAACCAATGAACACCATGAAATTCATTAGTATTTCTGGCCAGGTTCTAAAGTAGTTCAGCAGGTTTGTTGAATTTCTTAGACAGGTGAGCTTCTAGGACCTTACTTTAAAGTACTATCTTTCTTAAACAAATTTGATTTGCTTTTAACTTGTTATAATTTTATTTTTCATTAGTAAATCCTGGAAATACTTTAAAAATTTTCAGCAAGTTCTAACATTTTTTTAAAAAAGAAGCATTGATGGGGATGCCTGGGTGGCCCAGTCGATTAAGCATCCGACTCTTGATTTCAGCTAAGTTCATGATCTTGCAGTTCATGAGTTCAAGCCCTGCATCAGGCTCTGCGCTGACAGTGCAGAACCTGCTTGCGATTTTTCTCTCTCTCCTCTTTTTCTGCCCACCCCCCACTCACTCTTGCTCTCAATCAAAATAAAATAAACTTAAAAAAATAAATAAATGAAAATAAAGCATTGATTACATTTTCAACTAATATGGTGCCTTTCTCTTTGGACATCTACTACAAATTACAAATCCACTTTGTGGCTCTCTGAAACAGAAATAGCCGTTACAAAAAAAGATTCATTTACTACTTAACACCATACATGAACATTGGAGAAAATGCTTTAGAGCATTTAGAGCATATATAGAGAGTGATTTAGACTTTAAGGTCGCAGAGCTATTGTGTGCAAATGACTGCTCTATGTGTATTAGCAACACAGAAATGAAATGTTAAACATCACTTAGAACTTTAGAAAGATTTGCTTTTCTTCTTCACAGGATCACACATAGGACTTCTCCTGCCTTGCTACCCTGACGAAGTGTCAAGTGTATGACATAATGGTAGTATTTTTGAGAACACAGTTACCCCCCCACAGCCACAACCTGGAGTCTCAAGCTGTAATTACGATGCCATGATCAGAAAGTTGTGTTTTAGGTTTGGCCCTGAACGGGTGGCAGTATAATTTTACGCTGCTGGTAAGAGCACAGTGCAGCTGTGCAAAACGAGAATGTTTGTTGTTGTTTATTGTTTAAAGAGTCGCTTTTTTCTCTAACAGACTAATGAAGGGAATTTTAGTACATTTGCACTGGTCGGCTGATTGTTGCAAGCTTGACTTTCAGTTGATCAAATGAGGTGAAATAAATCAACAAACTGCCAAAAGAAAAATTCACTTAGATTTTGCCCATGAAATAAAAATGTCTTCAGTTTCTAACGTAAGTTCTATACAATGGCCTAACATCTATATCGTTTAAACATTGAGTTATTATATTTTATATTATACTTATATGCTAACTTTAATTAGATGATTAATTTTTATGGAGTAAAATTATTATGATAGACATAATTTCACTTATAAAACTAAATGTGAAAAAAACATCGCATCATATCCATTTTAATTACTAAAATTAAAAACCTAAATTCTTTAAGCTCTTAAGAACATCAAGACACAGTACCTAACCCAGAGGGAACTGGCAGGTTCATTGTGAGAAGTAAGATAAATATAGCAGAAAATAATGTAGATGAAAAATGAAAACTCAAAATATAGAAATTTAACTAAACACTAAATAAAAGACGTGAAACTTTTATGATGGTCTGAAGGTATTGTCAACCTCTGGTAAACATGAAAGAGTTCTTGAAATATGAAGACGATGTTTTTTTTTAAAAAACATTTTTTTAAGAAGCTGGGCAGGAAAAGTCTTCACTAACTCTAAAGTAGTATGATGTGTTTACTTTTAGCTAAACTGAAGATGGTGATTGGAGCAGAGGGTGGTAGAGGTCATGGAATCATAGCGGGAGGAAAGATTAGCCAAGTGTCATAGGATATTAATGACTTGTAGGCATAAAATGACATTGTTTAGTGGTGGAAACAAGTCCACCCAGAAAGATGAGGGGGAGACAGAAGGTCAGCCCAACTGTACCCAGCGGTCCTGAGCCTCAGAGCAGAGCCTTGTGCAGTTTCATACAACTTCCCATACAAAGCAGCTCAAATTAGATGTTCTTCTCTTCTTCTGGATAGAGATGTGGCATTTTCAGCTCAGGAGGATTTCATATTAAGGAGATAGAAACAAGTTTGCAAATATAGTAAAACCTTGGTTTGCAAGCATAACTTGTTCTAGGAACATGCTGGTGATCCAAAGCATTCCTATTTCAAAGTGAATTTCAAGAACCGTTGGCTCAGCTGTGATCACGTGATGTTGTTTAGCTTCACGTCCAGCTGGTAATACAAGACATTATTTTTTTCATCAAGTTAAAACGTGTTAGAAATGGGGGCGCCTGGGTGGCGCAGTCGGTTAAGCGTCCGACTTCAGCCAGGTCACGATCTCACGGTCCGTGAGTTCGAGCCCCGCGTCAGGCTCTGGGCTGATGGCTCAGAGCCTGGAGCCTGTTTCCGATTCTGTGTCTCCCTCTCTCTCTGTCCCTCCCCCGTTCATGCTCTGTCTCTCTCTGTCCCAAAAATAAATAAACGTTGAAAAAAAAAAAAAAATTAAAAAAAAAACGTGTTAGAAATGTTTGCTCATCTTGCAGAGCACTCGCAGAACAAGTTACTCGCAATCCAAGGTTTTACTGTGTATAGTTTGGTTTTGTGGTTGGTCAAAGGATCTGAGGGAAGAAAAAGTGAGGGAACAAGACTGGAACAGCGGGAGAGGAATGGAAGAAAAAGATAAGCAGCCCGTGGGGAAACAGAGACAGGAAAGTGGGAGGGAAAAAGTGCAGAGAAACAAAGAGAAGGGAGAATGACAGGCAGGCCAGCAAACAGAAAGGCTCAGTGCATTTCAGAGGTACTGTGCTCTGCACTTGACTTGAACTGTAGGCTCCAAATGCGACCATTTGTTTTGTACTGTTATTCTGAAAGCTTGATGAATTCAACACCATTCACAGCTCTTCAACTGCTTGAGAACTTCCGTCCTCCAGCCTCCACTCCTCATCAGGCAACAAGCAGAACATTCTGGCAAGGGAAAAGAAAAACTTAACCGCTGTAACAGTAATCAGAGTCTTCAGAAAATTAAGTCTTAAGAAAATCAAATCAGTGGGTCACATTCTCTCATCCTAAGTTGTCTAACCCTGCTTTGAAGATGGGGCATTGAATTTCAGCTGTCTTTTATGGTAGGATTTGCAATCGACACTGGATTTCCTATAATAGAAAGATTTTGAACTGTAAAAAAAGATATTTTGAAATATGTCTTATCTCCCTTCACTTGAGACATACAAACTACAAAAAGGAAATTCACTGTAAATCATGTGTGAAATTAGCTGAGAAAAATGGTAACTGTGAAATAACATTTATACGTTTAGTAATGCCTTTAACGAGATACGCACGTTACACTAAGCCCCTGACCATGAACATGAGATGTTTGTATCAATGTTGGAGTCTGTTCTCACTCTTTCCGGGAAACCTCCGATTCTGATATTCTAGTCAGTTCCAAAACTGTTTATCTTTTTCATATTAGTGTAAGACATGATATTTCAGAAAGAGTAAATTCATTTTACCTTTATTTGTAGCCAGTTAAAAACGGATTAGCCTTTGTGTATTATTCATGTGGTCTGTTCACATAATCTTTATGGATTGCTGAGATGTCATTGCATTTGCCACCCAGTTATTTAATGCAGAACAGACATTCCGATTTGCTACCGGAACTGCCCATCTCTAATATTTTTAATTGTTTTCCCTGATCCTAATATTGTTGCTCAATTTTTTGTATGTGTGTATATACACATTCTTTTGTCACCCGAGTACACGGTTTGGGCATGGGCATTGATGGCATCAAGGATACATGCTGTGAGGTGCCTATCATGTACAGGTACAGTGCAGGTGCAGAAAAGGTGGGGCCAACAGTTCCTGGCCTTACAGAAACCAAACTTAAAATGAGAAATACAGATTTTCTTACTCTGTTCAGATCTACCACCCTGTAGTGAGCACTTCACCTAAACCAGCTCACTGAGTCATCATAATTCTGCCTGTGATACCGTAGATACTGTTATCCTCATTTTGTAGAGTAAGAAATTGAGACTCGGAGAATTTAAGTGATTTACCCAGTCATTGTGGCTCTCCTTTATTTTTGTAAAAATAGGTATTTTGAGGACCTGAGACGAAAGTGTGTATTTATCTACTCAAAATATTTCTGTCACTATGTAGTTGAAAAAACTCTCAAGTCAACTGTGTTTATTGGCCATGTATGAAATACTTCTTATATAGTCCATCTACTTTTTTTCCCACAAATATGACTTGTTTTCATTTGAGAGGATACTTGGCTTCCAGATGGAGAAATAAATTCAACTCACAGGAGTGGAGAAATCAGAGACATTGCAGACATTGGTGTGTATCTTAAAAGAGAGTTCTAATTATAAGGACCTCTTAAATCTGAGAGTTTTTCCCTTTGGTATAAAGGCATTGACTGTGAAACATGGTGTTTTGCATTACAATTGGTGTTTTGGAGGTATTGCTTGAAACTCCATGATTTTCTGCAAAAACATTACAGGGGCAGATCAAATAAGAAGATGCTTGCTGCTGCAGACCAAAATAATAGATCAACAAGAGGGAATACTAGAGCAGTAGTGTCTTAAAGAATTAGGAGAAAAGAGCTGTGGAACAAAAGACTGCAAACACAAATACACGTACGCACGCACACACACACATTCTGACATATACTATGCACACACAAACATATACATACACAACATGTAAATAAACACATTTTAGGCAAGTCATTCAAATAACCCCATTTATGCATTTTTCTGGCCATATACATTAGCCCTACTTGGTCTTTTGTTAGCTGTTTTGTGGAAAACAAAGAATTGATCCATTATTTAACATTTATTAAACCCTCACAATCTATGAGCACTGTGCTTCAGTGACAAGGATACAACAGACAAGATACTTTTTGTCTTTAAGAATTCCCCATGTCCTGTGGGAAAGGTGTTATTGCAGTGGTATGATGACATAGAAGTGACATTCACAGAGCTTCATGATCCTAGAGGAGGGATATCATGGAGGCCTTTTTTGGAAGATATGATGTCTGAAATGGGTCTTGAAGAGGAAACAGCAGTTAGTCAAAAGGAAATGGGAGGGGCGCCTGGGTGGCTCAGTTTGTTAAGCATCTGACTTTGACTCAGGTCATGATCTCCCGGTTCCTGGTTTCGAGCCCCACGTGGGGCTCTGTGCTGACAGCTCAGAGCCTGGAGCCTGCTTCGGATTCTGTGTCTCCTCTCTCTCTCTGCCCCTCCCTTGCTCACTCTTTCTCTCAAATAAGTAAATAATAACAAAAACCAAAAGGAAATGGGAAAGCTTGAAGCCCTTGCAGGACACAGCATGAAGAAAGTTCCAGGAACTTGAGACAGAAGGATGTGTGTGGTCTGGGATTGCTGGAATATAGTGATGAAGGAGAGATGAGAGGTAAGGGTGGAGAGGTAGGCCAGATCTAATAAGGCTAACTGAAATTTTATACTGCTGAGAATGATGAGCCTTTGTAGGATTTAAAGCATGGAAAGGTCAAGTTTGTATCTTAGCAGATCATTCTGGTAGCTGTATGGAGAATGGTTTTTAGGTTGACAACACCAGAGTTTGGGATCCAGTTTAGGAAGCTGTTGTAGAATTGTAGGCAAGAGATGCTGAGGGTTTGAACCAAAATCATGGTTCAAGGGTGACAGGCACTGGGTAATGGTAGTGGAGTGCTTAAGCAATCTTTAGAAGGTACGGTTGGTTAAGGCCTGGTGCTTATTAGGATGTAGACACATGGATTAGGATTTCTCAGAGTTTAGCTGGGATAGCTGGGTGTGGGTATGAGGAGAGCCAGAAATCTGAAATGGAGAAGGGACAGGAACTGGTGGGCAGGTTGGAGGTGTGGTCAGTTTAGTTCAAGGTGTTTGTGGTTCATCTAGAACGAGCTGTTCAACACAGATATTTGAGCCTAGAGCTTGAGAAAGTGGTCTCTGGTGATAAATTTGGGAGTTGCCAACCTCTAGATGTATAAAATCGAATGCACAGCCTCTTCTGTGTGTGTAGTGCATTGTTTTGCCTTTTCCTCTTTTCTCCTATCTTAAGGCAAAGATTCCTATCTCCATCAATACGTGGTAATTAATACCATATATACCTCCTGGTTGTGCACGAACAACAAAGCGATCCCAGAGAATGGGAAATGCCTTAGGAAAGTGGAAGTAACCGAGTGATTGTTGCTTTTTTCCAGTTGTGTCGGTGGACATGCCTGCCTCAGAGGGATATCGCTTCAGCTGACCCTCCCACAGCTCAGACTTTTTGAGGATCCTGGCTGTGTGGCTTTGCCCGGTTCAAAATGGCAGAAAAGGCTCCCCCTGGCTTAAACAGGAAGACTTCAAGATCAACGCTCTCCCTTCCGCCGGAACCTGTGGACATCATCAGGAGCAAGACGTGCTCGCGGAGGGTGAAAATCAACGTGGGGGGCCTCAACCACGAAGTGTTGTGGAGAACGTTGGACCGGCTGCCGCGGACGCGCTTGGGGAAGCTCCGGGACTGCAACACGCACGAGAGCCTCCTGGAGGTGTGCGACGACTACAACCTCAGTGAGAACGAGTATTTCTTTGACCGGCATCCGGGGGCCTTCACTTCCATCTTAAATTTCTACCGGACGGGGAAACTCCACATGATGGAAGAAATGTGTGCGCTCTCTTTTGGCCAGGAGCTTGATTACTGGGGTATTGATGAGATCTACCTGGAGTCCTGCTGCCAAGCCAGGTATCACCAAAAGAAGGAGCAGATGAACGAAGAACTGAGGCGGGAGGCCGAGACAATGCGAGAGCGGGAGGGAGAAGAGTTTGACAACACCTGCTGCCCGGAGAAAAGGAAGAAGCTCTGGGACTTGCTGGAGAAACCTAACTCGTCCGTGGCTGCAAAGGTATGAAAAGCGGGGCGTTGCTTCCCTGTGTGTGGTCGGAAAGGTGTTGCCTACTTCCCAGAGAGCGCGATCGTCTTCGTTTTAGGTGTTATGTGGCTACAGGGTGAAAGACACTTTCCAGAAGCTTAGAGACTCAGAGTTATTCTTCCCATGTAATGTCATCTGATGGCATTGCTCTTTCTTAAATATGGTTATTGGGTAGGAACAGGCCTGGGCAACAGAGGCTTTGGAAGGGTTCTGGTTTCCATGGCGCTGTGTGGTGGTGGTGGCTAGAGTTTGAGGAGACAGCCCTCACTGGGGCCATCACATGCAGAGTCCTGCAGAAGGCTGGGGCCTGGGCCCCTTGGATAGAGGCACGGTGCTGTCACTGAGGGTGGAGGAGGTGCCTCCTGGCCTGGTTCTTTAGAGGATCATGGTAAAGAGAGAGTATGGCCCGGTGTTGTTGAGAGGGCTGCAGGAGCAGGGTGGTCCATGCGTGAGGAAGAGGCCATCTTATGAAGCTGTGCAAGGTCACGCAAAGTCAGTGTCCAGAATGCATCCGTTTACCTCCCTTGTGAGGTCTACTCTGACAATGATGTTTCCTACTGTTGGCGTATCGTTTTTTTCCACAACTGAGGCATTACTCTACCTCAGAGTTCATCCTGTTTGCTTAAAATGAAGGTAAATTCATGTTTCCACTGTGCCTGCTTATGTCTGGATCTCAGAGTAAGTTTGTTTTGTTTTGCCATGAATTGCAGCATTTAATTCAAATGCATGATTCTGTTTGTCTAATTTTATTTAGAGCTTTGGGGGTTAGTGCAAACTGATTTTCATCCCATATATTTAGTACTGTATTGCAATATGAATAATGAATAAAGTGTCAAGAGTCATCTTTAGCTGCAGAAGCATAGTATTGGTATTTTGTGCATAAGAGATGAAAATGGAATGTGGAATAGAGAAAAGAAAAATAGCAGAATAACGTGTCATCATATGAATTCTTTGAATTAGAATTTTTTCAATTATTATTTCTTAAAAACAGTAAAGATTATGGAAGTGTAATAGGCCATATGCACCATTTGGCTGGAAATTAAGATCCTATCTGATAATCTACAACATGTAAATAATGTATACAAATGAACTGAATGCGGATGGTCATAAAACTGCCTCTGCATTGTTTGATATGCCTAGTTTTGCATCTTGTTTTCTTCTAGAGGTGTTTTACCTTGTGGCCAGGACATGGAAATAAGTGAAATAAAATAGAGTTCTGTTGTACACGATGAGGAGAATGCACATCTTACAGCAAATGGACAGATTTCAACTAGGTCTTTTTGTAGTTATGAATAATTTGTTTTCTTTTATCTGTAAGAAAGAAATAGATGTGCTACACTTGTGGGTTTTGGTTGAGAAAGGTTACTGCTCTTTCTAGCATCAAATATTAGGTTGCATATTTGAGTCACTGCTAAAAGTATGGAGTGAATTTTGAAGATGAATGAGATTGTTTGGGGGTGTTAAATGAACTCTTTCAAGCCTGTAAGCAATTGAGGTCAAAATCATTGTTCCATCAAATGTTCCAGAGGGTGGTAGCCAAATATGTAAAAATAAGCAACTAAATCACAGAAAATTTGAAGGTTAATATGGCTTATTTGCTTACAACAACATTATTAACAATTAGGTACTGTTGATAGAAAATATCTTAAGGTACACACATTTGTTTTTCTGAAAAATTTCTATTAAGGATAGAATAGGGTCAATAACCTGATTTCCCAGATGAGGGAGTTCATTTAATGCCTAAATTTTAGACAGCCATCTCTTCATCTCTAAGAAGGTAACGTTGATAATGGCCTATTACATTATGCTATTATATACCCCTACGCATCAGATAGATTGTTGAAACTTGCTTCAAATTAGATATCAGATAAGATATCTACCTACACATTATACCTAGCAGCTAAGGACATTGTTTTGGAAATTTTAATGTAGTTATAAATAATAAATTTGTTTCCAAATTATTAATCAAGCTAAGCAAATCTTTGCTAACCTGAGTAGATTCTTTACTAAACTTTCATAAAGGGTTTGTATTTGTTTACTTAAATATCAACATTTTCCTCTCTGTTTGAATAGAGAAACATTATGGAAGTTATTTACATTTGATTATATGGTAGTTTAGTGAAAATATTGTTCATTTGTCTGAGATTTGGAACCTTTTAAAAACAGCTCTGCACGATGTCTTATATAAACCACTACCTTTTCCTGTACTCTTCTCAAATCATATAACTTGTTATTTCTCTAGAATAATTCATGGTGAGGTGAGTGCTATGTGTGAATAGTATTTTTACAACTCAGGAACAGTTTGTTTTGTTAAAACTGCAGTAGGATGATACTCCAGCCCTCACTGTTTGTGTTATGGGTACATCAGGATCCTGCTTATACTATGAAGCTCTTGGTTGGAATGCTTGGAATCTATGTGTTTTTCCTGACTTGCTCAGGAGGTGAGATATCTTTGGAGGAGAATCTGTTCACCTTGTGATTACCGTGATTGCTTGTTCAGTTTGATAATTCAGTTGAACATATATAGAATTCTCTCTGTGGGTTACACACATTAAAGTGAACATGTAGAGGGGCATCTGGGTGGTTCAGTTGATTAAGCGTCCAACTCTTGATTTCAGTTCAGGTCATGACGTCACTGTTCCCAGGATCAAGCCCCATGTGGGGCTCTGAGTTGACAACATGGAGCCTGCCTGGGATTCCTTCTCTCTTCTCTCTTCTCTCTCTCTCTCTGTCTCTCTCTCTCTCTCTGTCTCTCTCTCTCTCTCTCCCTCTCTCCCTGTGCCTCCCCAGCTCTCACACACATATGCTCTCTCTCAAAATAAATAAACATTAAAAAAATGATAAAATGGACATGTAGAAAGACACACTCTTTTCTTCAGAATTTAAAAAATAATCTCTTAGCTTAAACAGGTATTGCATATCCTTGAAAGTGGTTTTTTTTTCTCTTTTGGTTTTTCTGTATTTTATAATTAATATTTCTACAGTAAAGAAAGTTTAAAAGTTATGAGTTTACTTACCAAATCCCTGGCATAAAAGGAAAAACTTGACCTTTTATGTCAAATATTCCACAATAGGTTAAAATATCTATTCGGTGACATGGAATAAATACTCCATAATCACTTCAGTTATCATGCCATAATCCATGCTATGTGCATCCACTGTGATACACAGCATCACAAGGCCCATTGACCTGTTGTATTTTGTCTTTGGACATGACCCTGAAGGTAATAATTTGGCTGTTAGAGAACATTCTTCCTGGTGTCACTTCTATTAATTGAACTTTGTAGTACAGTAATCACTGACAACCATGCCAAAGCAGAGTTCAGAAGGATGGTATATTTTAAATGTCTATATTTAACAAATAGACATTTTTACACAAACACAGCATAGCATGGAATAGAATTGTACTTTTCACAAAATAATAACAGGGCTAATAGAAATTGTTATTTCATAGTTTCCTGTGGTGTGGTATGATCTGGTACTGGACACGAGTTTATGTCTGTATGATGGACTTTGTGTTCTTTCGGTCTCATTAGTCAAGTACCTGGGTAACTGTATCCCCTTGCATAGAGATAGGGGACAAAATTTAACCTTGAGGCTGTTTGTGAGTGTAGGACCCACCAAATGGATGTATGGGATGGTTGGCCCAAATCTCTGCATTACCATGACATGGAATCCTGGTGCTGGCATGCCTTTCATGGGAATGTGCAAGGGGAGAAGATGGGCCTTGCTGGCTGCCAGTTTCCTGGGCAGTGAATTGGAATTAGACTTGATCCTGTGCCTCTTCCAGCCCTGGGCAATTTAGGCAGCCTCTGCCTTGGAAACATTTTTCTCCCTTCTCTTTGGCCTTTTCCCAAATGGACTGCAGGAGCTGTTCTCCTTTAAATTTTGCACTAGAGAAACTTTAGTCCAAGAGGTGTTTGAAAGCATTTAAGGGAGGTGGATCCTATGGCAGGTGGTATTGGCAGCCTTTGGGATGAAACAATAGCCAACAAGGAGCGTGGCCCACCTGAGAGCCGAAAGGAAAGAGGCTCAGTACTATACAGTGCCTTCACTCTAGATACCTGAAGAAGGTCAAGGACAAAGGAAGTCAGCTGTCTTCAGGCAAAGCCAGTTAGGAAAACGGCTGAGCCTTTGGAGGCAGGCGTCAGCCAGGGCACATAGGTGTATGTGGTGCTCAGGACAATGCCGGCCAACAGACCCATCTCAAGAGTCAGTCAGGAAGCTGGACGATAAGCAGCTCTTATTTGATAGGAACAGTATTAAGGCTGCAGAAAGATATTTCTGTTCATCTGAACAAGTGCAGTGAGAGCCACCCAACAACCCTGTTGGGCAGGGTTCAAGGTCGAGTGGGGGAAGGGCACCGCTTATCATCTGCTTCCCCTTCTCACTTTTCCTGTGTATCTACAGCCACCACTTACTTACCTAAGGATTCCTCCCTCATCCTCTTATGTTGTTCCCATTCTCTCCTTCTCCATCCTGCCTCCTTGCCTCCTCCCTTCCTTCCTCTCTCCACTGCTCCCTCTACCTCCTCCCTCAGGAAAGGGAAGCAGATTGACTAGAGAATTATTTCTCAACCTTTTTTTGTTAATGGCCCCCTGCAGAGAAAAATTAAGTTAAATTTAAATTCTCCCTAAAGACAGAAACTAAATACTAAGGAGTAAGATTTTGTCAGGTAGGGTGGAGCTTGGAGAGCTACAGACTATTGTAATATCTAAGATGTTTTTTTTACCCTTGCCCACAAGGACCAATTTTCTCTCTTTGGCAGTGACATTGATCCCATGGAGAATGCATGCAACAGGAGAAAGGAGACTGTGTTTCCTGCCTCCAGCTCATTACCTCCACACATGACCTTCACCACATGACCTTCACCATTGGCATGGCACAGCACGGCACCTAAAGCAGGCATGGGAAGGACTGGGAGACCATAGACAGTTTTGGGTCAAGAGGGAGGCCAGTAGTAGCAGATGAAGAGAGTCCGTCCCTGGAACTCCAGCTCTCTGGAGAGCCAGAGGTCAAAGTTCTGAGTTTCTACCTTCTAACTGAATTAGAGTGTGGGAGTCTTGAGTCACAGATACAGTCAAAAGAAAATAAATCCAAATAAAATTAAAACTCCTGTGTACTCACCAAGGGGAAACGAATGGCATGACATTGCCATTCTATTTCTAGTTTACAGATCAGTTATTCTAATGCTTTGGATTAAAAAAAAGAAAGATATTGGAACAGTACCACCAATTATTGACTTTTAGTCCAAGAACAGAACTTTCATGTGTGTGTGTGTGTGTGTGTGTGTGTGTGTGTGTACGTGTGTACATACACAGGTTTCCCCCATCATCTGAAAATAGAGCATTCCTATGAAATCTTTTGTAAGCTGAAGTGGCATAAAACAAAGAAACAGCATTTCATAAAAGTGAAAAATTCTATTCCCATTTTCTCTCATTGAGTGAAAACAGGTACTAATGTGGGTCTTTCATAAAAGCAAAGTGGCATAGGGGTGCCTGGGTGGCTCAGTTGGTTAAGCTTCTGACTTTGGCTCAGGTCATGATTTCGTGGTTTGTGAGTTTGAGCCCCATGTTTGGGCCCTGTGTGGACAGCTAGGAGCCTGGAACCTGCTTCAGATTCTGTGTCTCTCTCTCTCTCTGCCCCTCCCCCTTTCACATTCTGTCTCTCTTTCAAAAATAAATAAACATTGAAAATCAATTTAAAAAAGCGAACTGTCATAAAGAGAACCTACAGATAGCAGGGGAAGCATACAGTGTATGTGTATATATAATATGTGTGTATATATATATGTATACACATACACACACACACACACACACAAACACACCCATACACAGAGTCAGGTGAACAATCTGCCCATACATAGCTCTGCATTTAGCTTTCTGATGAGCGTTTTAGTGATACAACAAGAGTAGCCATTAAAACCCTAAGAGGACTCCCAAAACAAACTGATGCATTGTGAGCACACACGGAAATCTCCCTTCATCAGGGCACCTCTGTGGACTGTGCAGTTCCCTGGTTCCTATCTAGGATTGCCAGTAGCCTAATTAGTGTGCCAATCATGCTGTTTCTGTGTTGTTTATGGTTTTCTCTTCTTGCCCTTTCCTTTCCACAGCCCAGCTGTACAGATTATGTTGTTCCTGCTCTTCCCATAACATGGCATGAGAGTTCAGACAGGATAGCTTCAAAGAATTTTGCCAGTCTGTAGAGGTTCAGATTGGAGATACGTGTTTTTTTTTTCTTTCTAAAATATATAATTCATGCAGACTAACTGGTTGAAAGCCTGGAATAAATTAGACATAAAAAAATAAAACAGATAAGACAGAAAATGTTGGGTTTTGATTAAAATGTCTCCAATATTCCATTCTTTAGCTCTAGTGGTCCTATTTTGAGATCCATGCTTCTCCACTTTCCCTGAAAGGCTGCCCTGAAAATGCACCACTTTTTGTCCACTTGACCTCATTTGATCAGGGAAAGGATGGTGAGAACAGAAGAGGAAATTGATAAAAAGCTCACATTGCGCGTTCTCTTACCAAGGGTGCCATAGGCCCTGGTTTTACTGAGAACGCCCTGGTTAATGCCTTTTGTCTGATGCTAATTATTAGCAGCATCTCCTTTCACTCTTAAAAAATGTCCCAGTTTGGGCAATAAACTAAATGATTACCTTACATGTGAATATTTTTGAAAAAAAAAAGAAATTACCCAAGAGTCACGTACTTTTTCTCTTTGCTTCTTTGTTCCATTCGAGGAAGGCCTGTCTTAATTTTCAAGCAATTTTTCCATCTCTTTTGAAAAATCATTGGTTTTCATTAACATTAGAGTAAGATTTTCAGATTCCCTTCCAGCTTGGTTTTTAAACCTCAATAAGTAATTATAATTTTCAAAGTAAAAAAAAACCCACAACAACAACAAAACAAAACTAAGGAGTTCTTTCTACATTATCTAATTTTATCACAAAACAGAGTATGTTGGCAGTATTTAAATATTCTGGTTTTGAAAATTCGTGTACACTTTGGTTATTAACAGATTTGTTTTATTTCAAGTGAGAGACTTTACAAAGTGAATGATGTACTATTTCAGGTAAGCACAATTATTATGAAGGAATGGTCACAATAGTTAACACTTCCCACTTTGGAAGACTCTGGAAATGTTTGAATAATACTTCAGATTAAGTGTTCTTATCTGAGCTCTATCAATGTGAATTGACCATTCTAATGAAGAAAGATATTTTCAATATAATTAACAAAGTTGATTCTAAAAGAATTACTAGAATAAAAGTTCCTTTTTGATCAAAGCATGATTACACAGGAAAAAAAAAAACAACAACAAAACAAAACCTCCAGCTGCTGATGCATAATTCATGAAGTAACCATAGATTACAATAGATTTTTTTTTTTTTTTTTTTGGTTTTGGCACTGATTGTGCATTCGTGGTTTTGTTCTATTTGAGAGCAACCTCAGAGTTCTATGACATTCAATAATCTATAATGTGCTGAGGTATAAATCTGAATTCCATATAATATAAGATTGGTTTGTTGGAACTAGTTGACTCTGATAGAGAGTAAGCTTAGCTGGTCACTCAGAACTGTTAGCCGAAACCCATTTTTCCCTTCTTATTGTTACATATACCAACTCTTATTAAATTTCCTGTATTTTATAGAGATTATATGGTACAGTAGACATTTACAAAGCCCTCATGACATATTCCTCATTAAAAATACCCTAGTTAGGTATTCCAAGAGTGACAGAAGCTTTTTAAGGTAGCAGCCAGCCTGGAAATTATTCTTGCCCACCAACAGCCTGGTCATTAAAACCCCTCCTACCTCTGTACTGGACCAGAGAAGGATAAAGGAGTCTACAGGCCAAGAGAGCTGGCATGTTCCACAAGCCACACTTTATGTATCTATCAGCAATATTCAGCCCTTCACCCAACCTACTGTGTCCCCACATCTCCTGGGATAGAGTTGATGAGGACTTTATAATTTACAATCAGAACTTTGAAGGACTTGAGGAGACTGAGACTTCTCTGTAATTGCTATGTCAGCCTTCATCCATACATATGACCAATCTAGAGTAAAGTAGCTAGACATGGACCAGTGGGGAGAAAAACACATAGTGACTGGCACAGAGACATGTGGAAAAGTGGAAGAGGGAGACATTTGCTCTCATCCCTCCAAAACTTTTACAGGATTCACTAAAAGCTAACATCAAAACTATATCAGATTTTGCATCTATGTACTAATTAGTTTTGGCTGTGTGTACATCTATGTTTGCATTAACTTCTTTGCTAATGCATAAAGCAAATGTATTTCACCCTTAAATCGTAATGTCTTTATAACGCTTTAAGTGAAAGAACTCTGGATATTACTAAAGACAGAAACCCGAAGTGTATAGATGCAACTAACATTTGTAGTGAAGTTTGTGTGTCTAGGGTAGGTGAACCACGTAGTATCAGTCTTCACTGACTGGGACCTGAACTAGGTCTGTTCTTGTGTGTCTGTGCATGCGTGTGTGTGTGTGTGTGTGTGTGTGTGTGTGTGTGTGTGAAGGGGTGGGAAGTACCTGTTATTTATATACACTGGCACCTCTCCATAAGAGCATATTATATTAAAAAAAAATCCACCTGCACAAAAATACAATGAACTTCAATGAACATTTGGTAATTTAGGGAAGATGCAACTTTGTCATCCAAGTAAGACAGCTATTCAGACTTTTGTGATAACCTGATCGGGCATGAAGTCCATGGAAAGTACTCTAATGGTCCAAGAATAGCAGCAAGAAGTATTTTCATTAGTCTCCTAGGATTTTGTTTCAGGATGCTAGAGGTCATTGCCACCCTAGATTTCACGCTTTTACTTATGTCTCGTTGAGTCACTCTTGACACAACCACAAGTGTTGAATGCCACTTTAAATAGCTTCTCTCTCCTATGCCACAGCACTGCCAAGGACAGCCAAATATCCCCTATGCAGCTATGAATGGGGCCGCTTGGTTGTGGTACCCTTCACTGAAATAGACCTCAGGATATTTGCACATGAGTAAAAGAACTCCTAGGCTTCCAGTCATTGTTTTAGCACTAATTAATATAAAACTGAGAGCACAATTTTGGATATTGAAATGCACATGTCTTTGCTGGTATCATCTAAATTAAATCCTCAACTATATTTGTTCCTTGAATTAGGTTTTTTTTCTTCTAAACATTCAAATTTCAGTTTACATACATGTTAGAGTTACACTTATCTTTGGTAACATTTTAGAACTTACTTTTACATTGGTATCCAAGCATACGGTTTCAACCAGAATTTGGTTGGATTGAAAAATAATTCATTGCCGCTATCTATGAAGGATAGCAGCATATTTGTGCTGTGAAAACTTAGGTGAATTTTATTAATACAGTGGAAATGTTCACTTTGGCAAACTAGCAGGGGGCCTCACGTAATATCCTTAAGGTGAGCAACCTGTTCCATTTCAGTGCAGCTTTTAGTTTAGAGGTAGAAAAACATTGGTGGGCAATCCTGTTTTTTAAAAAGTGACAATTTATCATACCACAGCTGCAATGGACTACAAATGCAATGAAAGAAAATATGAAATAGTAGGCTAGAATCTAGTATAACATGAACTTGCTATTATGTATTTGCTATGTAAAAAATCTAGCACATTTTATTATATTTCTTAAGTCAATTCTGCAGGTGTGAAAATTGTATTATGTAAGTAAAAAGTAATTGCATTATGAGCAATATTAAAATTCAAAGCAAAAATCTGTTTTTTAAGCACTGGTCTTTATTTTTCAAACTCTAGCTCATGAGCCATTATAAATAATTTAAATTACATGGAGTATTTGCAAAGTGCTAATCACACTCTTTTTTTTTTTCAAAGTCTTATGTATAGGTTATACATGAGGTATTTTAAAGGGTACCAAACTGTGTTGATAGGCATATTTTAATAATATGTGAGGTATATGTATGTACTTAAAGAAAGAAATGTTATGTTTCAATGGAAAAAATTGTTTAGGGTTCTGTGTTTTCCATCATCGTTAAATCATCCGTCGTGTGCCAAAGCCAATGCTTTTCTATTCTGCCACACTTTGATGCACACATCTCAAGTTGAGTCTGAAAGTTAGATGACAGGTCTCTGCTGTTTATTGGGAATGCAAAAGAGAACCTGTCCCACTGCCCACTTCACATACAGCCCTGCAGGTGCCCTCATGAACCCTCCCCATCAGGGGATGTTTTAGTTCCACTTCCCACAACAACTGTTTTTTTTTTTTTTTTTTTTTTTTTTTTGTTTTTTTTTTAAGTTGAGGTGTGGTTGATATACATTACATCAGTTTCAGGTGTACAACATAATGATTTTATATTTATACATATTGCAGGATTATGGCCACTATAAGTCTAGTTAATATCTATTACCATCCATAGTTCATACATAGTTACAAAAATTTTTTTTCTTGTGTTGAGGAGGTCTAAGATCTATTCTCTTAGGAACTTTCAGATATAACAAATACAGTGTTACGAACTCTAGTCACCATGCTGGACATGAAACTATTGATTTTCCATTTAGTTCCTTAGGCTCAATTGGATTTCACCGTTTTTAAAGCCTGGTTTTAATATTTTTTTTGAGATGATATCTACTTAAATTTCAGTGGAATTGAATTTAGTGAAGATTCCAAATTAGAGGTGGATAAACCTGAAAAAATACAGACTTCATTTTGTCTTTAGCTTACAGTCATTTGTTTTCTTTTATCCCAAAGCATCAGAGTCTAAGAGTAGGTAGACTTTTTTCTTCTAGACACTTTAAAATCAGAATCTAAATAGTACTTTTCCTCTCCATTGGAAGGAATCTGTTTCCTTACCCATCCAATACCCTTCCTTAATTCATGAGCTCTGGCTGCTGAAATTAAGCTGCTTTTTCTTTCCACTCCCTGATAATAGTTGTCAGTATCCCCAGAGCCTTCTGTTTTGAGCAGAAATTTAATTCTGGGGGAAGAGACTGGTTAATTGATACCTGATACAGTAACAGATGCTTTTTGCAAGGCTGTATTAGCTAATGTTTTCAAAGTCCTCTGTGAGGTGTAGCTATAACTTCCTGATATCATCAGAGTGTTCTTGCAACACTTAGCCTTTCTTCTTATTTTAAGCCCGATTCTCTTCTAACAATACTGCTTCCTTCACTACCTGGAAAAAATGAACCTTGTTCCCTACAGCCCAGAGTCCTGAAGTGAAGTCCGTATTTTCTCGTCCCTTCGATAATTAGTGTGACCTTCCTCGAAGAGCAGAAGGGAAAACGTTTATATTGAACATCGGCTGTGTGCCATACATTGAACTCTGCGGTTTTTCACACGGACCCTTTACAACACAGGTCAGCAAACATTTGCTCTAAAGGGCCAGAGAGTGAGTATTTTCAGCTTTGTGGGCCATACGGTCTCTGTCACAACTACTCAACTCTGCTCTTGGAGTGCAAAAGCACCCCTAGACAACACGCAAACAAATGAGCATAGCTGGGTTCCAGGGAGACTTGACTGCCAGCTGGAGTTGGCCCTTGGGCCCTGGTTTGGCTAGTGTTACTTTGTGTCAGCCCTTTGCAGAAACATCGTTTATCCCATTATACAGATGAGAGAGGCTGAAGCCCAGAAATAGCACATTTGTGTCTCTTGTCCCTCACCAAGAGGCGTATTGGAATTTCGATCCCATCTACCAAGACTTCCCCACAATTTTTCTTTCTGTCCAGTTGTATTTATCATTCCTTTCCCATCACTATCCAGTACTCATTGGAGCGTTTGGTGTGTGACAGCTAGTCATCTGACTGCTGCACCCCCTTGCCATCCTGCAGGACAACGAGCTCTTATAAATCCCAGGCTAAACGTTTCCCATCTTGAACTCCAGCCGTGGATGAAGCTGCTCTCCTTTTGGAATCTGGAACTCTGATTCCACTGCCCACCAAATCTGTACTCTGTCCTTATTGCAGTTGCTTTTGCCTCCTTTTCTCCTCACTTGGAGCCCTGGACCCACTGCCATAGGCGAGGCTGTGACCACCTCATACTTGGGTTGGGGCGATGTCGTGAACTGGACTTTATCCCCCTCCCGGTTCTAATCTGTTCTCCACGTAGCCAGCAGAATTACCTTTTGAAACGTGATTGGGTCCCTTCTGAACTGTGAGGCGCAGTGATTTCTCACTGTCTGTGCTGTAGTTCAAACTCCTCAGCCTTGCATTTGGGATTCTTCCCGACCTTCCTATCCAGTCACATGCCTTTCCACCCCTCGTACATATTGCCCCGGTTATTCCAGATTATTAACCATTTCTGAAGACAGGGCTCTGCTCCAGACAGGTTGTTTACTGCACTCAACAAGCAGTACTCTTACGTGGCTACCTCCATCCAGAAAGGACATCTTTTTTCTAAGTTGCACGAGGACGACTCGTAAACTGGCTGCAGCCACACCTGTACGCAACGAACACGTTCGTGGCTCTGTGGCCACACCGCTTTCCTGACCTAGAATGCCCTTTGCCCCTTTTCTCTCCTTCCTTGTATCTCAGTTTGTGTGTCCCTCTTCCATGATGTCACCTCCTCCTCTGTTTTTCCCTAGCTCTTTCCTCATACTTGTAATCTGGATATTCTATCTGTGCTGGGCTCGTCTCACCAACCGGGTTGTACCCTTGAGGGATCAAACCACGTCTCTTCATTTTCAGTTCCTGATACCTAGTGTAGCTCTCGGCACATACCACACACTCAGTGCTTGCCACCAAATGGCACCGAAGGGTAGAAGGAAGAGAAAGAGCAAATATTTCACAGTACTTCAATTTCTCTGTAAAAATTAAACAACACAGATAGAGATTGGATATCTCATCCCCGTGTTGAGACCAGAGTAGTGCTAGGTTTGTTTTAGGCAGTTTAAGGAAGCTGGATATCTTACTCATTTTAAGTGGCTCTATGTTTTTGAAATAGGCTAAGAGCCATAGATGTGGGTTTTCCATTTTTACATTGTATAAATTCTTCCTCTAGAATAGTGTGTAGGCTGCTCTGTATGCCACAGAGTTTATGCAGAGAAAGGCATCAGGTG
Organism: Panthera leo; assembly: GCF_018350215.1. Taxonomy (NCBI): domain Eukaryota; kingdom Metazoa; phylum Chordata; class Mammalia; order Carnivora; family Felidae; genus Panthera; species Panthera leo. The sequence goes on from NC_056695.1 coordinate 22,473,760, forward strand.
CTGCTGAAAGGCAAGCTTTCAGATGCTTTGCTTTGTTAAGATTGCTCATTTTATCTGAACTGCAGGTTCTGGGAACCCTTGTGATAGGGGAAATGTAGCTGTGTATGAATTGGGGAGTGGGGAGAAGAGCTTGATTGGGCCCCCCGGTGGACGTGCAGTCCTTCCACGCCCTCTAGAGGATGGAGAGATCACTTCTTCACATTCAACCATCCAACCTTTGGAAGGACCTTGGCCCCAAGTGGAACAATCCCATTACTCAGAAAAAGTCACAAAAAGGGATGAGCCCCAGATTTCAATCCAGGCAGAACTCCAGTATGGCGTCTCTTTGTAGGAGTAAGAAGAGAGTCTGAAAAAAATAAATTCTTAATGGTATAATGTAAGAAAAGGAGATCAGAAATCTATTTTTACTACAAAAGCTAAAAGAATCATAATGTTTTCAACTTAGGGGAACTGGCTTTTATTGTAATCCAAAAATATATTTTCTGGAAACTTGTAGTTTGAGTTTGTTTGTTTGTTTTTATATAGAAATTAGGCATTCCTTTTTAAGCTCAGTATTGCTATCTGCATGCTACTTGGTATGTTCATATATTATTCTGATACTTTAGACTGCACTGGTGGGATTTTCTCATTTGGGTTTTCTCATTTGGGTGGGTTTTTTAGGAATGACCTTTAGTCAACACCTTTTAAAAATTCCCAGTCACTTAAGAAGTATTTTTGACGTGTTTCAATTTAATAATTCATAAAATTAAAGTTTGAAGACAAACCTCTCGGCTTTCTATGTGCCTTCTAAGAATTTTCATGAGGTGGCTGCTGAGAGTAAAATCATTTTCATTTGTTAATTCTTTTGACCTTATCATATCTCAGTTTTTAAGTTTTTAGTAGTGTTGTACTGTAATTTAATTCTTCTGATTCTACTGTAAAAGGAGACTGTCAAGTTAATGTCTACTTTGAGTTCTGCTGTTCCAGTGATTTGTGCACTGACCAGAGGAGACATAATCTTTGAGGAGATCTTAAGACTTTATGGGGGACAAAAGCGATAGGTATAAAATGATCAGGAAATGTCCTTAATACAACACACTTCAGTAATCTTCCATTTTGTATGGCATTTAGAATTTCAGAGGAGGGAGGGATCTCATACTGTGAATTTGTAGCAGGTAGGGAAAGCCTTGTAAGCGAGAGGGAACCAAATCGGAGAGATAGGAAAATATTTTGAGAAGAGGGAGGAAGGCATAAACTTAGGGGGAAAGAAAGGGGTTAGAGCACCCAGTGCATGCATGGGACATTGGGGAAATTGTCAGTATGAGGAATCGGGTTGGAAAGGTCAGGGAGGGCCATGCACTGACCCGGCTTGAGTCCCTGCTTGAGAGTCTACATTCCCACAGCAGGTCATAGGTGGGTGACAGTTGGGCCTGTAACTATGTGTTGCCAGTGGGAAGCTGCTAGGGAGGTGGGACAACACAGTGGTGGGGAGCACAGGCTCAGGGGTAACGCAGACTTAGGGTGGAGGGCTGGTTCTGCAACTGCTGATTGGGGACCTCGCTGAACTGCAGATCCTCAGGGATAAGGGAGAGGCTAAGAATTTGAACCTAATACAGTTATCATGCGGACTGAATGAACTAGTTAGTTGAATGCCTAGTACAGAAGCACACCTAGAGTATTTTACATAGTAGTGTTATAATTCTTATTACCATTATGACTCAAAATAATTCATTTTGAACTATCACCAAGAGGATCTCCTCCCCCACCCCTGTAAATATTTGGTATTCTTCTGTTGCACTTTGAATTTTATGAGACTGTGTAGGTAACATCAATGTATCAAAGTTAGTTTCGTCTCATTTTTAGAACCAAGCTTCTTAGAAGCAGCTAATGAAATTGACGTTTTTCGGTTTGTCCAAGTTTTCATGATAGTGATACCTTAGTAATGGAACCTGGAGTACAGATTAAAATTTAAATCTTGAAAGGTCTATTTTGGGGAAATGGATCTTGATGGAAACAATGAAAATAAAAAGAATGAACTGACCATTCCAAAGTTTGATTACAGTATAGCATTTGCATTCATTGCTCTTCTCCTGATGGTCGCCTTTTGTGTTAATCACCGGTATTAATATAACCGCCTGGAAGTTGAGCAGTTATAAATAGCTCTATTCTTGTTCACAAACAGGGCCTTTGCCTTGAGAGAGGGAAGTGATCAGACTATCACTTTGTGCTTTCCGGTTGGGCTCATTGGCTCATATTTCTTATCTAAGTATCTGCTAGTAGGGTATGAAATCGAACACAGATCATTGACCTTCTAAATCCCTTGTCATTATGATACATTAACAGTAATATGTTTGATTGCAAATAATTACTTGGCTCAGAAAAATTGGATTCAAAGTAAATGTAGACTCAGCCATAAAATTTTCCATCCCGAACCTCAAAGACTCTCAAGTTTGTTAGAAATGCTATAATAACTCAGAAGTGTTTAGAACATTTTTACTCATAGAAAATAAATAGTTTTGTAATTAATGAGTTTTTCATGAAGAACGACATTTTCTGAATTTAAGATTGAGACAGGTATTTAGCACAGCACTTGTTTTTGGATGTGTAGATTTAAAATAAATAATAAATGTTGTCAGAATCAAAATATCAGATTTTAAGATTGAGATTAGCATTCCGAAAAATCATTTTCTTGATTAAGGACATGTATTACTAGACCTCATTTCTCTTAAATTATTTCACTGCACCTTACATAGATAGATAACATGACAGGATGAGAAATGCCTGAATGTACTGTAGATAGGTAGATAGATAGATAAATGGACTTCATGGAAAGGTAGACTAAATAGAAAGCTAGCCTAGATAGATGATACCTAGCTAGCTAGCCAGCTAGATAAAAGGCAGAAAGGAAATAAGGATAGAAAAATAAAGAGGAAACTGGGAAGGTTAGCATATAAAATATTCGTGACACAAATGCCTATTATAATTGGTGAAGGAGGGTAACAGGCTTTGAGTGTTCTTAATGCTAAAACAAACAAGAAAAAATAAAATAAAAAGAATAAAATTACATAAAATATGGACTTTGCAGGCAGGATTTGTGGTCCTTTACTGAGTAGGTCTCTTGGAAAGGGAAGAGGTGTGTATAGTTAGCAGTTCGGACGACCATTCATTGACTGAACAAGTTAATGGAGTACAGGTTCTGTCCTAGGTGACGGGTATCCAATCTCTAACAGAATAGGCACAACCTACTGCTGCCATGGAATTTACGTTCTAAAGGGAGGAGACAGATAATAAACAAAGTAAGTGAGTAACTATATGACATATATAAAAGCGATCAGTGGTATGGGAGGAAATAATGCAAGAAACAAGGTTAGGGAGTGACTGGGGGTTGGGGTTTCATTTTAAAAAAGGCTTTCCAGGGAAAGCTTTGTTGGAAAGGTTTTTTAGCAGAGTGCCAAAGGTGAAGAAGCCTTGTGGATGTCTGGGGGAGAGGGTTCTGGGCAGTGGTAGATGCATGACTGGCAGCATGGCTCTCAACCTGGGTGACTTTGTCCTTCAGGGAACATTTAGCAATGTCAGAAGTTCTTGGTTTTCAACTTTGGGGGAGGAGGTGCTGCTGTGATCTAGTGGGTAGAGCCAGGCATGATGCTAAGTATCTGCAGTGAACAGGACATGCCCCGTGACAAAGAGCCATCAAGTTTGGACCATCTAGCCCCAAATGTCAATGGTGCCAGGGTTGAGAAGCCCTGTTCTACTGCAATCTGGCTGCCGGGCAGTGAACCTGAAGGAGTGTTGTAGGACATGCGGTGAGAGACAGAAAAGGTGTCCAGATCCCAGAGGATCTCATTACCTCCTACCTGGGACTCTCAGCTTTTCCTTGAGACAGAATGGGAGCCACGGGTGACTTCTGAGCAGCGGTGACCGGACCCACAGTGTAACAGGCTCAGCCTACCTCCAGTGTTGAAAATAGATGTTAGCAAGGGTAAAAGATGAAGCCACTTGGAGCCTGCCATAATAAATACATTAAAGGCTAAAATGATACAGAATGAGTATGTTATTTATGCAGCACAGTATCATCCAGAATACTTACATTTTGTGTCTTTCATCTTAAAACTGGGGTTTATGGATATGTTCTTTTAGTTACCCTTTTTTTTTTTTTAATTATAGAGAAAAATTGTTGACTGTCAAAACTTAGGCTTCAACAGAGAGTAGAGCATCTCAAAACCCAAAACAAACGTCTTTCATATGTATAAACCAGTGTAAGAATGTCAGTAATGGTAGTTTTGTCTTCAGCAGTCCTTATAACTAATTAACTTGTTCGATGCAGTCTAAAAAGAGGAACATTTAGAAAAAAATAAAACCAAGCACAGACAAATCCAGATACCTTTTTAGGGGCATCTAAAGAGGATTGCTTTTTTTAAAAAAAAAGTCTGTCAGAGAAGATTGATAAATACAGGTAAAAAAAAAAAAAAAAAAGAGGCAAATCCGGATGCAGGTAATCATGAGGAACTACAAAAGCAGGGAAATCCAAAGTCAAGGAAATGCTGTAGACCTTGTTTGGCTCCGTGCTTGGAGTGGGGCTCCACGCTCACGGTCCTACAGGCCCCCTCTCACGTCAGCTCCCCAGGGCTAATTCAGGACAAGTAGAGGATGCACTTTTTTTCTCTTCCCTTTACTGAAGATAAATACATACTTATATTTACGTATACGAATGCATATATTCATAACATTTCATTAATTATAAATAGCAAGACTGATTTACAGGAAGTGAAACAATATTTTTTTAGAATTTAGGGCACATCGAGACTATCCTATGAAGCTCCACCAACTGACAGCGTTATAAGCCATTCCCCAACTCTGCGTGAAAACATGAACTATCTCTCAGGAGAGCAGATACACAGCAGATATCTGGAATCTTGAGCAAGTAAAATATTGCTGTTCCTATGGTATGAAAAAGGCATGGTCTTATGCATTTAGAATATTTAATATCACAGAGCACACTTTGGGGTTTGCTTTGTGGTTACCTGCTGTTGGCAAACACTGCCATCAGAAGCCCTGATTTGAGGGGCTGGAGATACAAAAGCCTTTGCCCCTTTCTCTCTGCCAGTCTCTCTTGGCTCCCCAACCCCAGATTATTAGAAGGGGCATGAGCTGGTGAAGAGGGGCCTCTGGAGCCTTCCCCTTGCACATCGTGGCTGTGGAACTCAGGGACACGTTAGGCGTTCGTGCAGGTAAGCACCTTGTGCCATATGCTCTTTCTCTGCAACACGGGGTGGTCACAGTCCTGGCTCACTGGGTCTGGCTGAGGACTGACTGGCTTAATTCATGTGGCTTTGCAGAATATCTGGTAAATCGAAAGCACCAAACAGGGGGATTCGTTGTTGTTGTTGTTGTTGTTGTTGTTGTTGTTGTTGTTGTTGTTGTTAGTTTCTGTCCCTGGCCAAGTGGCAGTGTGTAGGCAAAAGATGCCATCAAGCTTTGTGAACAACTCTCAAGTAATGGGGAAAATTTGCAAGTAATTCCCTAGGAATTGTTCATTGTATTTAAATTGATAATGCTTTCTTTTAAGAAATCATCATGCATTCAGTTATCTGTTTCTTCTTGAGTTTTCTGTGTATATGTGTTTATATCCCCATTTAGATCTTAAACTCTGTGAGGGCTGAACTCCTATTTCCTATTTCCCTCTCTCTCTAATACTCCAAGTCATGTTACAGTGCGGTACAAAGCATTCAGCATGTGATCAGTAAGTGCTTAGTTTTTTAACATTTTCTTTAAAAACAAGTTACATCAATGGTGACAAAAGGGGAAAAATAAGATTTTATTTAAACGATGATTATGATAGACCATGATTTCTTGCAACAGATATCTACTGGGGTTTTCTAAGCACATTTGGGAAATAACTTATATTTCAGCCAAATAAAGGCAGCTGACATTCGTTTGAACTTGTCATTTGATGTTTTTTAAATCTACATTTTCAAAAAAGAAAGGAAACCGACAGTTTGAAAGGCAGTAGTTTGAAACATTTTAAAGGGTATGGCATTTCTGTCTACTGAGATCTCTTCCAACAATTAATTGCCATTTCGTGTATTCTCTGTCCCACTAAGTGGCCTCTATTAGCCCACCGGCATTCCTGAAAAGTGACATACTGATGTCTCTCCACGTGGAGCAGAAGAAAAATGTCCACCCTGCCAGAGAGATGCCTTAGGCTTAGCAGAATGAAATCCTGCATTTCTGTCCCCTGCCTCCTTACTGCAGATCAGAAAAACTTTTACAGAATTAACTGCTTAGAAATATGTGGGACTGGTTACCAGTGCAGACGCATTACTGTGCTTCTGTTTTGAAGGACCATCTCTGAGGCATGGCAAGCAATGGTCTGTTTGTAGCTGCTTTTTTATCGTTGAGGTTTGAGCTGGGGTTCCAGGTGCTACTTAAATTAGGATTTCTCTTTTTATACATGAGCTCTAGGTCATGGGACTAGTTCACCAAAAAAGACAATAAAATGTATCAAATGATATCATCTTTGAAACAAATATGTTGAGCTTTTTGTAATTTCTGCACTTAGTTTAAAAAAAAATCTTCATAGAAAGGAGCTAAGCAAATTGAGGAGCATGGTGATAATGCAGAAATGTGAGATGTCTGGGAAGGAGACGAACATTAATTATCTACCAGAATACCTTTCACATTTTTCTATTTCGGCCACACAGTAATTCTGTGAGTTGGGTGCTTTTATTCTTGCTTTGGAGGATGAAAAACTGAAGCTCTGACAGGTTAAGAAACAAGATTAGGGGCATTTTCCAGGCACTTTGGATCCTGGTTTGAGTGACTCCATCACCTGTACTGCCAAGACAGTATAAGTCATCCTTGGACAAAGAAGGCAAACTGCAGTCAACAATCTGACCACATCACATTTATGAAAAACCACCTCACCTCCTAGAACTGGGGTCACTACCGGAGTTCATTTATTTGATTTTCCAGCCGTCAGGAAATGCCACTCTTACCCTCTACACAATAGGTGACATATATTATCCTTTCTCAAAGGTTGCTGGGTACTCTCAATCTGAGGTTAGCATCTCTGAGTTTGTTATCAAAATATGGTCCATGGAAAGCAAAGATAAAATCTTAAATTTTCCATTTGACTAAGTACTTACTACCAGTGTATTGCTCTTAAGAAATGGTTCTTTGTTGATGGTGTTTTCCTGGAGTTTGCTTAGTGTATACAGACTAGATAGTGAAGAAATTAAAAAGTCTTGACTTTGTAACTTTGCAAACAGTTCACCAGCAGAGCCTTAATAGGACAACTTTACCCCATGCTTGTTAGATTCACATGGTTTTTCACAGAGGGCCAATCTGTGTGTGTCAGCCTGCCTGCCTTAAGAGACCGAGAACTTGTTGAAGATAGGGATTATATCCCTTAGTTCATTATTTCCAGCTTCTGCTAGTGACAAGAAAATGGTAAATTCTCTGTACACGGTGGCTCAATGAAAGAATGAAGGAATCTGTTACATCTAAATATGCTGATAGAGCATTTATTATAAATGTTGCAAATGTAAACTTCAAACCAGGATGAAACTTTATTTTTAAATCACTTCTTATTGAGGGTTGTTATGCCTTGACTACATTAGGACAATAGGACTAAGTGTTACTTTTCATGAGCATGTGTATAATCAGAGTTAACTTTATGAAAATGGTTCATTTAGGTGAGGAGACAGTCTTTTCCCTAGTGTATATTCTTGACTCCTTTGTCATAGATTAATTGACCGTATAAGCGTGGGTTTATTTCTGGGCTCTCTGTTCTGTTCCATTGATCTAGGTGTCTATTTTTGTGCCAGTACCATACTGTTTTGATTACTACAGCTTTGTAGAATGAGTAAGTCACAGGAAGAAAAGCCATAGCATAGGGGATATAGTCAATGATCTTGTAATAGTGTTGGTGACAGATGGTAGCTATGCTTGTGGTGAACATAGCATAATGCATAGAAATGCTGTATGCCTGAAGCTAATGTAACATTATACTCAAATTAAAAATTTTTTAAACTAAAATGATTCATTTAAAACCCGAAAGAGAATAGATTTAAACACCCATCCACATATAAGAAAAAGGTTAATGTTATGCTCTGTGGCACTATTTTTGTGGAACACTTACTGAAAAGCTATTTTCCTGGTTGTTGGATTAGAACAGGACTGGCACGTGGACACATGGACATATCTTTGAAACCTGAAATTTCTGTCTTTCTCATAAATTTTCATAATGACACACATTAGAGTTTATGATGTTAAATTTCTAAGTTTTCTTCCAATCTAAGGTGTCCAAGACTCTCTGGGATGATTCTCCACCTTAAAAGAGACTCTTGAATATCATTCATGTCCATTCACTTGGACCGTGGGACCCACGATAACAGTGAGCACCTACTCCACACTAGGTACTAAAGTGCTAAGCACTTTAATGGATTAGCTCACTTAATCTGCACAACAAACCAAATATATTGGCTTTTTTTTTCCACCCTATTTTACAGGTGGAAATGTGCCCTGAGTCACAGAACTGTTAAGTGGCCAAGCTGGGTCTGAGCCCATAGTCCGCTCCCAGATTCTCTGTACTGACTTGCTGGGCACACTGCTCTACTCAGGAGGCAGTGCAAAGATATGCAGAAACCAAACCAACTAGGAGAGGACACCCAGCACTGGAAGGGGGCGTAGCTCGACTGAGCCGTCCACCGGGGTCAGCACCAACAGTGTATTACTCAGAGGTCACAGTAGTGTGAGGTGACCTCTGAATGTATGAGTGTACATTGCTACTTCCTCGGGACGTATGGGATGGATACGGCAAATAAATCAATTAAATTGAATCGTTTAGAAGGCTTATTTGTAATTTTAGACTGTACCTCTGTTGTCTGCTTTGAGTCAAAGTTTGTGGTATGGAGAAGCTTCTAAAAACATAGATATCTAGCTTTTCAACATAAACTTTCCTTTTAATATATAAAGTAGGACAGTGATTCTTCACAGGGGTGACACCTTTCCCCAGGGAGACGATATGTGTAGGGGGAGGTTGTCTTAATGATTGTGGTGCTGTTGGCACTTAGGAAGTGGGGGCAGGGTCCTCAGCCTCTGCTATGCACAAGGCCATCCCATCCGAGGAAGAGTTGATAGATTTGGGAAGCCTGTCTAATTATCTGATCCTAGACCCTAACACTGTGATGTATTTATAAACCCAGTTTTAATCAACAGTGTTTTTTTCAGGGACCCAATAGAAGTGTACATCTAAAGACCCTCTGATTTTTACAGGATGCTCGACATTCCTAAAATCACATCACCGGTAGCCACGCTGCTCATGGTATTTGAGGCACTAATGGTACACATTTGCAGATACCGTACGGCTTTCGTGGTGATTATATAGCTAATAGCAGGCACGTGGTTGTTCCATTCCAGTTGTCCAGCCTGAGAATTTACATTATAAAATACAGATTACTCTATTATAAATTCGTTTCCTTTTGTCTCTTCTATATTGCAGTTAGATTCTGATAATGATTTTTTCTTAAAAAGTGAATGTGTAGGTAAGTTAAATTACCCATGAATTTCATTTCAATATAGTAAATGAGACCACACAAAATGATGTTTCTGAAAGGAGATGTTGTGAGTGATAGAACTGAGAATCCCTGGGTTCTATTCCATGTAGAGCCATAAACACCCAGAGTCATTCATTTTACTCTTCAAAATTTGTAGCAACTTTAACTATAGGTAATTTAATCACCTCAGAATTATCTCCTTTTTAAGTACCATGTAGTATGGTTAACATATATATACACCCTGTATGTGCTTTGTAATTTGAGTTTCACTAAATCCAAAAGCAATGTAAGAATGGAGGTGTCTTCCTGAGATGGTTCTCCTCATTTCCCTGGTGCTACTTCTGTTTTTTTGTTTGTTTGTTTTCTTTCTTTTTTTTTTTTTTTTACCTCTTCTCTGAAAGAACATTGGAATCAGACAGAATACAGCTAATACCATTAAGCAAAAGGGCAAAATTACTTCTTTTAAAAGAAAAGCTCATTTTTCACCATGGTAACCAGCATATCCTATGACACACACACCACATGGCCCGTGAAATATGAACCCTTTCAGAAATAAATTTCTACCAGAGCATAATGAGCTTTCGTGTTAGTGTAGCAAGGACTGGAATAAGGTGACACTTCAGGTTGATTTGGGTCAAATGATTCCTTTTAGATCTTGTAGCGTTTCTCTTGCAGTTTGCGAGAGGTAACACTAGCATTTAATTTTTTAAAAATGCTTAATGAAAGTGAATCATATGCTATGAACACAAGATAAAAGCGTTACACCGAGTCCTAGATACGGCTCGTTTCCATTTCCTGTGAGCATTAGGACCAGGAAAAGACCCTGAGATTTCATCTTGCTTCAGTTTCTCAGGATGTGTGTTTGTCACAGCAAACTCAAGTGAAAACATCAAGAAAAGTTAAAAATTGCAGCCGAGCATAGTGTAGCTAGGGAGCTACTGCTCTTTCTTTTAATTATGGTAGCTAAAACCCTTGTTTCTAATTTAAATTTATGGTGCTTGACCAATGACTCATAAAGAAAAGGAAGAAGAAACCTTTTGTAGGTATGCGTCACATCTTGGGAGCGGTGAAAATGAAAATGTGTCCCTCAACTTTCAGATATCCTTTTGCCCTTTTTGCTTGGAAGCACCTTTTGTTCAGTCAGCTCTTTCCAGTTAATTTCTTTGAAAATCTCTTCTAACCATAGTACTTCCTAAGTGTACTTTCCCAGTGCTGGGACACTTTATATTCAGTTGAGCTAGTTTCATAGGCATTCAGAAGCTTCACAGGTACCTGAAAGCTCTGGGTAGCTTCAGATCCAATGACTCCCAGAAGCACAGATTTCTACTGATCTGTCCCTTTCAGGGCATCCAATGGGTTATTAGTGGTTTTGGGACCAAAAGATTTCTTTTCAAGTATATAAATCAACCAAAAATATCTTGATAGTCTGGAGGAGAGCTGGAAGGTGATAGGAACATAGAATAAGCTTCTTTTGAAGGTTACTCAGAAATGTAATAGAAATTAAATATGCTATCTACTTATATGAATAGATGCTATTTATTCTAGTAATCCTAATGGCAAAATTATAGAATCCTGTGATATATTTGGTCATCAGCAAAGAGAAAAATCAGGAGTTATATTTCTATTTCTTAATCCAATTCCTTCTCCTCCTCAAATTTTCCTATCTGCATAGACATGAAATCACAAGCTTTTAAGGAGGGGATGCAAGAAAGATAAGATTCTTATACACAATGGAAAAAATTCACTGTAGGGTAATCAGACCAGATTATCAAAGGATTGAATATCATAGTCCTATTTCATTCAACTTTGGATCCCTTGTAGGTAGCGTGGGGCTTAGTAGATACTCAGTAGATGTTTGGTGAGATAAAATTATTTTGGTTATTATTTTATGTAAAGCTTTTCCTATTATAATGTTAGCCTTTTGAATTATAAGAATAGTATCACTGAGAATAATCTTATATAAGCTTATGTAACTAAGAGCTAGATAATCTCTTGAAATGAATATTTAGCTACATCAAAGTATACATCTGAAACTTAAAGCATAAGAAATTTACATTTTGGCTTTAGAGATTCACATTATTATTGAATTATGCTATGTCCATCTGCTCAAGTACTGGATATATTTAGGCTCTAGTGAGCCAAAATGAAAGATTCAATGGATTATTCATCTGCCTCATGCTCTGAAACATAGAAACCTTCTGATTTGTAATTTTACCCAAAAGCTGTCTTCTCTCTTAGTTTCATGGTAAGGAAATTATGATATGCATACTTGGGTTAAGAATGACTTTGTTATTTTGTTCTTCACTCTGAAGAGAGAAAATAGAGTTAAGTACAGTAGAGTGAGTGCTTGCATTGATGCTGAATTTGAGAATGGCTTTTCTTTTTCTTAAACTAATATCACATGCAAGTGTGTGTGTGTGTGTGTGTGTATTTAGTACATATAGTATAATTTAGGATATAAATTAAGTGTAAGTGTAAGTGGTTAATTTCTGGGTGCAAGTCTTTCAGGTGCCATGGCCATATGACTTGCACTGGCCAATGAAATGTGATTTTTAAAGTGGATGTCACTTCTGGGCAGACACTTTAAGATTCAATATGTAGATTGTCCATTTCTTTTTCCTGTCTTGGTAAATATGGAAGTGTGTATTGAGATGGGTCTTCCATCAGCCAGGGTCTCTTGGTGACTGTTGAACAGAACACCCTGAAAGTCCATGTTAGTCCCATGCCATGTGAATGAGAAAGAGACTTTTGTGTGGTAAGCTTCTTGAGATTTTGGTGTTCTGATTTTGTTTTGTTATAACAGAATAACCTGGCACACTGAGGCAAAACCTAAAATACTCATCCAGATCATTTTTGTCCTATATCCTTAAGGTAAAATGTAGGTTTGTGTTTGTGTAGGTATAAACATATATAAGAGAATCTGAGGGAATAAAAATAAATAAAAGAGTTTTGAATTTGAGCTACTTTGAAATTTATAGACTTTTATTTTAGGCTTCTTTTGTAGAGTTGTCGTAAGAGAAGAGAACATGTAAAAAGAAGTTTTCTTTGATTACATTGAGTATTTGGCATGCTGGGTGGTTGGTGGTTATGACTTAAATTAAAAAATAACAACTACTATAATTAGTGTTCATGGTTGTTTATAGACATCTTTTAAAGTTTGTATAATATTTACATTTAGAAAGATATGCTGAGCCCTAAATATCTGTGTGGAAAGATACAAAACACTATAAAAGAAATATGACTTATGGAAAGAGTTCCATTAAATTCTTTGTGTTCTCAAGGTAAACTGGTTTTTGTTTTGGGAAATACAGGCACACTACTTGGAGATGTGTTAGATCTTCCTCTTTGGCTATGGAAAAGGCAAAAGAAACAGGCTCTGGGATCTTTAGTAACTAAAGAGAAAGATGTCAAAAATTCAGTGGGAGAAAATCTAGGCTTTTACAGAATGTGTCACTCCTGAGGTGTGTGTTTTACGGAAAGGAGGGTAACTGCTTTCCTTTCCTATTTGTGTTAATTCCTGGACAGCTCCAGAGAAGTAGTTGAGACTGGATGTGAGGTCAGGACTATGCTCTGACAACTTTCTCATCGTAATGAGTGTTCAGGAGACGGTGTCCAAATTGGGACCACAGGAGTTAGGGACCACTTCGGGGTCTGAGTGAATTTCCAATAACCCCTTCCTGATCTGGAGCCATAATCTTTGCCATGGCTGAATCGGTTATGTGGTGATCAATTGTGAAGACCATTGTTGTGGCATCTAAAATGATTGAATCTGCTGGGTTATGGTTCATTTCATAAATATTGAATGAGCTACAGTCTGCCAAATGGCTTTGCTCTGTTTATTGGGCTCATAGGAAGCAAATGGAAACGTGTTCATTTTTTTTTTTTTAATTTTTAGATTGAAGAGAATAGAAAATCTCTGTGTAAAATGTTAGTTACTACAAATCTTTTAGTAAGTTTCAGTGAAGGCTGTTTTGTTTATCTCTACTCAACAGTAATTAATTGAATAAGACATTATGCTAAACACTGTAGGGGATAGAAAGATGAGAAAAGTTAGCCTTGATTTCAAGGAATTTATAGTGTAACTGAGGAAATGCTAATCTAGTTACATACCTCATCTTGATATTTCATATGAGCCAGCTCCATTGATATTTGTGATAGCCTTTAAAGAATTTGAAAGTAGAAATAAGAAGATAAAACATGTTCCTTATTATTAAAAATGTGAGGTGTTTTCAATTTGAAAAGTGTCAAAAATTTAACTCTACCACAAGAAGGAAAACAACTTGGTCCCCCCCTTATCCTTGCTACCCACCGTAATTTAAACGCCTGTCTACCACATTCTCTGGTCCAGATCACAGAGAATATATTTTTCAAATGAAATCAAATCAGGCAGAAGAAATTTAACATGCTTTGACTTGTGATAAATAGCCTTGGAGGTATGGCTGAGGATGGGGGAAAAGGTAACATTTCTTTTTTTTTTTTTTTAACAGCTTTATTGTGGTATAATCAACATACAGTTGACTACATGTATTCAAAATGAACAATTTTATGTTTTTTTAATGTTTATTTATTTTTGAGAAAGAGAGAGTGCAAGTGTGGAAGGGGAAGAGAGGGGGACAGAGGATCTGAAGCTGGCTCTGACAGCAGAGAGTCCGAGGCAAGGCTTGAACCCACAAACCATGAGATCATGACCTGAGCCAAAGTCAGATGCTTAACCGATCGAGCCGTGTAGGTGCTCCGAGGTAACATTTCAAGTATATTTTGGTGGTTATGAAAATAAGAAAGTAGAGTATTTGAGTTTGGTGGCTGTAGCCTAGACTTTTCTTTTGGTAACGACCCAAATTTCTAGACAAATGTGTCAGTAAAAAAGCATACACATTTCAGCAAGCTAAATGCTCTTCATATGGCAGCACTTTCCTTTACCTGGGGATCATTGACTCAGCAATTCCAACACAGGTGGCGACAGAGCCCTCCACCCCTGTCCTACATGCTATTTATGAAAGTTCAGTTAGCCCACTTACTTTTTTTTTTTAAATAAAAAACTAAAGCTTTTGATTAAATAGTTTTAAATATTATAACAGACTAGAAGTGGCAAATGAGATTAGAAAAAGTTTCCTCGGTGTACTCACATTAGTCAGAAGTGATGGTTGACAAAGAACTGGACAAGTGGAGACAGAAAAGCTCTGAAAACCGGGTACAAGAACAAAGAGCTCAGCAACCTGGGACCATGTAGTGGAAGGGAATTAATTTTTCATAGGTCAGCAACCCCTGAGGGTGCTGCTGTTTTACAGACGGGACCACAGTCTGATTCTGTCACTCTTCTGTGTAAAACAGCAACCTCTTCCCATTAGCATCAACTCAAGACTCATTCACAGAGCCTACCCTGTACTAGCCCTGTCTTCCCCTGCCCACCATCATTTCCTGCCCTGCTCCATCCATTGAAAATCTTCACCTCAAATGCTTCATGTATAAATCTTGTCTCTGGGCCTTCTGGTTTGTTTGTTTGTTTGTTTGTTTGTTTTTCCTGAAGTGCTTCTTGCTAATTTCTACTTGTGCTTTGATTATAACCTCATATGTCACTAGCTCTGAGAAGATGTCACTGATCCTCCTAGAATAAGTGTCCCTGCCATGTTGGTTTCCCATAACATCCTATATGCACTGTATCCAGCTCATTCCCTGTTATATTGTAATGGCTTGTTTCATGGTCTTGATCAGGGGTTGGTGATCACGGGTTGGCCCATGGACCAAATCTAGTTCCTGCCTATTTCTGAAAATAAAACTTCATTGGAGCACAGCCATGTTTATTTTTTTTTTTTTAATGTTTATTTATTCTTGGGAGACAGAGAGACAGAGTAGGGGAGGGGCAGAGAGAGAGGGAGACATAGAATGTGAAGCAGGCTCCAGGCTCTGAGTCTGCCAGCACAGAGCCCAACATGGGGCTCAAACCTGCAAAGTGTGGGATCCTGACCTGGGCCAAAGTCGGATGCTCAACCGACTGAACCACCCAGATGCCCCCAGCCATGTATGTCTCTATGGCTCTTTTTACACTGGCAGAGTTGAGTAGTTGAGACAGATATTGTTATGTCCCACCAAACCAAAAATACTAACTTTTTAGGACTTATACAGAAAAAGTTTCCTGACTCCTTGTCTCAAGAACAAGGAATACATCTACCTTATTCACTACTGAACTTCTAATGCTTGGCACAGTGTGTGTTTGTACAAAGGAAGCATTCCATATGTTTTGAAGGAATGAACTAACAGTAAATACAAGGAAAGTGGTCAAGGAAAAATTAATTATTCAGCATCTTCTGTGTGCTAGGCACTGTTCTCTGTGCTTTATGTATATGCTTGCATTATCCTTACAGCAACACTGTGAAATAAGGGTGGTTCTGCCTAATTTGCAATTAAGATGCTGAAGTTAAGGGTGAATAAATGATTTCCTTAAATGTCATGAAGCAAGTAAAAATGGCTTAGCTGGAGTTTGAACTCAGATTTTCTTCATGGTAAGGTGCTCTGTCTAACATGGAAAGACTGTCTAGTATACTAAGGTGGTAAGAGTAGAATCTGGCACTAGAATGCTAGATTTAAATCTTGGCTCTATCATTTACTGCTTTCATGATCTTGTTCAGGAAGTCACTGAACTGCTCTGCACCTCATTCTCCACAGTTGTAACAGGTTATTTAACCTCTCTGGCCTTTGTCCCTGCAGCTGATAAATGAAATGATTTTCGCATCTCATTTGTATGTTGTGAAGTTTAAGTGAGATATTACACATAAGGTGCTTTGAGGTGCTTTGAGGAAGCATTGAAGACATATTAACCTTTGTTGTTTTATAAAGTTGCCTCAAAATCATTGATCAGAATTTTCAAGAAATTCCGCACTGTTTACCACTTACGTTTGCCTAATTTCAAAGAGGATTTGCAGCAGTATTTTGCTTTGTGTTCTGTATACTATATTAATAAAGGTAAGGAAGTGGTTCGAGGGACAGCTTATTACAAGCAGCACAAAGTATTATATCTTATTTTCTCTGAGGAAGTAAAGAAATCAGGTGCCATTGCCATTGGCATTAGCTGTGCCTACTTTTTGGAATTTTCCAGATATCATATACATGCTGTCAAAATGTAATGCCCAAATCAGCGTGTGGTTTACCTCCTAAGGATTTTCTGTTTGATGTTATTGACTGTGCTCTTGGCCCCAGCACTGCAGAAGCACTGTATGGCAGCCAACTTATTTCCATTGCACATTGCCTGAAGCTGATGTGTTTTCCTTTTATAAGGAAAGGATCAAACACCTGCGTCAAAAAACAGAAGAAGCCTAACATCTATATACAGTTCTTGAGGTCTTTTCGTTTGTTTGGTTTGTTTTTTAGTTAAAGCATCAATGGGTTATCAGGGCACCGTAAATTTTCGAGAGCATTTTGTAAAAGCAAAAATCTAGCTACTCAGTGAAAGTATCTTTGCCCAGGCAATATAGGAATTGTCTTTGCAGTCTTGATTCAAGTGTGTCCCAGCTTCTTGAAAGTTCAACCTAACACAGAGTAGACTATTTCCTTCACCATCATTGTTAGAAGGAGAATTAAGTTTGTTGTACAGAAGGGTAGACTTCACCTCTAATGATATGGTTAATATTATTTGTTCTGGCCTCATATGAAAATATGAAGCTGTCCTAGATCCATGGTTCTAGAATTTATCCCCAACTTTACCAGCCAGTGGGTCCCAACTCATAAATACATAAAAAGAAACAAGGATAATATGTTTTAGTCACAAGGAATCCTGAATTTTGATCTTAAAATTGTAGTACTACCTATAAAGAAAGAACATCAGCAAATTTGTTAATTGTCTTTTAAATATTTTAGTTGGTGAAGTAAGAGCATTTCATTTAACTTTCTCTTAATTAATCATGATTTTAACTCTCAGAAGGAGTTGATGTACTTGAATTTCACCATTTGTGTCAATTACATTGGTCTTATAGTTGCCAGCAAGGGATTATCCTTAATAATCAGCATTTTTCCCCACAAAATAATTCCAAAGATAAGATTGTAATAATCAAGTTGTTAATACACGTTCCATTAAAAAAAAGAAAAACATTCCAGCGGGAGTACTATCCTTAGACCTCTATCAGTTAGCATTTTGCTTCCTATGACAAAGCAAGGGGAGGATTGTGAGCCATGAGTTTGAAAAAGGAAGCAGAATTAGAGCCACATACTTTTCATCAAGCAGTAACATAGGAAGTTCTGGTTCTGAACTTTATTGGCTTCTTATGAGCAGTGATATCTACACGACAAATTAAACTTCTGTAGGTTGAACACCTGACTACTTTTGTGTGGAGTCGAGTATTAAATCTTGCATCAACCACTGGATAGTGATTTGACTCATTGTAACTCAATCCACTTTACTTCCACTGTTATGTGTTGAAGGGGCAAACACTCAGGCAGGCTACTGAACACTGGAAATGGGACTATTGTCCTAGTAAGGTAAGTCTTAACTCTTGAAACAGGTGCCGATGTGGTTTATTGACCTGGGTAGCTTGAAATGCCAATTGAGTACAGGACACCCTAACACAAAAACTGTGTGTGGAGAATATCGCTGGAGCACTATTTGGACAGCCCTAAATAATGTTGGCAGGCCACGATTGAGGACAAGAAGTCATGCACTGAAGCCCCAGAGGCATGCATACATTTGCAAATGCATTTTAACTTGCTTAGGTACTCAGAATTGCAGCTCAAGTCTGGTCAGCAATCAAGTAGTTGAAGTCTTGTGTTTTTCCAGACAAGCTCTATTTCTGTTCACTCTGTGTGTGTGGGCAGAAGCCCTGGGAAAGCTTTGTTATCATTCCTGAAATGCAAAGTGTTCTATTTAGCTTAGAAGCTCTATTCTTGGTACTAATAACTGATATTAGGCAGCTCCGGCCATTTTTAAAACTATTAAGAGAGAATGAACCTTGGTATTTAATTTAAGAACATCTGTATTGGTAACTAAGTGGTCTGTCATGATTGTACCAGACTAAATTTGGGGAGGAGGCCTCAAGTTTGCCTAAATTCCTCCCCTTCCTTTGGGTGGCAATAACACAGTAAGTCATTTTTTTCCCCACTGATATCCACTACTGAATCGCTACTAGAATATTCTGCTACCCTACCGAATTTTAATCATGGGGTAAAAGTGCATTTTCAATTACCTTAATTTCTGTCACCCTCAGTATTTGCTCATTTAACTTTACAGAACATCTCTGTGAGACTAAATGAATCATGCTGCCTCATTTTACTCGGGGGTTCCAGTTCTCTTTCCCAAACGACCCCAAAATGTAGTGGCTTCAGCAATAACTATTCATTTTACTCTGACTCCCAATTTTACGTACTGGGAATTCAGGCGGAGCCATGGCCTGGCAGTTCTGTGGTGTCAGGCACCATCATCTGAGGTCCACTGATGGAATTCAGCTGGCAGCTGGCTGGTCTTCGCTCACAAGCCTGACAGCTGCCTGGGAGCAGCTGGAAGGCTGGGCTCATAGGGGTTTCTTTCCTTTTCCATGTAGTCTATGGGTATTTCCACATGATATCTTCAGTAGGATAGTCAGATTGTTTACATGGCAATCCCAGCTTACTAGAGGCCCAGGTGGGAGCTGCAAATCTTCCACTGACCTAGCCCCAGAAGTCCCAAAGCATCGTGGAGCACCCCCAGAACCAAGGAAAGGAGACACAATGGAAGGGATATCAAAGATGAAGCATGCCAAACAAAGCTACCATGTTAGTAACTGACCATGAAGCCATATCTCCTACATGCATACACACCTGATGCATATTCCATCCTTCCCTTACTCCCGACAACCAAATTATCATCTTGAATTTTACCGCTGGAATTTAGTCTTTGGGCACCTCTTGTATTAACTCCCAACAAATAACCCTGTCTTTGCTGCATCCTCTCCATTACTGCCAAAGCGACGTACTAAAGCACACGTGTGATGCGTCACTCACTTCTCATTGATGGCTTCAAGTGGTCTGTAAGGCAAAATCCAAATGTGTTAGCCTGACCCACAAGGCCCTCCATTATTTGGCCCTAGTCTTCTTTTTAACCACAGCACCCATCATTTCATTCCCAACCTTCCCCCACCACTGCTTTCCACCCTTCATCTTTCGTGTGCTCTGGCCATGCTGTTTCTCAAACAAAGCATGTTCTTGCATGATTATATACCCTACTTAGCAATTGTTTTCCTGAATACTTTCCATTCTCCCTATATCTTCCTACTGAAGGTGAACAGCCTATTCATCTTTCAGTATTCAATTCGAATGTCACCTGCCCTCTTCCCATAATACTATGTTGCACCCCTACACTACCAGTGCAAGAGTGGATCATGCTTTTGTCTCTTTTTTTCTTTGTTCATTTGTTTTGTCCCTTAAATTACACATATGAATGAAATAATACGGCATTTGTCTTTCTCTGAATGACTTCTTTCACTTAGCATTATACCCTCTAGATCCATCCATGTTGTTGCAAAATGGCAAGATTTTTTTCTTTTTTATGGCCAAGTACTATTCCATTTTGCGTGTGTATGTGTATACAACTAGACAAAAAGACATATATATTTACATATATATATGTGTGTGTATATATATCACATCTTCTTTATAAGCTATTTTTATGTGTTTATGTGTGTACCTTCCAGTAGGATGGAAATCATGTTCTGTTTTTATGCCTTATTTTGAGAAGCAGTGTGCCATAGCAGAAAGAGTCAGTGCTCAGAAAAATGAACACCCTGAGTTCAAGTTCCAGATATGGCATTTCAAAGTTACTCCATGATTTTGAGCCTGGCTCCTCATCTGCAAAATGAGACCAATGAAACCAATTTTGCAGTGCTGTTGTAGAAATTAGAATTAATATATGTCTTATACTTAGTAGGTCCTCAAGTAATGGGAGAGCTATGTACTTTCCCCAGAATCACTTAGCAAAGAGCCATGAATATACTAATTGCTCAAAAATGCTTTGCAATTGGATGTACTAATTAATCCCTTTTACCTGTTCAAATGAACATTTTTGGCAATTAATTTTGTAGTTTTTGCCCAAATATTTTTATTTTTATGGTTTTAAATTTTGTGTCCTTTCACTTAAACTCCAAAGGTCATCCCTATCAGGGATTAGAATGCTGAATGGAAGCACATGATTCTTTTAAGCTGTGTCTTTCATTATTTTATGAACTAGCCATCAATCACACCTTCTCTTCTGTTTTGTGAAGGAGCAGAAAATGATTTTAACATTCTCGACAAGCTTTCCACAACTGCATCTTGATGCCAAGTTGGTTTTGTCTTGTTCTCATAACTTTATCAGCAGCCTTGCTTAGAATATTTTATTTAGTTCCTGTTGTGCTGTCACTTTTGAGACAGCCAATCAACCTAAGTGTGGTTCACCATTGTGTGCCCCTCAAATGTGCAATAAGAGAGCATTTGCAGCACAAGGCTAGGAGATGAAGTTAATTAATAGAAGGAGGCTGTAAAAAGTCGCTTGGGGGAATGTCAAAAAGAAATGCAATGCCCCATCGCATTGCTGCTGTGCTCGTTAGCAAGCCTGACACAGCACAGCTGGGACGTGATGGTGACAACAGTGCCCACACAGCCATCTAGCTTCTGGGCAGCTGGCTGGTGTCTTGGCCACCCTGAGGGCTCTGCCCAAGACATCATTAGGGGTTTTGCGGTGTTGGCAGCTTTTGATTTTGTTCATTGGGGTCATTGTTACAAGTCTGAGACATGAAGACTTTTAACTAAGGGGAATACTATTGTATGGCCTTAAACAGTTTTCTTAGAAGACAACAGGATTTAAAGAGAACCATGTGGTCTTATTAGAGCAGCTGACTAAGTCATTGCTAAGGAAAGAAACATCTTTCAACCGTTAGATGTTATAGCCACACACAAAGAGAGATGTATATAAGTAGAGTATTTTTTAGTGCTTTGAAAACTACTCTAAGAATATTGTGGTAAGCCTCTTATGTTACACACAAAGTAATTTACTTGCAGACCAATCTCATTGGAAAGAAATATTCCAAATGAATCTTTTTTTTTTTTTCCGATTTTCGCTTTGTCTCTGTCTAGATGTGTGACTCAATAAAGATGCTAATGATGGCATGTAAGCATAAGTGGCAAAGACAAGTGGTAATTAAATGGAATTTATTTTTATAGGAACATAAAAATCATAACTTTTATGCTCGTCTTTCAGTAAAAACTATAAAAATGTCATATCCTTAATATTTTCCCAACCAGAGGAAACAATCAAAAAAAAACAATAAAAAAAAGACAATTTACAGATTAACCAAAATATTACCAAGGAAATATAGATTGGAATAGCAAAATCACTTATCAAATTGTACAATGGCAAAGATTGCAAAGATTAAAAAAAAAAAGAGGACTCAGTGCTGGTGATTATGAGGTGAGACAGGTCCCCAGTTTAAGCTAAATTAGTATCATTTTCTGGAAAACAGTTTGGCGGCACGTTCATATCCTTTGACCCTGTAGTTTTATTTCTAGGAATTGGTCCTAGGGAATGATAAGAGACTCACTCAATATTAGGTAAAGTACTTCTTTCATAGAATTATTATAAGAGGAAAAAACTAGAAACAATTCTAGGGGAATGACTAATGCTAGAATGACTACTAACAAATCCATGGAATCGTATACACGGCTGATGAATATTTAATAATATCTGAACCTGCTCATGATTCAAACAAAAGAAAATACAGACTTGTAGATGGAATACCATACCATTGCATAAAATTTATAATATTTTAAAAGAGAAAAATGGACAAACTCTTAATGATTATCCATGACTAACAGAATAATGGTGAGTTATGATTTTGTTATTATTATTTATCTTATTGATTACTAATTATTATTTTACAATCAGAAAGAAATGGAACATTAAGTGTTTAGCCTAGAGGCGTCGAGAGAGAGGTCCCCTGCTTCCTAGCCCCTGCAGGGGTTTGGCCCTTTATGAGGCTATGAGTTGGTCTGTTTGGCCAGTGTGTGATTTTCATGAAGGGCTGGTAAGCCATGGAGGAGAGAATAGACCATGGTGAATAGACCATCATGGATGCTCCCCATGGAAAAGAGATCCAAACAAATAGAAATGGATATCTACCACTTAACTGCTATAGCCTGTGGGCACCAAGTAAAGTACCATCTGCAAGACAAAGCAAAAGTTGAGGTAGAAAAGTGTACTCTGGGTTCCAGGACCTCATTGCTAGGAATGAATATTTGCCAATGGGCCGAATCCTAGAAGGAAACTGAGATTGGTGTCTGGGAGAGCAGGCCTAAGGAACCAGAGTTGGGGCCTGCGACTAAGGTCGTATAGCTGAGGGAGCAGTCTGCCTAGAGGAGAGCTTGAGGACAAAGTCAGTTTTAGAATGATGGACTGTATTGTGTGTGGATGGAGGGAGAGAAGGTAAGTAACCGGGTTAACTACCTCAGCCACTGACTAGTGTTCGCCAGGTCCCTCATTGCTTCCTTCCAGCAGTGTTTGGGGCAACACGGGCAGTGGTAATGCTGAAGAGGTGTAAGTGTCAAAGGCAGCCAGAGAAGCAGCAGTCACTGGAGTGGGGAGAAGGTCAGGGGTTGGGTGGGGACCAAAACAGAGGCACATGAAGAACAGAGGAAGGAAGGTGGGCTTCATAAAGTAGAAAAGACTGTCCTTAAGAGTGTTGCAAGGCACTCTAAGAACCCCTTCTTCCAAATGCATTAATTTGGGGAAGAGAGATGAAGGGCTGGGATTTTCACAATGCATTTATTGGAGACTGAGCTAGAGAATTTAACTGTGTTACTGTTATAGTGACTCATTCTTCACTACTGCATTCCCAGGCTGTCGGGTCCTGGCAAATGTGAAAATATCGAGATGTATGAAGAATAATGAGGGTAAAACACTTCAGTTTCTCTGTGACTAACAGTAATACAAAGAGCAAGAAGATATGATTTTGTGATTTATATTTTATGATCTATTTAAAAAATAATCAAGTTTTTTTTAACTTTCAGATATAGCTATAGAAAATTTGCCTTCCCCAGTCTCTGAAGATTTTATCACTTCCGTGCTAGATAATCAGTCTTAGGAAAGAAGCCTATATATTATAAAATGGAGAAGATCTATAGATGCACATCATGTAGAAGCGAAACAAGATTGGATAGGAATATGGGGGCGCCTGGGTGGCTCAGTTGGTTGAGCATCTGACCTCAGCTCAGATCATGATCATACAGTTCGTGGATTCGAGCCCTGCGTTGGGCTCTATGCTGACAGCTCAGGGCCTGGAGCCTGCTTTGGATTCTGTGTCTCCCTCTCTCTGCCCCTCTTTCGTTTGCACTCGCGCTCTCTCTCTCTCTCTCTCTCAAAAATAAACAGTAAAAAATTTTTTTCTTAAAAAGATTGGATAGGAATTTGAAATATTTTTAAAAATTGTAGTTGATCTTGGGTCGCCTGGGTGGCTCAGTCAGTTGAGCAGCCGACTTCGGCTCAGGTCATAATCTCGCGGTCCGTGAGTTCGAGCCCCGCATCGGGCTCTGTGCTGACAGCTCAGAGCCTGGAGCCTGTTTCAGATTCTGTGTCTCTGTCTCTCTGACCCTCCCCCGTTCATGCTCTGTCTCTCTCTGTCTCAAAAATAAATAAACGTTAAAAAAAATTTAAAAAAAATTGTAGTTGATCTTTCTAAACACATTGGAATATCACGTTTACTTATAAAATTAAAATTAGCATTATGAAAGAAAAGTGACACGTAGACTGGGTCAGTAAATGAAAAGGCAGAATTCATTCATTTGTCATTATTAAGCAAACATTTATTGAGCATCTTCTACGTGTCAAGCGTTGTTCAAAGAGTCTGTGTTTCAGTGTGAACTGAAAAGACAAGATCCTGCTCCAGTGGAGCTTATATTCTCATGGGCGCGGAATGGCAGTAACCGTGCATATAGTGATGAACTGTTCAGGGATTTTAAAGCAGAGCAATGGGCTAGGGACTTCCGGTGGCTACTGTAGATTGTGTAGTGGAAGAAAGCCCCTTGGAGAAGGAGCCTGCCACGTGTATACTCGCAGCAGGATGCAGCGGGCTTTCCCAGCAGAGATGGGAGTGGCTGGGATGGGGAGGTAGGAGTGAATGAGGAGGTGGGGAGAGGCCAGGTAACAAGAGCCCTGTTGGCCAGGGAGAGGTGGCTGGACATGGTTTTAAGTGCAGGGGGCAGACATTAGTTGGTCTTAAAATCAGGGGTGTGGTGAAATCTGATTTATATTCTTTAAAAAATCACTCTGAAAAAAAAAAAATGAGTCTGTCTGCTATGTGGAAAGTGGACTGTAGGTTGGCAAGAGTGGAAGCGGAGAGGATATAAGTTCAAGACGCCTGTAGGTGCGCACCTGGCAGCTATAAGGTATAGACGGGAGGGAAGGGAGCCCGGGAACCAGGCCTTGAGCACTACTGATGTTGAGGGTGAACAGAGGAAGGGGAGGCAGCACAGGAGGCTAATAAAGACTGACAACCTGAGTGTGGTCTCTCAGAAGATGAGAGGGGAAAGCGTTTCAGAAAGGGAGGGGTGAGACATCAGTCCAGGGGCTGGATGACACCACTGTGCAGATCAGTTAGCTGGAAACCAGGAGCCTACTCAGCCTCACCACCTGGCCCAACTTACAGTTATGATAGAGATGTTAATATTGCAGAGATTGTGTCAAAGGATGGCCGTGAGGAGGGGCACCATGAACAAACACGTGATTTCACTCAACAGCTCATCATGTGGTGTGGTTGTATGTAATAAGTAATTTTCTCTGATGGAGGTAGAACTTGAAGAGATGTGGTGGGGAGTGGGTGAAATGTTTCATAGAGTGTCAGAATGAGAAGTCTCTGATTAAGTCTAACGCCCCTTTCATTTGACAGATGAGGAAATTGAGTCCCAGAGCACTTAAGAGAACTTGTTTAAGATCATATGGTTAGTTAGTAGAAGAACCAAAGCTATAACCTGGGTCCATGTTTTAGGCCAAATAGCTCCCCCTACACATACACATTTTCACACATATTCACAAGTACATGCACACATATGAGCACATGGTATTAGCTGATAGTTATTTGCTTTTAAAAAGTGATTTAAAAGAGTAATGCTGAAAAATAACTCTCCTGGAGCATTTTTAAAGGTTTGATTCATAAAATTTCAGTGAATACTTCTTTTCCTTGAAGTTTCTTTATAAACTATGTTGTATTTGCCCTCTAAGGGAAAACAAAAACAAAAACACTTTATTCCTTCTAAATCAGAAATGTTAGCATAAGAAATCTCTGCATCAAGGTTTGTGATTTTACTCTTTTTTATTCACTAGGTACAAGAATTTACCCATAATAAATATTATTAGTATTTTCTGCTGTTCTTTTATGTGTGCTTGAACATAAACTAAAGTAGACACAGATCAAATGAGATTTGGAATGTACTGCAAAATCTGATATTAGGCAAAAAGAGCAAGAAAGAAATATTTAATATTTTATGGTACAATGTCAGTTAGGCTTGGTTTACTATAATTTTATTTGCGGTTCTTGAAAGATCTGTAAAATATTTGAGGCCATCCAGCATTATGCTCATGTGCATTTACCTAGACATTTTTCTTTATGGTCCTCAACTGAGTCCGGCATTATCGCCGAGGCATCTGCAGCGGGGCCACGCTGGCAGCCAGCTCCAGGGCCCCATTCACCTAGAACCTGACCCAGGGGCTGCTGTTCACTGGGAGGGAATATGTTCCTGGTTCCCAGAGGCTTGCACAAAGTGTGGCCCTGGGTATCTTCTTTTTTCTTATATAGAGGATCCTGACAACTGAAAATAGCTTTTTCTTGCTCCTATTAAAGTACAATAAAATAATAGTATTTGAAAAGAATTTGATGACTTTTCTGACCATAGTGTTATGATAAGGCAACAGAGAAAAATCTACCCGTCAACGAAAAGAAAAAGATCAAAGTGAGAAGTTGTTGGAAGAAAAAGATGATGACTCTTAAAGCACTTCAGATCACTTCTCTTGAAAAGTAGATGTCATACTGAAATATAATCCCCTCAGCTTCAAGGGTTTAGCATCCCAGTCTTCCTGCTTAAATCAGTGGGATTGCTTCTTCCAACTGATGTACAGGCAAACTGAGCTCCAAGCTAGGAACCAAGTGGAAAATAAAATCCAGACTTAAAGTAATTGAATTTACGATGATACGAAGATTTTTTTCCCTTTTTTTCTTATTTGGCTTTATCAAGCATTATTTTTAAAAGCCTAGACATGCAATTTCTTTGTCTCTTTCTTAAATTTCCTTTTCTTTAAAAAAATATACTTAAATTCAAGTTAGCTAACATACAGTGCTGTATTGGTTTCAGGAGTAGAACCGGTGATTCATCGTGTACATATAACACCCAGAGTTCATCCCTAGTGCCCTCCTTAATGCCCATCACCCATTTAGCCCATCACCCCATGCACCTCCCTTCCAGCTGAAATTTTAAACAGATCATGCCTAACAAAAGGATAAGGATGTGATCTCCTACGACATATTCAGTAATAATTACACTGATAATCACCAAAAATTATAGGGCACTTTATATATGCAAGGCACTGTTTTAAACACCTTGCAAGTATATGAACTCGGTCCTCCCAACCAACCATATGATGTAATGTCCATTATTACCTCATTTTAAAATGTGGGTGAGGAATTAAGACATTATTAATTTAAAAATGGAACCATTCCAAAGGCAAATGAAGACAAATCAACGATTAGATGGGGTAAATTCAGAAGATAGTTTACATAACACAGGATTTTGGTATTTTAAAACATGTAAGAATAAGACAGGCAGCTTGGGTCATGAAAGGGATAACGGGGTGACTTAGGTCAAATCCAATGAGATGGGATTTGTAGGGAAATGGTGTTATCTCAAATGAGTACTGACTGCACAGGCTGGGCCTGGGTTGAAGAAACCATCTTTAGAACAGTGCTTTTGTCACTGGTACTGAGTAATAACCGTTATGCTCAAAGAATCAAGGTGTGTATGGTGAGATTACTATAGACTCATGTGTCTGTCATTTTGTAGGGCATAAGGAGCATTTCTAAAGGGAAAAGATGTATGTGCTATAAATCTTTAAACTGAGGCCATATTTCAATTCTCAGCATATTCTCAGTATTTTTAAGAAAGTCCTGAAAATTATGCAAATAATTGATCTTAAAACGTCATTTTAGAAGGTGACTCAAAAATGATAGCTGTATTAATTTTGCCAATACCTTTACCAAGGTAACCAACCTAGAGAAATCTCTTAAATAGGGATGGGGTCACCCTGTTTCCAAATGCCACCTGGGATTAGAGCTGGTCTGATCACCGGTAAGCTTGCAACTCTTGGATTTTTGTGACCCCGGCATATTTTTTTCAATGTTTATTAGTGTTTGTTTGTTTGTTTGTTTGTTTGTTTATTTATTTATTTATTTGAGAGAGACAGAGACAGCATGAGTCGGGGAGGGGCAGAGAGGGAGAGAGAGAGAGAATCCCAAGCAAGCTCTGCACTGTCAGCACAAAGCCCGACGCCCGGCTTGAGCTCACAAAACCATGAGATGGTGGTGACCTGAGCTTAAGTCAGACGCTCAACCCACCAAGCCACCCAGGTGTCGTGGCCCTGGCATATTGCAGTCCCCTATTTGAGTCTGTCAACATCTCTCGTATTATTTCAGTTACAAAATATTACATTTATATGGTGCAGTATATGATCTTTCACTGATCTATATGCTTCCTGTGACGAGAAAGATTCCCTTGTCATGTGAATTGCATATGACCTGTTTGGCAACCTTAATGGACATGCATAGCAGTTTGCTTTGCTGCACGGCACACTGGCTCTTCACAATGGACTGTGGAAGGAACACCTAGTGCATGTACCTTCTACACTGCAGCACCTAAAGATGTAAATAAAATATGGTTCTTTCAATTTCAGCTTTTTGCTTTGTGTTAGTTATATATGGGAAAAGAAAATATCAGGCCTCCAGTTAGGACTTCATATCCCAGGTGGCCCACTTGCTACCTGACTTTGAGAAATCCATTTATTTTTTTCAGATTCTCACTTTACTCATTTGCAAAAAGGGACAATATGATTGTGATAAGGATAAAATTGGTACCAATTAATTAATAAATGTGCCTGAAACATGTTTAACAACTCACTAAATCCTAACTGCAGTATAAATAAAAGTGGAAAAGTAATGCTAGCTTGCCTGTTACAGATTTCAAATAAAGCACATAAACCTTAAAAACATTACACAAATGTCAGATACTCTTAAATAATATATCCCATGCAATGTCATTATCAGCTCCACATTTTTCTTAAAATTCATCCTCATAACTTCTGTGACTCTTCTCAATTCATTGCCGTTCCAGCAACATTAAGGATTAGCATAGAAAGCCTGAGTATTGCCTCATCCCAACTTAATTCCTTAACAAATATAAATTTATTTATTGTTCTAAGATTGCAGGATTCAGCAATGCTGGGTTCTGGGTGAGTCGTGATGTTTAACGCGATCACAAGTGACTAAAGATTGATTATACTCAACTTTTGGCAAATGTAAACATAGGCAATATAATCTTTGAAAACACTAGGAAATAAAAGCGTGTTGAGGACTTGCTGGAGACTTTTTAGAATGAGACATTCCTTCCAATTCTTGTCATTTCAGACTGATGAAAATTTTGTCCTGCTTTCTTCTTCCCTTAAGTTTTCTATCTCTTTTAAGCAAATTGTATCATGGAATATGCTACAGGAAATAGAAACAGGTGCCCCTGAAAATCTGGTTCTAATGGGAATATTGTTAGTAAAGCTCCACACATTGAAGCAGACAGTGCCAGGAACCCAGACATCAGGGTCAAAGTCTAGAACAAGATAAGTAGAAACAGTTGCCTTGGGCTTTGTGGGGGTAGAGTGGTCATCCGAATGCTGCTGGATGAAATAATTGCTTTTTTCCTGAGGCAAGGATTATTGTAGTCCTTAGAACTCCTAGGCTTTTTCAAGTTTTAACATACAAGGAATTATTTGTTAATATAAAGTGAGGTGTGAGAAAATAATCTGGAATGTTCTTTTCAGTAGATTTCATAGTTAGATTCCCTGTGTTCTAACACTTTTTTGGAAAATTAAACATAATGGTATTGGTTAGAAGATATGATCCCCTGTTGACATAACCTCTATAAAGTTAATGTCAAATGTCATTTTATTCATTCTCACACATGCACGCACACACACTCACACGCCCCTGGACACACACACCGTAGAATAAAAATGGACAGCTAGTTAACAGTGGATTGAGAACTGCTCCATAGTTACATATGGACTAATTTGTTTCTGTCCTGCTACATCATTATAGGGTTTTCCACACTATGGCCTGGTAGAGTGAATCTGAATTTAGAAACATAAGCTGAAAATAAAAATGAAAGCAGTGGATTTCCAACAGGCAATTATCTTCCAGCTGAATTCAATCATAACAAGCAAAAACCAGATTATCACATTTGGCCTCTGCAAGTCCTTAGGGAATCTGCTACTATGCCTATGATAACCATGAATTTATGTTCCTTGGAAAGGAGGTTTTAAATTCCTTTTATACACTGTTATCCGATCCACATCGAGTCACTGACTGTGAGATCTGTGGTATAAAGAATATTTCTGGGAGCGTCTGGGTGGCTCAATCGGTTAAGCGTCTGACTTCGGCTCGGGTCATGATCTCACAGTTTGTGAGTTTGAATCCCGAGTCAGGCTCTGTCTGTACTGACAGTTCAGAGCCTGGAGCCCATTTCGGATTCTGTGTCTCCCTCTCTCTCCGCCCCTCCCCTGCTCACTCTCTATCTCCCTCTCCTTCAAAAATAAATAAACATTAAAAAAATTAAAAAAAAAAGAATATTTCTGATCAGTGCCATATTTCCTCAGGATTTGCCATAGAAGAAAACCCATGTAAAAATAAAATCCCTCTTATGCTGAATCAATGTTTTGCTATATGTTAAGATCTGGCCATCAGTGGAGTGTGCCCAACTGGTGATAATTCATGCCTCAGTTTAGGCTGTGCTAATGGAAGTGAACTTCAACCCACTCTGGCCTATTCCAGCCATTTCTGGGACGTCTGAGAACCATTTCCGTGCATCTAACACAGTCGCGTTGTAACTCCGATGTGGTTCAACAGTGGACTGACTTGTCAGCTGCTGCCCGTTGGCATGTGGAACATTTACGTAGCAGAGTTCTTTCCTCCACTGGTAAATTCTGAACGGTCCACGTTTAAAATTCATCCCCAGAACAAAGTAGTGCGGAAGAGTGGTTTCTTGAGCTCCTGCAGTAATTTAGACTGAGTCTTATCCATTCTCAATACGCAGAGATGATGGGTTTAAACTCCCACACTGCCGCTGGGATAATGACACCAACTCAAAGCAGAAGTGTGGACGATCTAATTTCAGTCGGGTGGCAGTGAATGCTCCTGTAGAAATGCTGCCTGTCATCCTTCTAGGAGGGGTGGGGAGACGCACCGAGCCACACCATTGAGGCAAAAGCTAGTTTTGCTCTTGTAAGAGTGTGATGTGCAGTCTGCACTAAGCACCTCTTCCTTCTGACACATCCTAGGCTCTTCTCCCAGCACTGTTGATTTGGTAAAAAGAGTTGAACTGGGCATTGATTCAATTCCAAAGAGGAAGGAAAGACCTTCTAATTTATTTCTAATATATTTCTTTATGTTAGCTCCTGCCACTGAAGCATTTTGCTGTTGTTGTTCTGCAGGGTGAATGCATGATGGTAAGTGAAGAATCAGAGAGGCCTTGGGTTTAAATTCTAGGTCTGCCCTACTAGCCCTGTGAGTGCAGGCAAGGTTCTTAACCTGTACGCTTGAGTTCTTTTGTAGTTAAATGAGTACCCCCAACCTGCCTGTGTTATTCTTACAACTGCATGAGATCACACAGTAAAACAGAAGACCAGGCAGAATAGATGGATACCAGTTCATGACTGGTACAGTTGTTCACATGTTTATCCTCGCTCTGTGGGCTGGACAAAAGGTGTTTATGAGGGTGTATGCTCGGGGTGCCTGGGTGGCTCAGTCAGTTAAGCATCCAACTCTTGATTTGAGCTCAGGTCATGATCTCACGATTCAGTTAGTGAGTTCCAACCCTGAGTCGGGCTCTTTGCTGGCAGTGCAGAGCCTGCTTGGGATTTTGTCTCTCTCCCTTGCTCACACACACACACACACACACACACACACACACACTGTCTCTCTCTCTGTCTCTCTGTCTCTCTTTTTCTCAAAATAAACTTAATATATATATATAAATATATAAAAATATATAAATAAATATATATATAAGTTTATATATATAAATATATTTATATATTTATATATAAATGTGTATATAATTTGTATATATATTTATAAATATATAAATATATATATTATATATATACACATTTATATATAAATTTATATATATATTTATATATATATTTTTTATATATATAAATATATAAATTTATAAATATATATATATATAAATGTGTGATCTTGTATGGCTTTTCCAAGGAGAATTGCTTCAGGATACTTTAAATCCCCCACCTTGTGACCAGATGCTCAGAGCCTTTGTCTCCTTCTGTAGGTTCTGTCCTTTCTGAAAACAACTTACATCATTTCTTGAATAATTTTCTGTTCCTACTCCACCTGACAGAAAAGTTCAGAGGTGGCATGGTTTCCATGGAGACCTGGAGAGATGCCGTAACTAGGTGATTGAACGCCGAAATAATTTTGAGGAACCAAAAATATCAAAGAAGCAAGGACTGCTCAGGTTGTAACAAAATACTATAGACTGGGTGGCTTTACCAACAGAAGTATATTTCCTCACAGCTCTGGAGGCCAGAAGTCTAAGACCAGGGTGCCAGCATGTTGGGTCCTGGTGAGGCTCTCTTCCTGGCTTACAAATGGCACCTTCTCACTGTGTCCTCACATAGCAGAGGGAGAGAGAGGGAGAGAGAGCACAGGCGCTCAGGTGTCTCTTGTAAGGACACTAATCCCATCACGAGAACCCCACCCTCATGACCTCAGCTAAACCTAATTACCTCCCAAAGGCCCCATCTCCAGATAACATGACATTGGAGGCTGGGGCTTCAACATATGAATTGATGATGGTGGGACACAGTTCAGTCCACAGAAAAGACTATGTATTGTTACTAAGAGGCCCCGTAATTGGGTGATAGAGGCGGCCAGGGCAACAGTAGCAGTCCACCACAGTGAACAGATTTCTTTCCAGCTAGCACTGGCTGCCTGAGATATCCCTTGGACTTCACATTTGCAGTGGGTGGGGGAAATTATGGCCAATCCAGGAAAGATGAACATGGAACTCCTTAGAAGACCTAAAATCCAGCCCCAGGTCTGCCTCTTGCCTCTTGCTAACTACCTGTGTTGGGCACATCATTTGGGTTTTTTTTTTTTTTTTTTTTTTTTTTTTTTTTTGAACCTCAGTTCCCTTATCTGTAGAATGAAAATCAAAAGGTCTCTTCTGCCTCCCTTGAAGGGTAGTTGTGGGAATCACTTAAGACATTGTATGTAAGCAGGCTTACATACTGGCTCTAGCTGGAGAGCAAAACTCTCAATAATGCTGTGGAGTTTGAGTTTTCAGTTACATGAGAATTACCCAGGGTGCTGGTTTAATGTATAGATTTCAGGGCCTCACTCCATGCGTTCCTAATCTATTTGGCCCATAATAAAGCCTGGAATATGCATTTTTACAAACATGCATGTGATGGTTTGGATAGAGCTGGACCTTAGGCCGGATTTTGAAAAATGCTGTTCTGCCCCATAAAAGGGGCAAAACCAAAAAACTGAATGAGATAAAAAAGATTTCTATCAATCTATAAATTCGTTTTTCTTGGCTCACATCAGGCACACACATTTTTTCAGAGCGAATAAATGGATGAAGGAAGAAAAGAAGATTCACCCTCGCTGGAGTCCTTCAATTCACAGCTTCAAGTATCAGAATTTGTTTTAAGAAGTTTATGAAGTCAGTGGACAAAAGATAATTTAAGTTTAAAACATACAGAAAATAAGGTATTGTTTTTGAAATCTCAGCTCCCTTGTGCAGGATTGTGCCAATTAGGAACCATCCCTAGGTCATGAAACCCAAGGCTAAAGGAGAAAACCTCCCTGAGCTACCTGAAGAGTCAGACATTTTAAAGTTCATGGGGAACCATTATCTTTTACTTTTAAATGTTTTATTTATTTTTGAGAGGTGGGGAGAGGGGCAGGGAGAGAGGGGGACAGAGGATTCCTAGCAGGCTCCATGCTGACAGCAGCGGGCGATGCGGGGCTCGAACTCAGAAACTCAAGATCACCACCTGAGCCGAAGTCCCACACTCAACTGACTGAGCTACCCAGGTGCCCCTCCCTTTTTCTTTTAAATTTTATGTTAAAGGATTCCCTTTGAACTTACACATTTTGTTGGAATTAAGTGTAGGACCTTTCTGAATTGTCACCTTCTGTTTCCTGGCCATTCAGAGTTTTAAATGGAGATTTGGAACAGCTATAGAATTAGATCTGGGGTGGAAATACAGCAGTAATTTTTAAAGCAGTATAGATGTTGGTTGTGCAGGCAGCATGTTTATGAGGTGTGGAAGCTAACAACAGAACAATGTCATATATAATGTCCTCCGTGTTAAGGGTCGCTTGCATGAGGCTTTTTTTTTACCCCAAAATTTTTTGAATTTTTTGAATCACCAAAGTCAGGCATGTTCCTGTACATCTTGATGTGAAATTCTCCAGTTTTTAGGCTTTTTTTTTTTTTCAATCAGACCTTGTTAGAAAGGGGACAGTAAAGTATCTTCTAGACCAGGAAGATAACCTTGAGACCGAAAACTGAGGCAAGCTGGTCCATACTGTTTACACAGAGTTTTATTCAGGGTAACTTACTGACAGGGGGCATGGGGTGGGTGATGATCCAAGCTCTGCACAGCTATTCTCTGCAAAGTCCAGGCCTTAATCCCCAGATTTTATAGCATCAAGGGACATGCACAGGTCATTGTGCTGAGGTCAAAGGGTCGTTAATCTAAAGTGGAGCCATCTGTGCTGCAGAGGGACCATCAGAACAAGCCTTTGTGTACTCAGTCAGGGAATACATTAACCTCCAAGGGGCCTGGAACATGTACCCCGAGGGAGGTCATTGCATGGACATGAACGAAACGGAGGGCCAAAGATGGAGTCTGCATTGTCAGCACCCTTACAGACCTCCATTTAAATATTCAGTGTTGTTCTGAGTCCATCACAAACTACGCCATACAAAGAAACCCCTCCCTGTTCTATCACATTACTTAGTTTTATTTTCATAGCCTGTAGGGCTCTCTGAAATTTCCCTATTTCTGTATCCATTTGCTATCCTCCCAGAATGTGAAGTTTATGAGAGCAGGGACTTTTGTCTGTCTAGCCTACAACTCTTTCCAGTTCCTAAAACTATACCTGTCACACAGAGAGAAGCTTAATAAATATTTTTTAATGTATGGAGAGGAGGCTGATATAATGCATACAAATTCCACAGAGGCTCTGCATCTGCCCTTTGCCTTACACTGAAATGAGGAAGGAGGTTTGGAGGGGTTTAAATGAATCACAGCTCTCAGGCATTCTTTGTTAACTTCTAGAATTCCTTCCTCTCCCAGAGTTCTCTGACTTCGCACCATGGGCCAGGTTCCAGCTTTCATGTGGTTTATGTGTACAAATTTCAAGTAGCCAGTGAACTAGTAACTGAGTAATTAAGGATCTACTGTAAAAATACCATGGTTTATTGTTCATTTGGGGGTTTCCATTCTACTAGTCTATGTTAAACAAATGCTCTGGTTCCTGTTTCATGTTGGAAGCAAGGTAGGGATCAAATGGGAATCTCAGGAATGAAAGCTGAATCTGTCCCTCAAAGATGAAAGTCCTTCAAGTCTGTCTACAGTTAGAAGGAAGAAGTAACAAAACCTGATTTGGGCCCCACAGGCCTGCCTTCCTAAAATGATATCCCCCTGCCTTTATTCCACATCCTTCCTTTGCTCTTTCTTTTCCTTCTGAAACATACATCACCAGACACATATCTTTGTTTTTGGAATCAGAAATAAAGACGTTTTGTTCTGAAATACTGTTCAGAAGCAAGGTTAGAACCCATTATTTAGGAACAGCTGGAGGGTTAGAGCAACTTAGATCATTAGACTACTTGTTTGTCAGTGTGTCTAGCCGTGGGTGGAGCTTTAAGTTAAAGTTTGATTAGTCAGGCAGAGGGAAGGTTTGGAAAAATTGAGGAAACAAAGTGACATCTACAGAATCAGTCCAGCATAGGCACACAGGTTGCAGGTATAACAATATCTCCTAGTTAAGAAGCCTGGAGGAAACAGAAGGAAAGGAAAGGAAAGGACACAGACCAATTTCCCAAACTCACTGACATGCCTACAACTACCCTACTTGTCTCAATGATCTGGGTTTCATGCCTTCTTCTCATTTCGAAACTCTCCATCTCGTGGTTTCCCCAGACACTAAATTCCCCCACACCCTTCGAAAACATAAGCAATCTATTAAAAATAGAGCGATTTTTGGCAAGTGCTGTCTGCAACCTTTTCTTTTTTTCTTTTTTAAAGAAAACACACACCATAATATTATCTAAGCATCTTGGCTCTTCAGCCAGGGACACACACGTGTGGGAAAGCGACTTTTGGACTCACAGGAGAGAACATCAGCAATGACACTGAGAGTCGTTCACCCTCCTGTTGCTCTGCAACTTCCCACGCCCCAGTGCCCCACACACTACTGCTTCCCATACAGCCCCTCGTGTTGCTGCACCTGTGTGATGGAGACGCTAAAAATACCTGCCAAGATGGCAGTGTAGACTGACGTTATCTCACAAGCTTTTCCAGCTACACGACATATATAGGAAAATGATCCCAAAGCACTGGCATCTTGAATGATGAATCTAGGATCAGAGGAGTAGGTCTAAGATCAAAAACAAATAGTGCCCCCAAGTAAGTTTCGAGGTCTCTTCCCCTTAGAATCAGAGAAACTCTCCTTTTTTTTTCCTTGCCAATTAATTCACCCTGAATATTAACTTAAAAATAGGTGTCTTGCTGTGTTGTCATGCATCCTTGTCACCGATAAAACTAGATTTTAATAGAAGATGATTTCAATAAAAGTATATTTTTGTCTTGCAATTGATATGGAGACAAGAGCAGCAGG
Source organism: Panthera leo (assembly GCF_018350215.1). Lineage (NCBI taxonomy): Eukaryota > Metazoa > Chordata > Mammalia > Carnivora > Felidae > Panthera > Panthera leo. The sequence continues at coordinate 22,510,472 of NC_056695.1, forward strand.
GACAAGCTTTACTTATTTTCACTTTCAAAACATTATTTTAGTGTCTTCAAATATTTGGCCTAAATCTTAATCCCCCCCAAAAAATTTTGTTCCACATTTTCATGGTATACAGGCATAATCATTTTAAGTGACAATTAAAACAATCTTCAAAGCCACAACAAAGAAAGTGACATGGGAACAAATTTTAGAACCATTTGGTCGATATTAAAGGATTTAGTTATTTATTCATTGGATGTGCTAATACTTAGAAGTGTGTTGTCCAATATGGTAACTACTGAACACTTTGAAATATAATCTGAAGTAAAGATGTGCTAAAAGTGTAGAGTATACACTAGATTTTGAAGACTTAGTCCAAAAAACACGCGAGCGATCTCATTCAAAAATGCTTATATTGATTGCATACCAGAGTGATAAATTTTAATATATTGTGTTAAATGAAGTACATTATTATTTTTAAAAAAAATTTTAATGTTTTTTATTTATTTTTAAGACAGAGACAGTGCATGAGTGGGATGGGGCAGAGAGAGAGGGAGACACAGAATATCAAGCAGGCTCCAGGCTCTGAGCTGTCAGCACAGAGCCTGATGTGCAGCTTGAACTCACAAACTGTGAGATCAAGACCTGAGCCAAAGTCGGATGCTCAATCGACTGAGCCACCCAGGTGCCCCTAAAGTACATTATTAAAATGAATGTTACCTGTTTATATTTACTTCTTTAAATGGTGTATAGAAATTTTAAATGACATGCGTTTCTGTTGGACAGTACTGCTTTAGATAAGTAGTTTTCTGGTTAGTCTACTGGGAAACAGTAAAATACTATGTTGTCATGCAAGAAGAAATATAACAATTAGTTTATATGTTCTGCCCAGAGAGCTGACCAGTGCTCTTCTAGAAGAAACGAGAAAGGCACATCTGGAAAGAAATAGGCAGGTTTATTGTCTGTGCTGATTCAATCCTGAATTCCTCTTTGGCAATGTCAACAATATGAATTTGTGCTAACTAGAAGTTACTAGATCTTAAACTTTCTGGAAAGAAAAGTTTTCAAATGCACAACATGTGCAGTAGAGGCAGGCATTGTAGTGCCCTCTTAAATTTGTGGTAAATCCCAGTGTCCCTTTCTAGCTGAAGTGTATGTCTTAGAACCATTTCTGTCCAAAGATGTTAGGTCCTGCAACATCATATTTTAGATATGTTGATTCGGTGGATTATCTAGGCCGTTAGATATAGAAGTCTCTGGAGTTTTTCATTTTAATCATGTGAAATGCACATTACATAAAATTTACCATCTTAAACATTTTTAAAAATTTTTAATGTTTCTTTATTTTTGAGAGAGACAGAGCAGAGTCGGGGAGGGGCAGAATCTGAAGCAGGCTCCAGGCTCTGAGCTATCAGCACAGAGCCTGACGCGGGGCTCGAACCCACAAACCATGAGATCATGATCTGAGCCGAAGTCGGACGCTTAACCGACTGAGCCACCCAGGCGCCCAATCATCTTAACTACTTTTAAGTGTATTGTTCTGTACTGTCAAGTGCATTCATGTTGTACAACCAATCTCCAGAGCCCTTCATCTTGCAGAACTAAAACTCCATCTGTACCCATCAAACGACTTCCCATTCCTCCCTACTCCCATGGTAGCTGGGCTTTTGTCTTTCTGAGACTTTTGTTCTTCTGAGAAATCTAACCAGCTTGTATGTGACTGTCCTAGAACAAGAAATATTACTACGTTGTGATTAGTATAAGTGATTCTGTACATATGGTTCTTCCTTTTTGATATAAGAAATAAGACTGCAAATTCATGCAAATGTGTTTTTCAGAAGAATCCCAGTTGAAATTGCATCTATCTTAACCCTTTCCGATCTGAATTTCTTATTCGGTCAGAATGATTTAAAATTTTTTCTTCTTTGAGTATAGTTGACACACAATGTTACATTACTTTCAGGTGTACAGCAGAGTGATTTGACAACTCTAGACGTTATGCTGTGCTCACAAGTGTAGCTATCGTCTGTGACAACACATCCCCATTAAAATACCATCCACTATATTCCCTATGCTATGCCTTTTATCCCTGTGACTTATTCTGATCCAAATGATTTAAACCAAAGCATGTCAGGAGCGACCTCCCATCCATACCCAGTAGCTTCTGCCATCTGGTGGTGCACCTGGAAGACACGGCCGTCAAGACCCTCAACATGGTCACATCACTCAGTCCACATCCCGGCTTCCAGACCTTTCTACGCAAACAACTAGAAAGGCAGAATAGATCATCAGTTCAGCCAATGACTCTTTTGCTTCCCAGGAAGTATTTTGTTTCTTTGTTTGTTTGTTTTGATATAGTAGTAACATTACTTGCTCAAATATTTTCCTTCATTCATTTATTAATCAGCAGCAGAGTTTTTTAATAGAGATGATCCAGTATAAATACCAGAGTTTTAATAAAATTTAGGCCAAAATCTTAATTAATTATAAAAATATAATAGAGATCTAATGAAATCTAGAGCTTAGCTTAATCACATTTTGAAATTCCTTTTGAAAAGTGATCTCCTAGTTAAATGTTGAAGGCTGGTATTCACACATCTGATGTGTTTCTGTTATACCAAGCGTATATAGAGGCAGCGTTTCCCTCATAGTGCTGTTTTGTCAGCTATATTTGACCCTTCGACAAACTATTTAGAGTTAACAGTTTGCCTTTTAAAACATAAACTTGTGTTGCTTATCTATAATCTAATAACTCATTCTGTGTATTACTGCCTGGTTACTGAGTATCTGCAGTGTGCCAAGCCCTGAGTGAAGTGTTGGAGATGCACTGATAAATAAGTTATCATTCTGATCCTCATGAAATACGCAAAGAAAATGAGCATGCTTTAGACTTTTCTTAGGGCTTGTTTTGTTCTGTGAAACAAGAAGAGAAATATTTGCCTGGTTTCAACATATGATAAACATTTTAAAAATTATTAGCAAATGATTTCAGAAGGAGAAAAGCCCTACGCCTCTGTAACTGGCCTTATGAATGATATCTCCCCAGTCTGTCATCATTAGCCAAGAGTATTAAGACTAATTGAAGCATTTCTTGATCCTCCAATAAGAGGAGATTCAAACATGTTACTCACATGATCTGTCATTGTACACAATAGCTGAAATCATGTGCTAGTAATCATGATCCACTAGAAAGTCTAGGAATAAATATTACCTTGATGACAAGCGATTGAATAAGCATCCTGCTACATGTGCAGAGTGGAGTGGCATTTCCTCTTGTGTCAAGCCTCCAAAAATGTCAATTTATTAATCAGAGTAGTTCAGGCGAATTAAAAAAAAATAGGAATCTAATGAAAAGGAGCATGAATAATCTACATGATGAAATCTTACTGTGCAGTGTTCTTTAAAAGTTAGCCTACAGGGGCGCCTGGGTGGCTCAGTCGGTTAAGCGTCCGACTTCGGCTCGGGTCATGATCTCATGGTACGTGAGTTCGAGCCCCGCGTGGGGCTCTGTGCTGACAGCTCAGAGCCTGGAGCCCGTTTCAGATTCTGTGTCTCCTTCTCTCTCTGCCCCTCCCCTGTTCATGCTCTGTCTCTCTCTGTCTCAAAAATAAATAAACGTTAAAAAAAAAATTAAAAAAAAAAAGTTAGCCTACAGTTAATGCCATAAGAATCTGACAAGACAACCCTAATGTTTGATTGTTCTGTCCTATATAGAAATCTTCACTCAAATGTAGTTTGTATGCAGAGAATTTGATTTGAAGTGGGTTCATATTGGACCCCTATATATTGAAGTGCTCAGCGCATCTCCTAGTCAGAGGTACCTGAAAGAGAGTCCCATGGAGCAGCTCCAGGAGCCCAGGATCTCAGCACTTCCGTACCTGGGATCTATTCCAACTCGTTCTTGAACTCATTGTGTGGGCTTGTGTGAGACACTTAATCTCCCTGAGCCTGAATTTCTTCGTCTACGAAACAAGGGGGTGGGCTCAGCATTCTGATTTTACAAAATCAGAATAATATAAAAAGGAAACTGGAGGCTTGTAAATGTTATTTTTGGTGTGTTTTCATTGACTGGCTGGTTCATCACGATGCCATGTCATAGCAATATTTCTATTGTAAAGTGTTCTGTTCCAGTCAGCCAGAGTCAATCAATGTTGAGGTTAACTTTCTCTGACTGTATTGATCGGGTGAGATAGTTATACCCAAAGGTGGAGGAAGGAAATAAATTCCTTCTACCAACTTAGGTCATAAAGATGCCCATCACGATTTAGTGGCATTTCTCCTCCTTTGACCTTCTGAAGTTGACATGACTCAGGAGTGCAGATACTCAACTTCAGCCTGGAGGAGGGGCCAGTCAGGAGTCGTGGGAGTCATCTCAGGGCCTCAGGAAGCCCGCACTGAGGAAGGGGTTGGGGAGAGGACTGAGGCGTCATTTACTGAAACAGGGAGGGTGGAGACAGAAAAGGCAGCAGTGAAGGCTCTGGTATGCAGTTACAGGGTTTTTTTTCTAATGGAGGGCTTTAGAACCCCAGCCATTTGGACACATTTCAGGGGACAGCGAAGAACCCAAAATGTTTTACAAAACATTTTGGAAGGAAGGTTGATCGGTTGTTAGGGGAAAGATGAGTCATGACTTTTTGAATAAACTGAAGGAGGGAGGCTTCTAGCACACAGGAAGCTTAGACCAGATTTCAAAGATTACCCATTTGTAACATTTCAGAACAGACAGCCTGCATTTCATTGTTGATTTGGAAAGAAAAGGAAAATGGTTCTCAGTAGTAGTGTATTCACATGGCTTCTTCTGAGGTTATCAAAGTGAATTTACAAGCATCTTGTTTTCTGTTTTTCACGTTTCTGTGAAAGAAAGTATTTGGGTGCAGTGCGATCTGTTGAATAAGTTTTAAATCTGTTTTTCTAAAAAAAGTATCAAATCCTACAGCTAACATTTATTTTCCTGGCTGTATTCTAAATGAATTACCTGTATTAACTAATTCTTACAACATCCATTGGAGGTAGGTCTGTTCGTCTCCCTATTTGATGGATGAGGAGAAGTCATGGGGAAGTCAGGTGCCCAAACTCTCAGCTCTGAAGGGTCACACTCAGGCTGGCCCGTGAGACGTGCTTCCATTTCGTAAAGTGTCCCCTCTAGCCACTGCTCCCTGAGTGTCCTCATGATCACCCCTTTCTTCTCACAGACAGCCGAATGTTTCAGGGCTAAGTGTTCATCAGCACATAAGCCTATGTTCATTAGGTAGAGTGGTTTATCTGGTCCACAGCTAATCCTATAAATCACTAGGAGACACAGAGCTAAAAACCATGCCTCCTCCCTTTTTTTGTCCCCTCCACCCTACTATTTAAATACTCTAGCTTATGTGATGTTCATATTAGTAAAATATTTAAACATGAACTATTCTACAAATGCATGCTAACTTCTTAAACATCTTTATTCTGCCCGATGCATGCTTCACTTTCTGTACTGGTCTGTCGGTCAAAGCATATGGAACTAGACAATTTTGAGGGAAAACTTCTCCAGTTATCTGTATGTTCAGAAAATCTGGGAGAGCAGCCTAAAAGAGGAAGCACACATTCAGTGCCTTTCCCTTGACTGAAATGTCACTCAGCCACGGTACATAGTCCCTTTGTGCCTGTGGAAACACTCTTTTTTTAAAAAAAAATATTTTAATGTTTATTTTTGAGAGACAGAAACAGAAGATGAGTGGGGGGAGGGGAAGAGAGAGAGAGAGAGAGACACAGAATCTGAAGCAGGCTCCAGGCTCTTAACTGTCAGCACAGAGCCTGACTTGGGGCTCGAATCCACAAACCGGGAGATCATGACCTGAGCTGAAGTCAGATGCTTAACTGATTGAGCCATTCAGGCGCCCCATGGAAACACTCCTTAACAACGAAAAATATGATACTGTTATGGTTCCGTTGTACATTTACAATCTCCTATACATTTTATAAGCCTGAGATGGCTTTTAAAACATTTTTTTTTCCCTCAGAGGTATGTTTTTTACATGCTGGAGGCTTCAATTCATCTAAATTATCATTTCTAAGTACAACGTTCACTAGCTTTAGCTAAATGAGAAAGAAAACCTGAATTTACTCAAAATCTTTGTTGTCCATGTGGTAGGTATTTTCACATTTGAGGATTTTGTTTTCAGTCCAAAGGAGAAAAAAAGTTATTCTGAATAAATGCTAGTATTGAATTACCAGATGATACTATTTTTTTTTTTAATTTAGTTTGAGAGAGAGAGAAAGAGTGTGAGTGGGGGAGGCACAGAGAGAGGGAGAGAGAGAGAATATCCCAAGCGGGCTCTGAGCTGTCAGCACAGAGCCTGATGCAGGGCTCGAACTCACAAACCGTGAGATCCTGACCTGAGCCGAAATCGAGTCTTACCACTTAACTGACTGAGCCCTCCAGGCACCCCCCCAGGTGATACTATTCAAGGAAAGAACATGGGGACAGCACTGTCAGATGCAGAGAGAGAGTTCTGTGGGGACTTCAGCTTCAGGATCAGAACTTTGCAGTGTCCTGAGAATGCAGTCACACAGTACATGTAATCTTTTCAAAAACAAGATACTTAAAAGCTTAAACTGCCAAATGTCACCAGAATCAAAAAGCAATTTCAAAATCAGCCTAGCAATTCTATTTCTATAGAAAGGCTACCACCCAAAAGAAAACCTAGAATCACTCAGAAGATTGAAATCACATTTATTAATGTGGCACACACATTAGTTCTGGTGTCTGGCCGGAGAGCTAAGGAGGGCAAGGGCTTGGCTTGAATATCTGCACACAAGCCACCTGGCCCGGTGTGCAGCCCCAGAATGCCTGGGCACACAGCCCACAGCCCACCCTAGGTCATCTGTCCACAAGTTTTGTGCTGCTAGTCCCTCGGGGGACCAGGAACCTGTGCTTGTTCAGCAAACCACAAAGCTAAGGGCGCATTTTACGGCATGATCTTAAGTGTCTTTTGAAACTGATAAATAATCCATCATATTCAGAGCACCTTTGGGCTACTTATGTGTATAATGCATTGCATACAATTAAGTGACTAACCTCTGTGTTGGGTACAGAGGGTGTCCATAGAGCCAGCTCGTATTGAATTCCTGTTATTGTTATTAATAACATGTATCGAGCACCAGCTCTGTGTAGACAATGTGCTGAGCCCTCTGATATATATTTAATATGATTTTCTTAAAAGGATCATTATCCCCATTGTAAGGATGAAGCACAGAACCTTGGAAGCAGAAGAGACATACCTAAGCTCCAACCAAGAGGGGTGGTGGGGTCAAGACTTTAATCCACACGTTCTGATTGCAGAGTGGGTGCCCTCAATCATCACTCACACTGCCTTCTGTTGATGTGGCAGATGCAATGTCAGAAACCACATTCTTCCACTTGTCCCTCATAAGAACCCTGTGAAAAATATTTGAGGATGGTGAGACGGATCTTGAACAACTCTCTTAAACAACTGGTATAAGGAGGAACCATCTATACATCTATAAGATGTAGACACGCATGTTCTGATGCCATAGCCACTCCTTAACCAACCAGGATAAAGGGGGTACTGAGGGCTATTGTTCTGGGTAGATGACCTTTACATGCTATTTATGAAGTATTTAGAAGACTGCTTTACCTCAGGTAGCAGTTCTCCCATCCGTTTGATAATGCCTGACATCTGAAAATACATGCTGACTTCCTTTACTTTACCTTGAAGTTTTGATCACTATAAAAATTTTTCCTTATCCTTTTTTTTAAAGTGTATTTATTTACTTGGAGAGAGAGAGAGAGCTTGTGCATGTGAGCAGGAAATGGGCAAAGAGAGAGAGGGAGAGAAAGAATCCCAAGCAAGCTCCATGCTGTCAGCTCAGAGCCCAACATGAGGCTTGATCTCACAAACTGTGAGATCATGACCTGACCTGAAATCAGGGGTTGGATGCTTAACCATCTGTGCCATCCAGGAGCCCCTGTTCCTTCTCCTTTAACCTTATCAGTCACATATAAGTTTATCACACTTTTTCATGAAAGCAGATATTCATGCAGAAAAGGACACAAAAATAGAGGATCCTAGGTGCTAAGTCTAGAGGTCGCTAAGGAGTGAAGATAAAGGGCAAGAGGGGTTTAGCCTAATGATTAACAGATGCTAAAACACTTTCTGGGGGTGCCTGGGTGGCTCAGTCGGTTAAGCGTCTGACTTCGGCTCAGGTCATGATCTTGTGGTCTCTGAGTTCAAGCCTCGCATCTGAGCTGTCAGCACAGAGCCTGGAGCCTCCTTTGGATTCTGTGTTTCCCTCTCTCTCTGCCCCTACCCCCCACCTCAAAAATAATTAAAAACATTTAAAAAACACTTTCTGGAGGTTTTAAATTTGGATTTTCCTGTATATCTAATTATTTTATAAATCAAAGAGAACCTTGTTTCCAACCTAAATTCAGTAGAAAGTATAAAGTCAAAAATCAAGGTACAGTCAGTTCTGCTGTGTGCTTATTTAGAAAATACATTTGATATGTTATGGGACAGTTTGAGCATAACAGAATTTCTTGTTTTCTTATGCATGATTTGGTCCATGATAAGCACCAATGAATGCATAAAACTGCACCCAGCTGAAACATTAAAAAAAAAAAAAATTTAAACGGGGCGCCTGGGTGGCTCAGTTTGTTAAGCATCCGACTTCAGCTCAGGTCATGATCTCACAGTCCGTGGGTTCGAGCCCCGTGTCAGGCTCTGTGCTGACAGCTCAGAGCCTGGAGCCTGATTCGGATTCTATGTCTCCTTCTCTCTCTGTCTCTGCCCCTCCCTCGCTTGTGCTCTCTCTCTCAAAAATAAATAAACATTAAAAAAAAATTAAAAAAAGAAAAAAACTGCACCCAGCTGGAAGGGTGAGCTGCACGCATCTCTAACATTCGCCTTTTTTTACAGCCACTTCAGCTCCCTGTGTGTGTTGGGAGCCACACACACCCATATCTGGGGTTCCAGTTTGCTTCCTACGTTCAGATCACCCTCCACCGCCCCCCCCCCACAATAACTCACAAGCTGCAGTCCTTCCAAAGCCCACTTCCATAAGCAAACTGCAGGTCGTTTCAAGATAAAGTGTTATATTTATTGCAGTGTTTATGTATTTCGGAACCATTTAACATGCGTAAAGTTTTGCTACCATGTTTATTAGGTGGCTTTTTCCCTAATGTTTCACTGCTGTGGTTTCTAAGCATCCATTTTTCTCATGAGCCCTGTGGTTTTTACTGTGCGATTTTGCATAGCATGGTGCTCTTTCGAAGCCATGTGTAATGCTATAGCAGAACTGTCTTGTGTCTTATTGTGTGGACTGTGTCCCTGTTGGGGAGTGTGTGTGCTATGCACCGAAGGAGTGGCCGACATTATCTGAAGCACTTCTTTTTCACAGTGGTTTATCAGGTTAGCAGGTTTCTCCCAGGAAGAAAGTGCTAACCAGGCATCAAAATCACACTTTTTAGGAGAGTTTCTAGAGGATTGATTCTTTAGATTGGTATCTCAAGAGAACTCGTGCTAATAAGTCTCTGCAGTGCGTTGAGAGGCGGCTTTAAGGTAGGAAAGTTTTCACCTTTGCATTCACCCTTTTATCCTTGATAATATTGGGAGTTGGTGGATTTCTCCTAGGGTCAACATTTGGGAATAGGCCTAGCCCTGTTCTGTGCACACATGTGTTGTTGAATGTGCCTTTTGAGCCATGTCAACTCTGGAAGGAAATGTAACTGAGGAGAGTCAAAACCGTTGTCAGGAAGGGAGTGGAAGACAATCACACCAAGGACAAAAACATGAAGACATTTGAAGCACTGTGCCACAATAGCTCTGACATCAAGGAAAGCCAGATGTGGTAAATCTAGGTAGGGTAAGTCCGGGACTTCTGAAGAACAAATTGCAACTCATACTCAAACAGTTAGAGAAGGTTCAGGTGTTAGCAATGGGAAGAATCCCATTGATAGGAGGAATAGCTTCGTGGTGGTTGGTAACTCCTTATTTAGAGAACTGATGTCACCAGAGGTTAATCTCACTTCTGTTTTTATCCGTCTGAGGCAGGCTCTCTCTTCCTTAGAGTTATATGGCTTCCAGAAGCTCCAAGCTTCTATAATATCCTCTTAGCAATCCCAACAGAATACAAATTTCTCTATCCCAGAGTCCACAAACAATAGTAATGGTAATGATGGTAACTCAACACTGGGCTATATTGGTCTGGTGTGAATCACGCGCTGACTCCTCAGTTAAGCGTAATAGGTAGTGTGGCAAGGGGAATGTGATGCTCTGATTGGTGTTCAATTTTGAGCCAGGAAAGGAGTAAATTTCACTTGAATCTACTTTCAGTTCACTGAAAGTAGAAGATAAGTTCCTCAAAGAAAATGACAGTGTTGTCACCAGAAGGGGATTGGGCTCTGGATATGCAAGTGTAGCAGATGACCACTCTCAGAGCCTCCTAAGCCAGCCATTGTGGTAGCCACTGAAGCTAACCATGGGCAAGAGAGTGCATTTACAGTGAGTTTACACTGGTTTAGAGAGTGGGAACATTAACTGAATGAACACCCAGACGAGGAAACTGAGGCCTACAGAGTTGACTTCCCTCCCTTAACATCACACAGCTAGTTAGAGGCAACACAGTGTCTAGAAACTTTGGAATCACTTCAATACCAAGGTGCTATCTTGTCCTATTCCTCACAGAGGGCTAACCCATTTGAAGCATGAGTGTCTGTCAAATGTACAATCATGTAAGTTAATATTGTTATAACCAGTTGTATTCTGGACCTGGCTTGCACCTGCTGGTGAGAAATGTCCTTACTAAGTGTTCAGTGAAATAATACTAATAGCTTGAAATCAGCCATGGCAGGGACAGTGACACCATAGAAGTTGACAAACATGAGAAACCAGACCTCTTCCCCCAAGAGCTGGCTATCAAACATTTGCCCCCACACTATTAGTTATAATGGCCATAAGAAGTTAATCTTAAGGTAAATTATTGTGCACAGTATTTAATAAAATTCCCATAATTGTTAACATAGATGGAGAGAGATAACAGGGTAGGAAGTTAATAAGCTGTATAAAATTTTTGTTTCTTTTTCTTTTCATTCTACTCCAAATCCAGAGGTCTTCAACTTTACACACTTGGTACAATTGATACTTCATTTCTACATTTAGTGCACGGTGATACAACTGCCCCTGTCTAGTATCTAGGCATCTGTAGATGGCATGTATGAACTTCCAGGTACTGACTTGACCTCACAAATGTTGATTTTTTTAACGTAACAAATAAAAGGGCCACACTTTAGGTATGTTCTTTTTTAACAGTGCAGACTGGTAGCCAATCTCCCATGCTACCAGATTTGTTAGCATTGCCCTTTCTACCACCAGGCAGTTATTTCGATAAATGAGGAGAAAGAAGATACATAGAGATACCCCTTTATATCATAACTCTGATGGGAATAAAAAGGCATTTGTATTCGTTTGCTAGGGCTGTCCTTAACAAAATATTACAAACTAGATGGCTTAAACAACAGAAATTTATTGTCTCATAGTTCTGGAAGCTGGAAGCCCTAAATCAAGATGTCAACAGTGTTGGTTCCTCCTGAGGTTGTGAGGGTAGAAATCTGTTCCAGGTCTCTCCTAGCTTCTGGTGATTTGGTGGCCATCCTGGTGTTCTTTGCCTTGTACTGAATCATCCCGATTTCTTCCCTCATCTTCCTGTGTGCAGGTCTGTGTCCAAATTTCTCCTTTTCATGAGGATATTAGTCATATTGAATTAGACCACCCTAATGACCTCACCTTAATTACATCTGTAAAGACCCTATTTCCAAATAAGGTCATATTCTGAGTTACTGGGGGGTTAGGACTTTTATATATCTTTTTTAGGGGGTGGGGGCATAATTCAACCCATAACAACATTGTAATTAAATTGTTAAATTGTCAGACATTAATATCAATACATGAACAAACGTTCTTTGTCAAGCTAGTCAAGAATGAAATAGAAATAAATATTTCATTCTTTCAAAAAAAAAAAAAAAAAAGATGTTCCTGTTGAGTTGACTTCCATATTATTCAGAATGTCCTGAAGTCCTGAAGGAGTTGTCGATCCAGCCTGGCCTTTAGCCTTGTGCCGGTACCTCCTTTGTCCAAGCACAGCCTTAATTTTAGGACTGGGGTCAGCTGACTTTAACCTACTGCCTGTTACTGTATATGGTCTCCCAGCCTAGAATAGTTTTCACATTCCTGAAGCGCTGAAAAAAATCAAAAGAAGAATATTTCATGACAAAAGAAATGCAGATTTTGGTGCCAAGAAAGTTTTAATGGATCGCAGCCTCTTTCATTTGCATAGTGTCTATGGCCTCTTTCACACTACACTGGAGGAGTTGAGGAGTTGTGAAAGAGACCATTTGGTCCACAAAGCTTAAAATATGTACTATGTGGCCATTTACAGGAAGAGTTTGCTGATCCTGCTTTTAGGATGCTACTTTTGTGAACTACACCTCACACAACTAATTGCTGCCACTCCTGCATAACACAGCCTGGCCACCCTGGCAAATAAGTTATGATGGTGCCAGCCTTCGTGCTGTGAGGGGATGTTTTCATTCATGAGTGATAACACCATCATGATTTGGCCTGATCTGTTACTATGAGAAGAATTACGCAGTTAATTGGTAAGCATGTAATTAAGAAACTGAATCAACACCCCTATAATGGGCATGCTTAATGTTCCATTGACAAAATTAACTCCTGGAGATCAAAAAATTGTGTTCATTTTCACTTCTAGCCTTCCCCCCAATATGGCAGCATTTTGATAAACATAACCTCCATGTGTAACTGTTATCTTGGAATAATTCAGTTCAGCTAAATTCAGTGGGTTTGTGTTTTTATCCTTTTTGTATTAGTTTTTTCTTGCTGCCCAAACAAATTACTACTAGTGGCTTTAGACACATGAATTTATTATCTCAGAGATCTGTGGGTCTGAAATCCAGTAGGTTTGACTGACTTCTCTGTTCCTGCATTCCTTGCCTGAGTGTCTGTAGTCAAACTACCAATGGCACCTCAAATCCTTCTCAAGCTTCAAATCTCTCTGACTTCTCCTTCTGCCTCATCTTGCCCACTCACAGACAAAGAACATTCTCTGCTTGTAAGGGCTCATGTGATTAGACTGGTGCCTTCAGACAATCCAGGATAATCTCCCTATTTTAAGGTCTGTAACCTTAATTACATCTGCAAAGTCTGTTTGCCATGGAACTTAACATATTTAGGTTGCAGGAATTAGAGCATGGGTATCTCTGGGGAGCCATTCTGCTAACACACCTTCTATGGGTACCATCTTTCTAACCTACACATTCTGCGTCTCTTTGTTCCCCCTGGAGCCTGGGAGATCAGCACTTGGCCCTGATGACTGCACTCCCTCACTTGTCTAAATCTGGTTGATGTCCAAGTTTGGAAGAGTTCTTAGACTTGATCCAAATGTGTGAAAACTTGAAGCGTTCTGAAAGTTCAGTCTCAATTATAATTTCATTTAGGAAGTGCTGGATAGCTAACTGGGAGGGATTCCCAGCAAGATGGAAGGGGAAATAGTCATGCTGTACTTCTCTTTCTGTTCAGTGACTGTGATTGCAGTACTGAGAGAGAACTCAGAGAGAATATAGACCAGGGCTTCCCAAATGCTAATGTGCTCATGACTCAGCTGGGGACCTGGTGAAGGTGCAGATTGTGATTATCTGGGTCTGGAGTGGGATCTAACCCTCCACATTTCTACCCACTTCCCTGGCAATACAGCCTCTGTCATTCCTTAGGCCACACTTTGCATGGCAAGAGTTTAGACTGTGAACAAAATGAATGAGTTTTTTCCCAAAGGGTTGTTTCCTTTCCCATATGAATTGTGATGTCTAGATTAAATATATTCACATTACTGGGAAAGTTAAGTGGCCCAGCTTCATTATTTTTTCTTGGCTTCGGGATTTAAATATAATTCTAATGATGCCTTATTCCCTCGGTCAGGAAGAACAACCATGAGGAATGCCATTAGCTCTAATCAACTCAAATCTAATTAAAGAGAATAATAAGTTTATCAGAGAATACATCAAGTTAAAATTTGGACGGAAATAGGGTCTTGATGGGGTTAGCATAAGGAAGATAATGTCTTTAAAATGTTTTAAGTATAATTGGGGAATGGAGACAATACGGTCCAATAATTTGTGTTGGTGGGGAGACATTGAGGGCTGGGCTGAAATATTCCCTTCATTCTCTCCCTCCCCTAAATCTCTTCTAAGCCACCTGGAATTCTCAAGGAAGCCCAGAAACATGCTGGCTTCTGCCGTCTTGGGAGCTGGTCTAAGCAGTGTGACTCTGAAATCCTTACCACTAGTTGGAGCACCTGGGTGGCTCAGTTAGCTAAGCATCCAACTTCAGCTCAGGTCATGATCTCACAGCTCGTGGGTTCAAGCCCTACGTCTGACTCTGTGCTGATAGCTCAGAGCCTGGAGCCTGCTTAGGATTCTGTGTCTCCCTCTCTCTCTGCCTCTCCCCCACTCGTTCTCTCTCTCTCTCTCTCTCTCCCTCTCTCTCTCTCTCTCTCTCTCTCAGAAGTAAATAAACATTAAAAGAAAAAGTTTTTTTGAAATCCTTACCATTAGTGTAACTGCCCAGGTCTGGCCTGGATGGATATAGCACAGGCTCCACTTTCAAACCTGTGGGGGAAACCTAATCCCTTCGTAATGCTTTTTGATTCCTGATGCTGGGCATGAGGGCTGGGCGTTCCTGTCTGTGTTTGTTGGCAAGGCTGGACCCAGATGGGCATCCTCTCCTCTTTGGCAGTAAGCTGTAACTCCTGGCTGAAGGTAGGCAGGTGAAGCACCCAAGAGGCAGATGTCATCTCTTTGACCTTCAGAGATCGAAGGATTTGAGAATGTTTCTGAAGCAACACAATTCAATTCATGTGACATTCTGAAGCATCAAGATTAGCTTTGGTTACCATCAGAATGAAGGAATTACCATCCTCCTGACTTTTTATCCTGTCACTCAGCTGAGTTTGCCTGATTGACAGAAAAGCCCCAGAGGAATTCCATGGGATCCTTCTTGGGAATATGGAGGCCAGAATTGATTGGACAGTGCCCTTATCTCTGCCCCTGAGATCTCACCCTGTGACAAGAGGAAATGTTCCTGGTCTTCCCTTTTATTCTCTCACCTCCGGTGTCATCGGGTTTGCCTCTGGCTGTTTTTGTAGATTGGGAGTACGTGACAAAGACTGGTAAATACACTGCGTTGTTAACTATGAAGAAAGGTGCTGAAACTTCATTTGGGGCATGAAATGTAAAGGAGAAAAGGTAAGAGTCTGTGTCAAAGAAGCATCTAAAAAAACTCCCAGCTGCCTGCCTTCTGACCAAAGGCATTTTATAATCCATGAGTTTTCTGTGGCATGGTGGTTAACAGGACAGTCTTCAGAGAGAAATGGTCTGGTTTTGCCTGGCACTTGTGTCACTTTGGACAAGTTCCTTAATTAATTTTTAGTTTTCCTAGTCTATCAAGTGGGAATAGTAATACTCCCTTCATAGGGTTTTTGTGAAAACTGTAAGTTTACATATCTGAGTGACTAGAATGGTATCTGACACACATGCGTGATCAGTGAAGGTTAGCTCTTGCTGTTGTCAGTTTTCTGATGTTCAGAGAACTTGAGGCAACAGCAATGGAATCAGAAGACACGGGGTCAAATCCTGACTCTTGGCACTAATTTGGGCACTATTTCACAGTGTCTCTGAAACTCCTTGTCTATAAAACAGGGAACACAGTGTCATCTCCTATGGTCATAGCAAGTAGAAAGGATAATTTACATGAAGAGTCTGGCATGCATTTGTCACTTGGAAAGAAGTGGTTGAAGTCCAAATCATTATAGCGAATATGTACTTCTAAAAGGTACTCAATTAACTGAGAGCAAGCAAACTAGCTTTTTATCTAAATTAGAAATCTGTTTGCAGATGAGTATCTATTATGAACTATGGAGTGGATTGCAGTTTTTCTCTAGTTAGCTCTAATCCTTTCATTTTGATTGGATTAGGTTGTAATCATGAGAGCGCCATTTATTAAATGCTTTACATGCTTTATCCCATCTGTCCTCACCACGTGAGGCAATATTATGGTAGTGAATATTATGATCCTTTTTTTAAAAAAAAATTTTCTTTAATGGTTTTATTTATTTTTGAAGGAGAGAGAGACAGAGCATGAGTGGGGGAGGAGCAGAGAGAGAGGGAGACACAGAATTCAAAGCAGGCTCCAGGCTCTAAGCTGTCAGCACAGAGCCCAATGCGGGGCTTGAACCCACAAACTGTGAGATCATGACCTGAGCCGAAGCCGTATGCTGAACCGACTGAGCCACCCAGGCGCCCCTATGATCCTTGTTATACTACATATTAAAATCTGCAGCTCAGAGGAGTTAAGTAACTTGCCCAAGGCCACATGTTACAGAGAAGCAAAGGCAGGGCTGTTACCCAATTCTCTTGGACTCAAAAGACAGTGATGTTTACAACTATGATGTTCTCCCTTAACTAAGTCAAGTCTTGCTTTCCTGGAGCAATCTTTGTCATGACAGTTCAAATTATAGAAGATCAGGTCTTAATTTTATTTCAAAGTAAGAAGCAATGTAGTCAAAGGAGAAGAACAAAGAGCCATAAAAATTAGGTGTTAACCCATTTCTGCCTCTGACCAACTCTGACATGCCTTAAGACTGAATGACTGCCCTCCAGTCTTGAAATATCTGCTTCCCAAATCATCTCCCCCAGGAGGACCCTACAGGCAGTAATGGATTGCAGGGGGAAGGGTGGTGGTTGGTGCTCTTGCGTCCAAGGTGCATTTACTGAGCAAGCACATGGTTTGTATTAAGGTGCAATGCTTGTTGGGATAGTTTGGCAAGGTTGATAGAGATTCCGGAGCTAAAGCCCTTCTGCCACCATCACTAGTTGATGCAAGTCCACGGCCTTTGACTCAGGCTCTGCTAACGATAAGCAAAAGGACATGAGCATGAAATGGTCTGCTGCCTGGGGGAACCCAGAATTTAGCAGCGTTACCAGATTAAAGCCGGCTGCAAAGAACAGTCCTACTCTAAAGGAACTCTGTAGTTTTTAATAGCCTGTATTGAGAGAGCTAATCTGTTTTTGCTTGGCAAATTGTACTAAGGGATGGCAGTTTAGCTCATTGCTTTTATAAACAATGCTTTTCCTCCTCTTTCTGAACAGATCCCTTTTTATAGGGAAATTAGAGCTATCAATCCATCCAGAGTGATATAGTCACTCTTTTCCAGTTACTCTTTCCAGTTATTCTTTCCATCAGATGATCCCTATTAGCTAACAAGGAGCATGTGTATAGGCTGCGAGACGAGGGGAATGAGGAGGAAATGTGTGCAATGTTGCTGGTGACGCTAATGAAGCAAAGATAAGCTTCAGTGCTCATTGTCACTATTAGGTTCGTCCTCTCTTTCTCTCCCCCTCTCCCTCCCTTTCTCTTATGTTTCTTTTTAAATAGCTAATTCTTGGAAGACCTCTCCAAATCCCTCTTCTTTCATATCTTTTACATAAAAATTCCATTTAACAGATAAGCTGCCCCATTTGTTATGAACTTGACTGAAAGACTGTTAAACCTACAAGTCTTGAAAGACTTGTCATCAGCCAAACATGAGAACAGAAATCAGAGTGGGTGCTGAAAAGCCTACCAGAGACCAGATTGGAAGGTAATTGAGTGAGATAAAGAAGATAAAGAAGATGAAGAAATGGGTTTTGAAAAAAAAGAAAAAACTAAAGGGATAGTTGGGTAGGTGTTTCCTTGTTTCTCCTCTTACCAACTGCAAGACGTTGACCAGCTCATGTTCTCATCTGCAAAATGGGAGAATCATAATGCCTATCTCATACAGCTATGAAGATTGGTTGAGAAAGTGAACGGAAAGCAGTTAACACATGTTAACACTTACATCTATCCACTATTGTTGGAATTCTCATTCTTTTCCCCAACACTAGTAATTAGAAATTCCTACCACAGCCATTCAGAATTCTGCAAGGGATCATTTAAGGTCCCGTGGGCTTTGCAAAGGCTCAGAACTCATTCTGTCATCTCTTCTTTTTGTCTCTTTGTCTTTCACAATGCACCAGACCTAGAGTGGGTGCCCCGAGGTTTCCCCCTTTAGATACATGGAAACTTATACAGGGTTGGCACACGATCATGAAATTCAGCCTTTTTGTTATTTAATCCCCAGAAACTATTTACACTGAGGGCATGGGCCACCATGCATCAGCGATGTGGCTAATTCTTCGGCTTCTCTCCAAAATAACTTCATGCCCGTCTCCTTTACAGCTCTGGAAAATCCTCTTACAGAAACTGAGTTCTTCTTTTAATGAGTATTTCTAATTGTGCACTTTGCTTGTAGAAAACAAACACATATATTTTCAAGTCAGCCTTAAAATCTTGACTATTATCTAGTTTCTGCCTCTTAAACCAAAAACACACACAATGCCAACAGTGCCCCCAGACTTCTGCAAAATCCAGTTTCAATAAATTTATAGCCTTTTATAGCTGGAAGAAACTCAGAAGCCATTTGATGCCATTTTCTCCACTTTATTGTTGAAGAAATCATATTGGAGAGGTTGGATGACCTCCTAGGCCATGTGGTTGTGAAAGAGCTTAGAACTTACCCCGCTGCACCACATTGTTTCCTGCCCCAAAATAGAAAAACTCCTAATAAAAACACCCTTGGTGCCTTTAGTCGATAAATTTCTGAAGCAAGTACTTCTGAGGCCAACTTTAGACAGTATTCAATCTATCATCCAATTTAA
Organism: Panthera leo; assembly: GCF_018350215.1. Taxonomy (NCBI): domain Eukaryota; kingdom Metazoa; phylum Chordata; class Mammalia; order Carnivora; family Felidae; genus Panthera; species Panthera leo. The sequence continues at coordinate 22,529,253 of NC_056695.1, forward strand.
GTAGATTCATTGCAACTTCTTTGATTTCTCATTATTAACTCCAGTCATGCCCAGTGTGCACAAATTATCACCTAGAAAGTTCCTTCTTTCTATCTCCGATGATGACGCAGACTAGCAATATAAATTGGTTTTAAAAACTTGAGGTAATTTCATGGCTAACAAACCCATCATGATATAGAGGAAGCTAGGATTTGGGGGATTAGGTCCCTGATCTTTCAGGCCAATGAAGCACACCTTCCCCAGCGTGGTCTTTGTTACATCCTAGGAAAACCCAGGGCTGCACAGCTCCTGGCTCTGACTTAGCCTGACTGTTCGAGAGCTGGCTCTACCACCCACAGGGGAAGCACAGAAATATAACCAGCAAGCTCCAAATCTATTGACTAGACATCCACCAGCTAGGTTACTAATTACCAGCTCCTCAACCTTCGGGCAGAGAAACATGTTTCCAGCTCTCATTCAGTCATTTATTTTATTGATTTTAAAACTCTTCAATATTTTGCATTTTCTTTCTTTGGTTTTAGATTTCTCTGCCTCCCTCTGTGAGGGTTGCCTTGTGTTATTATTTGACAAACAGAGGCTGCTTCATTTGGCCTCTCTTCTGCCTCCACCCAGAGGGAACGAGAGCACCCCCTCCTACATAGGGTTGTCCAGGGATGCCAAGGGATGTGTGATTTCACCCAAGTTTGGCTCCTTGGGCTTCATCATCACCAGTAGAGCAGTGTTTTGGAATCCCAGCTATTTTCTAGAATCACCGACAGAGCATTGAAAACTAAACTTACTGTGGAAATCATTTTGCATTATGTGCAGGTCAAGTCATTATTCCGTACATTAAACTTATATATAGTGCCATCTGTCAATTATATCTCAAACTGAAGGAAAGGAAAAACAGAAGGCTCTGATATGGGTCTATTTTTTAAGCTCCCAAGTTATCCTAGTGTACAGCCAGGGCTCAGAACTATGAGAGTTTTCCTTAGAGAATAAGACTAAACATAGAATAAGGAATGGAAACCCAAAAAAAAAAAAAAAAAAAAAAAGTGGCACAGTGTCAAACAGAGAGCCCATGGCAGAGAAGGCAGGAACAGGAGTGCATAGGTATGTCCTGGATTTTTTTTTCACTGTCTTTTCAAGAACAGTTGGTCAAATGCATCAGAGAGTATGTCTAGAGCCATAGCCTCAGGGTGATGTGGCAGTCATCCCACCCCACGATGAAGGGGCTCTTTCACCCTATTAGACAAGTGGAAGTGGGAGAAAAGAGTAGTGTGTGCTCTGTGCAATCAACAGCAACTGTTAACTCTGATTCTGGGTTTTGCTTGCTAGTGTGATACTGACTATTCTTTGTATATCGGTCTCCTTTAAGACAGTGACTTCTCCAGTAGTGGGAACGTGTCTGTCTCTAGTGCCAGACACATCACAGCAGCTCTAGATGTGCCTGAGGAACAAATGAATCCGGGAAGAATGAGTGAATGAACAGCCAAATTGTACCTATGGGGCAATCCTCTGTTTTGCTGGGTTTTACTGTGGCCGTCAATGATCTGATGTCAAGGCATATCATGGAAATGAAGTCACCCATATCCTGCTTTATCAGAGTGAAGTCCTTTAGAAAATTATATCCTGATCTTTCAGAAAGTGCTGCTTTCAATGGATATCTGTAGTAGCCCTTAATCCAGTGTGCTGGAAATGCTAATGCTGGGGAATATCAATTTAAAAAAAAACAACTTTGTTAAAAATTCCATTTTTGAGCTCTATAAAATCAGATGCTAGGTGATAAACTATTAGGAAGTCCATAAAACAACTCATAATAAAAAATAGGAAGAAGGAAATTAATTACAGTGTGTAAACTGTTAATATTACATGGGGCGCCTGGGTGGCTCAGTTGGTTAAGCATCTGACTTTGGCTCAGGTCATGATCTCGTGGTTCATGGGTGCGAGCACCAAGTTGGGCTCTGTGCTAACAGCTCAGAGCCTGGAGCCTGCTTCAAATCCTGTGTTCCCCTCGCTCTCTGCCCATTCCCCACTCGTGCTCTGTCTCTCTCTGTGTGTCAAAAAAATGAATAAACGTTAAAAAAATTTTAAAACTGTTTTTAACATTAGTACTGTCTCCTTTCTCTAAACTACAAGTTCTTTGAGTCACTTCCCATCCCACTGTTTTCTTTCTTTTCTAAAAATTTTTTTTAATGTTTATTTTTGAGAGAGAGACAGACAGACAGAATGTGAGTGGGGGAGGGGGAAGAGAGGGAGAGGGAGACACAGAATCTGAAACAGGTTCCAGGCTCTGAGATGTCAGCATCTCAGATTATGCTCAGATGTCAGCATGCTCAGATGTCAGAGCATCTCGTTTATTCAGTATGGGCCAGTTGACTATTCATGAGTCTGGCGAAAAACTTTACATTCTGAACCTAAGGTCTTTTAAATGATGCTGTTATCAGCTAAAGAATTCATTCAATTTTATATTACAAATGGTGCCAGATGAGTCTTAAGGAAAGGTCTAAAAGCAAAAGAAGTTGGTCTTTGGTGCACTCCCCACCATAATCATGGGCACTTACATAGTGTTTATTCTACACAATGTTCCTATTGGAAGAGGAGGTCGGGGGAGGCGGGGTGGAGGAGATCAGAAAAAGGACAATGGAAATTTTTAAAATGTCAAAAACGGAAGCAGAAGCGCAAGAGATCGGGCAACAGCTTCCTTATGTAATCATGCCATGGATGCAACTGCCTAAATTCCTTCTCTACAATCTAACAGCACTTTCCTATTTAATAAAAATTTTGATGAATCAAAGTACTGTCACGTGCTTTAATTTGAGGCTGATTATTTTCATGGTAATGGTTCTACTGGTAATATACTTACTTGCTCCCTGTTTGTAGATGCATTCATTTTTTCACATCCCCCAAACCCCATTTTACAAAGCACCTTCCAATGTACTTGTTTTTCTGTAACTGCCTGGGTGGGTTGAATCAAACACATATCATGAATTCTTCACTCTCCGTTGGAGACAGGGACTTACTGTGTGTTTCTGTGACAGGCAAGAGAAATGGACAAATATCTTGGCACATACTTCCTTTCCTTGCTTAGTTAGCTTTTGTTACTAACGCTTCGAGTCCTTTTAACTTTAGTTTTTATATCACGTTAAATTAGAAACCGGAGAAATTGTATACCTTTGGCTGTCCTTGAGTCGTCTGAATACCATGCGTGCCTGGTGAGTAGCATCCATCAGAACTTAGTGATCAGGCTGTCTAGACTTGAATCTTGATGCTGCTTCTTACCAGCAGCATGATTTGGGCCAGCTACTTAACTAAGACTCCGTTTGCTCCTCGGTAAAATGAACACAATCATACCTCAATGAGACCTAAAAATTAATAAAATAATATATGTGAAGCACTGAACACAGTGCCTGGGCCAAGGGAAGAACTGGATGGGTGCTAAGTACCAACACCAGATTATTTTACGTGCAGTCATGACCGCCATAAGCCAGAAATACTTATTCAGTGAATTTTCAACTACTGATTAATCATATACTCTGGACACAAGGACAGTGTTAAGCCCAGGATTTGAATTGAGCCTTGAAGTTTAATTAGGTAGGATTTAGTTAAGTATACAGAGAGGAAGAACAATCTATATACTATCTAATATGGTAACCTCTCATTCCATGTCGCTACTGAGCACTTGAATGTGACACGTCTGAACGGAGATGTGCTGTGATATATACATGATTTTGGAGACTTTGTGCAAAAACAGAAAATTTAAAATATCTCTTTAATAATTGAGATTGATTATATGTTGAACTGATAGTATTTCATATATATTACACTAAATGTGTTACTACAGTTAGCTTCACCCATTTCTTTATACTTTTTAAGAATATGACTCTTAGAAAATGTAAAACTACCTATGTGGCTTACATTATATTTCTAGTAGGCTGCACTGTTCTAGATGGTACAGCCCCTCGTTAAAAAGAAAATAGTGGGGTGGGGCACCTGGGTGGCTCAGTCGGGTAAGCTTCCGATTTCAGTTAAGGTCATGATCGCATGGTTCGTGAGTTTGAGCCCCACGTCAGGCTGTGTGCTGACATCTCAGAGCCTGGAACCTGTTTCAGATTCTGTGTCTCCCTCTCCCTCTCTTCCCCCTCCCCCACTCACATTCTGTCTGTCTGTCTCTCTCTCAAAAATAAACATTAAAAAAAATTTTTAGAAAAGAAAGAAAACAGTGGGATGGGAAGTGACTCAAAGAACTTGTAGTTTAGAGAAAGGAGACAGTACTAATACACACGAGAAAAGAGCCCACTTTACCTTATGTGACCTGGTTCAGAACACCTGGGGTCTTTGAGGTCACCTGTATCTTTCGTGTTCAGGTGGAGTTGGTGGACAGAGTGGTGGCAATGACTGACCTCCTCTGAAAACCCACCTAAGCAACAGAGGAATTTTCCTAACCGTTTTTGAGAACTTAACAGCACCCTGTTTGTCTGCAAAAATCAAATAGCAAAATAGCAAAATGAAGGTAAAATAGCTCACTGATGGGTCTGCAGCCTTAAGAGCCTCTTTGTTCAGCAAACAAATTTTTTTTTTTTGCATTGGTTTATGTAGCATTTTGGCCAGTAGAGTTGAGACATATTCTGGAGTACTTTGTTGAAATAATATAAGATGGGAAGGAAGTAAGCTTGAATCTAGAGGACTTGAAACCAGAGGCAAAAAGGCACATTCTAAAGCTCTTAGCCCTGTCAAGAAATAGCTATTTTAACTTTCAGAGAGACAACTTTTGAGCCTGCCAAGAAAAGGAGACAAAATTTCTACTAGCCTACCAGAATTTTCTTTTCCTTTTCATAATCTGTAGAATTTGAAGTAGCTGCTCTGTGCTCTAGTTCAAGAACATGCTTTCATTCTGTTTCCAGGACCACCCAGTGGGTTCACTCCAGGTATCCTTTCCACTCACAGTCACTAAACACAAAACATCTTACACCTTCAAGCTTGGAAATGACAAAGGGAAGGATGAAAATAAGGATGGAAAGAGCAGGCCCTTTATGGAGCTTCTTCGTTAGGCCAGGCACTGTGCTAGGCATCTTCTCTTTTAATCGAGGAGGTGTGAGATGGGCTGGAACTCTCCGGGAAGTGATGTAACATGTGGAATTAGAAGCTCCCTAGTCATCCCAGGACAATGGTGACTGTATAGCATACCCCCAAACCTGCATCAATCGCTAATCTAGACAGAGACCATTTAACAGTTCCTTTCTGTCCATTTTCCATGTCTGACTCATGAAGTGGCCTGAAATCCCAGATTCACCAGGGGGAGGAAGATCCCTCTGTGATGTGTGGAATGAACCATTTACTCTGCTGAGGTGTGTTGGTCTGCCATTTTTTTTTAAGATTTTATTTTTGAGTAATCTCTGTACTTGATGTGGGGCTAAAATTTACAGCCCCAAGATCAAGAGTCTCAGGCTCTTCTCACAGCCAGCTAGGCACCCCTGGTCTGCCTTTAGGTAAGAATGTGGTGCACATTTTTCAAGACTACTCATTTCCTTCTGAGTTGCCATCACTTTGCTCACTGGTAGGTGTTTCCTTCTGGGAAATACTCTGTAATCCCAGGAATCCCTAACGGAAAATATAGACTCTAGACACGTCCTATCCAGAACTGATTTTCAGAGGACTTCTGCATGAGTAAGAAGATACATCTGATAAACAAATTCTCTTGTCTCTGAGCAGAAGCCTATAGAGAAAACTTGTTAGGAGAATACCAACCATACTTGAGGAAAATAACAGCCCTGCAAAAACATGGAGAAAGGGAGTTTAAATCGACTTTTCTCTCGTGTTCTCAGCAATATGAAATTCGCTTAAATGGCACAAATCAAAAGAAATAATCTTTGTTTGCCAGTGGGTTATAGAGCTTTGATCGTCAAGGGAAGGAATGGCCCTTCATTCATTGAAATATGTGTGTAGGCAAATAAGTAATAACATTATGATTGGCAACCCAAATTTGTACATAATATGCCCATGTTCTTTGGAAGCAGATTTTGTGCTGTACATGAATCAATTGTTTTTGGGCTCTGAAAACCATAATTCATACCAGAAATTTAATTACCCATGTGTACCGTAAATTATGCCAACCACATTAAACCCTGATTTTTAGAAATCCTACACCTTCTTCTCTTCAGATGAGTGCTATCTGGAAATGAAATAGTGTTTTTGTTTTTTTTTTTTGTTTTGTCCTGACTTATACCGCTTGATGATGAAGTAACTGCTTGAGGTAACTGGTTACTTACCAGGTTTGTGTCCCATGCCAGTTACTAACAGTTTGGCCAATTCTGATGGTATACAAGTGGGGGGTCTTTGCAACTAAAGCAAAAGAAGCAAAGGATGAAAATTTATTCAACTTGCAATGCAGTATGGTGGTGCCACATACTAGAACCCAAAAGTAATAATGCCCCTTGCTCCTGCAGTATTAGGACAGACTTTGCCAAATTGGAGTTGCCATGTTGAAACTGCACATATCTGTCTATGTATAGAACATAAACATAATCTTAGAATAGCATCTAACTAGAAGAACTCTGGATATAAAGTAGATAGCCATCGCTTTAAGTGTCATTTTTAATATATGCCAGGTGTTTGGATCTCTAACTGTATTAACTCATAATGCAGTTAAGATTTGTTGAGTATTTTCCTTATACCCAGAAATACGAACTGTTCGTATTATCTCATTTAGTCCTCACAAAGGTCTGTGAGCTTATTTCTCTTGCCTATAAACAAAGAAACTGATGTCTAGAATTAAATGGCTTGACCAAAAGAAATGAAAGTTAGACTCAAATCCAAGTCAGCTGATCCCAACAAGCCCACTGATAGGCTTGTTGGCCAGGAGTCAATGCTGAAGGGCTAGAGACAGGAATGCCCCAGGTTGCAATAGAGAAAAGCAAACGATGCCAGGGTTTTCTTTTAGAAAATGAGAAAAATTGTATTTGTGATCTCTGTGGAATATAAGTGAGTCACAGCCCTATAATGCAGTCTGTTGCCAATGAGCACTGAGAAGAATGTAATCAGTACCACACCAGTGTTAACCATGTCTAATATGCAATGATGCAAAATCCTAGAGCCCGTCTCCCACCTAAGAACCATGTCTTTTGGAGGTGGGGATTCACTCCCAGAACTTGGTGTTTCAGGTTCTGGAAATATACTCCAGATATCTGCTACTTGCTGCTTTATATAGGCTCCTGTTAGAGACCGTATGTCCCATTATTGGAATATGTCTTGTTTTCGGGAACATCAGAGTACTCCTGAACTCTTCATATGAGCAGCTACAAGATGGCGGTAGTGTATTTTATGTTCTCAAGTGCATCTTTTACATATGTATTTATCACAACATCAATTCTCTTAGCTAGGCCTAGTAACAAAGCTGCCATCTTCCTCTACTGCTGAAGGCAACCCCAGAGAAAGTATTATATATAGTTCACTTTGATTCACTTGGCTCGGCTCTTAGTGATATCAGAGCTTCTGGGCTCCTATTTCAGAGTAAGTTATGGGTGACCGTGTTCCACTGAAGCTCAGAGAGGACATGGGGCTGCTTTAAATTCAATCAGCTAAACTGCCTGGTAATCTCAAAATTGAACCAAATACCAAGTTATGTACTGATGCTTCCAGTTGCCAGCCTTAAGCACTTGCTGAACCACGCCTACTCGAAGATAAAACTCCAAAAGGAAACGTGAACAATTTTACTGCCTTTATTGGTTTTAGATACTGATCCACCAACAATATCACCTTCTCGTTAGATGACAGAGGGCATTGATGAGTCTTTACAGCTATTGTCATTGTTACTCAATAAATATTCTGTTTCACAAATTACAAATTGGTACATCACTGAAAATGTCACCTGCTTGCAATTAGTTTTATCTTTTCTTCTTCTTCAGCTTTTTCATTAATGTCGACAGCAAAAATTTTCACCTTCATTTTAAAACATGGACAAAAGATCCACCAGGTTGAGTTAGGGAGTGGTTTTGAGTTGTGAATCAGTTATACTTTCACTATTTTTCTAGATGTATGTAAGTTTAATATAATCTGATGTACCTATATCAGAAATACTTTATATCTTCAAATAGTACAATATATTTAAATATAATATATATGTTAAACATATATACATTAATATTGCCATTTGAATTGCATATTATTTTGTGTTTGCGTTTTTGATGATATTTAGGGTTGAATGTATTATAATGCATATATTATCAGAAGTCAAATTAAGAAATATATTTTTCCTAAACTCTTTATTTCTTATGAGAGAATATAGTGATAGTTCCTTGGAGCTGAACCCCTCCTTCCTTCCTTCCTTCCTTCCTTCCTTCCTTCCTTCCTTTTTTTCTTTCTTTCTTTCCTTCTTTCATCTTTATTTTTGAGAGAGAGAGAATGTGAGTGGGGGAGGAAAAGAGAGAGAGAGAAGGAGACACAGAAACTGAAGCAGGCTCCAAGCTCCAGGCTCTGAGTTGTCGGCACAGAGCCCAACGTGGGGCTCAAACTCATGGATACTTAACCAACTGAGGCATCAAGGTACCCCAGAGCTGAACTCCTTCAAAGAACTGAAGAGTTGGTTTATAAATCTTCCAGCATCTATTGCTGATGAAAGAAAGACAATTTTCACACAGGGGTTATACTTCCCAAAAAATCAGATCAAAAAGTAATCTGTATTTAGCCTTTAAAAGGAAGAAAATTCTCAGGGCACCTGGGTGACTTATTTGGTTGAGCACCTGACTTCAGTTCAGGTCATGGTCTCACGGTTCATGAGTTCAAGCCCTGCGTCAGGTTCTGTGCTGACAGCACAGAGCCTGATTTGGATTCTCTGTCTCCCTTTCTTTCTGCCCCTCCCCTGCTTGTGCACACATGCCCTCTCTCTTTCTCAAAACTAAAGAAACATTAAAAACAATTTAAAAATAAATAAATAAAGGAAGGAAGGAAGAAAATTCTTACCTATGCTACAACATGGATGGACCTTGAAGACATTATACTAAGTGCAATAATCCAGACACAGAAGGACAAATGTTGTGTGATTCTATTCCACTCAAATGAGGTACCTTGAGTTAGCAAACCCTTAAAGACAGAAAGGACAGTGGTGGTTACCAAGACTTGGGGGAGAAGGAAATGGGAGCTAGTGTTTCACGGGTATGAAGTTTCAGTTTGGGATGGTGAAAATGTTCTAGAGAGGGATTCTGGTAATGGTTGCACAACAATGGGAATGTACTTTAATGCCACTGAACTGTACACTTATATATAAATGATTAAAGTAGTACATCTTATGTTATTTTTATGTTATGTGTCTTTTCCCACAATGTTTTGAAAATGCCCTTCTGACACGGTTTCCCTGTTACCTGAGAGTGTGATTCCCCGAGTCCTGAGGGGTTTGCAGACAGGAGAGAATTGGCAGGGGTGGGGATGCAGCACACATTTAATGCTGTCTGGTTTGGGGGCATATACCTTTTCTTACTTTTCAGAAGTTAGTGCAAGAGTTGGAAAAAATAGCAGATTCTTCTATTCACCACAACTCTCGATATTCCTGAAAGAGGTGCTGCTGCAGTTCTGGGAAAGATGATGGAGATGCAAAAACTAATATGTTTTTATTTAAAAACACACACACATTTTTTTCCTGAAATCTTGTAAGGAAAATTATGATGATTTATATTGTTGGCCAAAGCTCCAAAATAGAAGAAGGTTAAGTAACCTCCAGATCACTCACTAAATAAATGGAAGAGCTAAAAATGGAACTAAGGATTCCCCCGACTCTTGGCGTCTTGATAAACACGCTCACATCCTTCTCTACAGCAGCGAGGTTGGCAGGATACGTGAGGGGCTGGCAGCATGAAGAGAATCTTCCATGTCTTAAAATAGTTTTTGAGTTCTAAAAACCTATCGTGGCAAAGCAGGCTCTTAGAAATGCTGACTCTGCATCCCAGCCCACCACTATCTACTAAGGGAGAGGAAAACTTGAGGAAGTAGCTTTCTTTGAATAGCCATGTTGTCATTTCTTGATGAATCCCTCCTATCTGGATGCTTAATTGTTTGGCTAATTTTTAACACTGTTTTTCCTCTTTTTATAAAATAACATCCATCAAATTTTCTAAAACTTTTTCATGCCAAGGAAACCAACGGGAATTTAAGAATCACTTCAGTTTCAACCTATTACTCTTCAATTTACTCTTCAATCAAGATAAACTCCATTCCTCATAATAAGGGGCAGCCAGGCCTCAAGTAGAGTCAAAGTTAGGATTCTTACTCTCCTGCGGGAACCGAGGGCCTTTCCTTCCTCATGATTACATTTCAGAGGAATGGCTTTCAGGTCCTTGAGAAAGACACCCCTGAGTTGTAGGATATACGTTTCCATCTCAGATGGACAGAGGAAGGATTCACATTGTAAGTCCTCTTTAGTAAATACTCTAAGGAATAGAGGTCAGGGGCCTACCTCTTCAGGTGTTGGCTGAAAGAACAGTAAATTCTTTCGACAGCCTTGAGCCTTTCAAGACAGGAATTTAGAAGGAGGCTGGGTCTTCCCAGGGACACCACATTGGGCTGCTAGAAGCCATGCTTAAGTTCGTCAAGGATCTTAGTGCTGGAGTTTGAATGGAGTGCTCATGGAGAGAGGTGTATGCAGTTCTCAGTAGTCATGATACTATGTCTCTTTAGAAAAGAGTATAGTATCTGATTCAGAGAGTGCAAGGAAAAGCTAGGTTTGAAGCTATGCTTTAGTTCTGTGTAAGGTTAGGTATGAGAATCATGAGTGAGGTTTAACTTGTCTTCAGTAACATCTTGTCAATGGCTGTTGCCTTGGTTTACTTTAGGATGAAAGGAATGAGATTTAGCTTTTAAATTACACAATAATATTTTTGCATCACATGCATTACAAATTCCAATAAATTCTTACTGTGTTGCGCATATTTTACATTTCAGTTTTCAAATAATAGAAATTCATAGTTTGAGTAAAATATTAACAAATTAGTATTAATGAATGGTTATTCAATTTCCCCCAACTTCTAGCTCACAAGCCAGAATGTTCCTGGTTAGGTAGGATATAAGATTTATTAGTGTATCTAGGGGTGCCTGGGTGGTTCATTCGGTTAAGTGACTTGGTTTTGGCTCAGGTCATGATCTCATGGTTTATGGGTTTGAGCCCCACGTCGGTCTCCACACTGCCAGTGCAGACCCTGCTTGAGATACTCTCTCTCTCTCTGCCCTTCCCCTGCTTATGCTCTCTCTCTCAAAACAAATAAACAAACTTAAAAAAAGATTTATTAATCTATATATAGAAATCCATATGGAATAATGCATATCAGAAAAAGAAGAAATTACTGTTTCAGAAATGATACACTATCTGTATAGATTTTATAGCAAGTAAAAGACTACATTATTCACCAGACCAAGTAGTGATACCTAAGAATCAATAGAAAATATCTATAAAATAGGTTACTTTATAAGAAATATATTTGCTACTAAAGTAACTTGACATTATCTCTCAGATTTTACATTGTGCAGGTTTTTTTTTTAATTGGCTTTTTCTTGCATTATGTACTTTTCTTTATAGATATGTACATAATACAAAACTATGCTATGTTTTTATGTTAAAGACATATTTATTGTCTACGTTTAAAAGAAGAGACTTCCTTATTTCTGATAACCTAAGAATATATATATTTTTTCCTATTATTCCTCTGTATTTTGCAGAATGGAATAAATTGTGCTTATTTCAAAATTTTCTCACTCATAGTTTCCATAACTATACCATGTTGGATTTATGGATACGGGTTTCTATTTTCAAGTTATTCATTGCCGAGAGTCTGTTGTTTGTCTTGTTCTAAACTTCTCTGAGAGGATGTCGGAACACCACCTTCCATTCACTTAAAGGGTTTGACATCATTCAGTTTGCAAGAGGGAGATTGAAGGATGAGTCATGGGGCCTTTAACAGCTGTATTTCCTACTAATCATCAATGAGAATAGATGCTTCCATGACGGAGATGTGGGGTCACAAATATCAAGCAGGGTACTATGAAAGTCTTCCGAGGCCTCCATCATATACTAGATCCCATTAGAATCTTAGTGAATTTCTAAGAACGCTGATCTTCTCCTCCTTGTGGGAATTCATTTTTTTTTAATGTTCGTTTATTCTTGCAAGAGAGAGAGAGACAGACAGACAGACAGACAGACAGAGTGTGAGCAGGGGAGGGGCAGAGAGAGAGGGAGACACAGAATCCGAAGCAGGCTCCAGGCTCTGAGCTGTCAGCACAGAGCCTGACACAGGGCTTGAGCTCACGGACCGTGAGATCATGACCTGAGCCAAAGTCGGACGCTTAACTGACTGAGCCACCCAGGCGCCCCCTCCTTGTGGGAATTCTTAACGGTTCCAAGTATGATATGATCAGATAAAGTGATTGACACAGCCACCTGGAATAATTCCAACAGGGGAGTTGGATGACATCTGCATCTCACTAAACAGATGACTCCTCTGATAATAACAGGTCTTTTCTTGTTTAGTTGGTGACCAGAAGGCAGTGAACCTGGAAGCACCCCCTCCTCCACCGAAGGCAGGGCTGGGTAAGAGTGGCCCAAGGTTCTAACCCATTTCATGTTACCATGGATCATAAATGAGCGAAGACTCGTTAGAAAGAAAAAATAATACTTACAAGTCTGTAAACTAAAGTAGTCACATACATATTTAATTCCTTAAATAAAATATACTTTTCATGGGGAAAAAATAGGTAACATCCTGTAGCTATTTCATAGCCCCTGCCTATAAACCACTTTTACAGAGAGTCTGCTTTTATTTTCACAAGTCCATTCAACCTGAGATTCCAGGTTTCTTTGCTACCTCAGACACTTTTCTAAAATTTAAACCTGGGATTTCAATCTGCTGGATGCCCCTGCATCATCTTCTAGCTCCTGCTTAGTGGCTGCCTTTTTCTAATAGCTCAGCTCTCTTACCCACCTGCTCTTACTTAGGGCAACAAGAGACAGGAAATGACATTGGAAGAACTCTGGCCTTGAGTTAGCTTTCAGTAATTTTCTCATTTAATCTTCACAAAAATTTCCCTTTTGTGACGAGGACACAATGGTTGAGAAAGGTTAAGTTAACTTGCTCAAAGTTATATTGATGACCTTTTTTTTTTTTTTTAAATATATGAAATTTATTGTCAAATTGGTTTCCATACAACACCCAGTGCTCATCCCAAAAGATGCCCTCTTCAATACCCATCACCCAACCTCCCCTCTCTCCCACCCCCCATCAGCCCTCAGTTTGTTCTCATTTTTTAAGAGTCTCTTATACTTTGGCTCTCTCCCACTTTAACGTCTCTCTCTCTTTTTTTTTTTTTTCCTTCCCCTCTCCCATGGGTTCCTGTTAAGTTTCTCAGGATCCACATAAGAGTGAAAACATACGGTATCTGTCTTTCTCTGTATGGCTTATTTCACTTAGCATTAACACTCTCCAGTTCCGTCCACGTTGCTACAAAGGGCCATATTTCATTCTTTCTCATTGCCACATAGTACTCCATTGTGTATATAAACCACAATTTCTTTATCCATTCATCAGTTGATGGGCGTTTAGGCTCTTTCCATAATTTGGCTATTGTTGAGAGTGCTGCTATAAACATTGGGGTACAAGTGCCCCTATGCATCAGTACTCCTGTATCCCTTGGGTAAATTCCTAGCAGTGCTACTGCTGGGTCATAGAGTAGGTCTATATTGATGACCTTTGTCAGGGCCAGAGATCCCCACCAGCCAGGTCACTCTTGAGGCCACCTGGACATCCCATATCTCAAAATGTAGTCACCCACTGGTGAGTGAGTGTATCTTTAATAGTCTGCTGGGAAAAGAGTGGTTTGGGGATTTATAGGGTATTTTTTGTTGCTTATTTTTAAAGGGAAAGTCACCATTTATCATGCTTTCTAGAGTTACCTGTCAATGTCTCTAAGCTCTGATGAAGACATAGAAATAAATACAAAGATATAGAGATACAGAAAGAGAGATAGAGGTAGATAGAGGTAGAGATAGAGATAGAGATAGAGATAGAGATAGAGATAGAGATAGAGATAGAGATAACCTTCCCCCAGTAAAATGACTTTTAATCTCCCCAGCAACACTTTCGTATTTACTATCTGGCAGCCAAGACCTATTTAGTAGACTGATACATTTGGGAACTTCAAGATAGCACTGGGTGTCAAAACTGACATTAATTTTCCAAACCCTAGAATTACTGTGTCACAAGGCTGTGGGAAGCATTGGAAAAAATGCCTTTTTCTGTGCTGTGCAACATCCATTGAGAAAACTTTGGTGAAGAGAGTATAGAGAATGAGGAAAAGACAAGGCATAAGCCTAATGCTTTTCTTTCAGTATGAATATGTTTAGAATTTACTTACATGAGACATAGAAAGAATTTACTTATGACACAGTTATGTGTCATCTTTCATTTTCTACAAGCATTATCACAATCATTTATTAACTATTTTCTCTATTAATATCCAGTATGACATACAGCTGATTAAAGTCATTATTTCACATAAGTAAATAATCTTTCAGTTAAGGGTCAAGGGAGGCTGTTTGGGCAAAGGAATAATAAACAATTTTCTCTGGGGAATCCTTTCCAAAGTTGCATTTCAGTTCAGATCGTGTTGGATAACAAAGGCAATGTGAAGTGGAATTATAGATTTGAAGTACTTACCATCCAACACTAAAACAACTCATTAAACTCCTACTGTTAAAGATTACTTAACATTAACATCCACGGAGACTTTCTGCCCCCCAAAGTCAATGAAGGCAGTGCTGAGCCACACAAACCAGTGATAAAAGGCTCAGCAGTGACTTGGCTAGAGGCCCAGATGTGGTTCATCCACTATAAATTTTACCAGATAATCACAATCAATTCCAAGCACCTTTTGGAAAAAAAAAAAAAGAAAAAAAAAAAAAAAGCTTTTTTTTTTTTTTTTTTGTCTTGAACACTAGATACACATACAGTTTATCCAGTCAACTTTACACTATGAGGAGGAAATGTGACATCAATTTATTACTTTATTTGAAGATACAATAATGCTGGACAAGAGATGATCAGAAGTTAACCCATAATTTAGTATGTGCAGCTATCTACTAGATCTCTTTACTTCAGTGTTTAACAGGCATCTCAAAGGTAACAGGAAGAAGTTCACCCCACTGCACACAAATACCCTACACACCAGATGAGCATTACCCCATTTGCCCCATCTTGGTAAATTATATCACCCAGTGACTCAAATTGAGAATTTTCTCTCACGCTCACTCCCACAGCAGCAAGGCCATCAATTCTACCTCTATAACCTACTTTGAATTTGACCTCTTCTCAGTACCTTGTCTCTAGTAGCCCAAGGGCCGAGCATCGTTAACTCTTGTGCAAATTTTAAAAATGCATCCCTTTCTTGGGGCCCCTGGGTGGCTCAGTCGATTAAGCGCAGACTCTTGATTTTGGCTCAGGTCACGATTTCACAGTTTGTGGGTTCAAGCCCCACATCGGGCTCCATGCCAGCAACTGCTTGGGATCCTCTACCCTTGCCCTACTCGTGCACATGCTTGCTTGCTCTCTCTCACTCTCTCTCAAAAATAATAAATAAACTTTAAAAAAATGTATCTGTTTCTCAAGACACACTGTTGGAATATTGCTGTTCAGTACTGTTTTGCTCCAAAGAAGACATATCACTGGATATATGCTGGAAAACTATTATATATATACATACATATACATATGTATGTATATGCCATGTGACAAAATATACAGTGTTCAGGCTGTGTATGGCACCCCTGGGATTGTGCTGTGCAAAACCTGTGGTATTCTGTAGCGCTCAGAATCAGGCAGCCATCGTCTGATGCCTAGACTCCTGCAAGAGCTACCTACTATCCTACTTCCTCTCTTGCCTTCCTGCTACAGTCCTCTTTTTCCACAGAGCATTTAGAATGATCCTTTCAAAATCAGATGTCAAATCATGTTCCTTCCCTACTCAGAACCTTCCACAGACTTCCATTTACTTTCAAAGTAAAATCGAAACTCCCATGACCTACAAATCCCAGTGATTTCAGGCCTCTGCCTACCTCTCCGGTCTTTTCTCTGAACTCTCAGTTGGAAATGTATCGGTATGTACCAGCAGGCTTTAACAAAAGGCATCTGTTCTGATTGGTGGTGCCTTTGTCATGTTCAGCCAGTAAACACTTTAAATACCTATCCAGATTACCTCTTTTGGTTCTGCCCTCATGGCTGTAGTTACACTGGTTTTGCTGTTCCTTTAACACACCAAGCATATTTCCATCTGCATTAGTTTCCTAGAGCTGTCTTAACAAATTACCAGAAACTGGGTGGCTTAAGATAAAAATTTATTCTTTCACAGTTGTGGAGACAAGAAATCCAAAATCAAGATGTTAGCAGGGTTGATCCTTTCTGGAGGCAATGAGGGAGAATCTGTTCCATGTCTGTCTTCTAGCTTCTGGTGAATGTTAGCAATCTTTGGAGTTTCTTGGCTTGCAGCTACATAATTCCAGTCTCTGCCTCTGTCTTCTCTTGTCCTCTGCCCTCTTTTCTCTTTGTCTGTTTCCACTTTCCTCTTGAATAAGGACTTGCCATTGGATTCAGGGCCTACTCTAATCAGGATAATCTCATTTCAAGGCCCTTAACTTAATTTCATTTGCAAAGACCCTTATTCCACGTGACGTCATATTAGAAGGTTCCTGATAGCCATATCTTTTGGAGAGCCATTATTCAACCCATTACACTATATAACAGCTCTTTTATTTGCAGTTTTTTTTCCCCCCTAGAATTTCTGTTCACTTGACGGACATGGCATTATTGCTCCTTCATTTTATCCTGGTTTCTTTTCAAGTAGTCATTCCTCATGGTGGCCTTCCCTGACTTCTTCTCCATTCCCTCACTCATTACTGTTTATTTTCTTATTCTGTTTCTGTTTTTCTTCATGACACTTTAATACCATCTGCCATTTCATTGTGTATTGTGTATTGTTTGTTTTTTGTTTATTGATTATTGTCCCCACTAGCATGTAAACTTCATGAGGTCAGGAATTTGTCTCATCTCAGTATTACCTAGCATAACAGTCAGCAAACTGGGTCCCACTTGCCAAATCTGGCCTGCTACCTGTTTTTGTTTTGTTTAAGTTTCACTGGAATACAGTCAAGCCCATATATTTATATGTTATCTATGGATGCTTTCGTGCTATAACAGCAGAGTTGAATACTCATGACAGAGACTTTATGGCCCAAAAGCCTAAAATCTGTACTATCTGGACCTTTAAGAAGAACTACATGTGTATGACAGATGTGTCTGGCTTATAGTATATATTTATTGATTTACATTGTAAAGAGTTATTTCTAAGCAGAGAAATTAAATTTTGTCTTAAGGTTGACACTCTGAAAAGGAAGATATCTGGGTTCTTTTATTTCTGTTTCTAATTTAAAATAATTTGGGTAGTTAAAAAAGGAAGAGGGAATTCTATTAAGATAAGAGTACAGAATGCACTTCTTAGATCACAAATTACTTTGAAGACTGTGCCATCTTGTTTAATTTTCATAATTACACAATTAGGTCAGTATTATGCTCTCTATTTCATAGGTAGATAAAATGAGATCACTCAGCCAGTAGGAGGCAAAGCCAGGACCCCACCTGGACTCTAACTCAGAGCTTTCCTTTCCTTTTTGCCTACACTAAATGTTATCTTCACACGACAGCATATCCAGATGCTTCACTAGGGCCACTTCATGCTCTAAGCAGTCTATATGAACATGTATACCATCATGAGGCATATCTCCTGCTTCCCAAATCATAAGTATCGTCTTACATGTTAGTGTAACACTTAAAGATTAAAGGTGATCAACTACCTCAGAGCGTAAGTAATGCTATGTATTTTTTGTACCCCCCCCAACATCTAGAAGAGTACAAGATACAAACTGAGGCAAGTAATAAATACTTAGTGAGTGAATGTAATTGGATTCTGATACTCCGTACAAAATAAAAAGAAGTGATATTTAAAGGCTTAATATTTTTCTTGGAAATATTTCCTTGAAATTTCAATTGGCCATACAGAATATAAAGTAATAGGTATGTGGGTTTGTTAATAATTTAGACTTTCTGTATCATTAACTGCTTTTTCAAGTTCTTCAACCATTTGCTTTAAAAAGAAATATTAAATAAAAAGTTAATATCAGAATGGATATTAAGTGGGTAAACCTAGTGAATAAGGATACTAACTTCAATAATTGTCCTAGAACATGGGGCAGAAAGATAAGCAGGGAAAACTATGAGAGAAAAGGCAAAAGATATGGAAGACAGAGTGATAATTTCACTCTATATAATAGGAGTTTCAGAAGGAAAAAAAAAATGAGATGAAGAACAAACTATTGTCAAGCAAAATCTTGAGAATTAATTAGAAAAGGCTTAGGAATTGACAGGATCAATGAGTGAAGAAGAGATATAGCTATGTCTGGGAATTACTGATTTCCAAAGTAAGTAGAGTACCTGTAAATCAATAATAGGCTGCCCGTAAAGGAAAGGCAGTCTAGCAACAGACATATTTTGACCATGATACATTTAGGCATAATGCTCGTTGTTAAGCTGTTTGCAAGGTTACTGAAGGGGTCAGAAAGTACTCCTAGTCATGATTAAGACTTTGAGTAGAAGGGTAGAAAATTTCACCAATCATTTCATTCTAAAAGATAGGATGGATATAGCTACCTCAGACTTAGTCCTTTCTTGTTTTTTTATTCATTCATGCACTTCCCAAAGGTTCTGAACACTCAGTGCCAGATGCTGGTGACACACACCTGAATAACGAGTTCTACTCACATTCAGGGAGCACATAGCCAGGTGGGAGACAAACAATTTCAGTAGGTATGGCATGGGAGAGGTCAAGGAAGTCTTCTCAATGGAAGAGACTTCTGAACTGGAGATCAGGGAGGAAGGGCATGATGGGCAGAAGAACCAGCATGTGCCAAAGTGCAGAGGCAAATGAGTTCTAACTTAATTCTCATAGTCACGTTCTCCTTTCTATTTCTTCATGCTTGTACTGTCAGTGTTGCAACACTGGAACACCAGACTATTTTTGGAGAATGAACGTCTTCATTCATTGCTTCAATTATCTTCTCCAAGTGAAAAAGTTCACAAATGAAGGCAAAAGGTTACAAAGGGTAAAGAAAGAAAAGGACAAGTGTCTTAAAGACATAGCGACTTATACCTTTGAGAGTTAGCTATATCCAGAGTTGAGAGTTTTAATATGAAATATTTTTCCCATCTAATTCATTCAGTAAGCCCCAAGGCAGAAACCATGCTTACCCTATGGCTTATGCAATGCTGAATTGTCTGTCAACATTCAAATCATAAATAACAATAATGGCACACAAAAGCCAGGCAGTGCAAAAGTGAAGGCTTTCACTGTAATGTTAACTCATCCAAATTGTACACATATATTGTCTCTTAGTATCTAGATAAACTTTCCAGGGTTGTTTTATTATATGAAAAAATGTGCAATAAAGTCAAGTTAAGTCTGTAATAAGAACCTTAGATTTTCACAATTTGGGCCTTTTCTAAGCATTATGGCCCAAAGCGTTCACATTGTATTAGCAGGAAGTTTCATATTAGGGATTAAAGGGGCTGCCCTTCACATTTGTAGGTAATTCTTCCCTGCAGGAGCAGGAGCACATGTGCTGTGGCAGCTATTTTTCAGCAGAAGTCATAGATTTTCTTGATTAGCTTTGTACTTTCTCACCAAAACCAGTTTAAGACTAGCAGTTTTCTTCCCCTTGTCCCCAGGGATGCCTGAGGGGAAAGGAAGAGTCATTTTGCCTGAGATAGAAAAGCTGATAGTCTGTTCCTGTAAGCACACATGTGGGATAGAACCCCTGGCCTCTTAATGATCACTAGCCACAGGCTTCTGGTGTACTATAGTAGAAAGCCACTCAGTGTGTTTTCAAATTCACTTTACTTAAAGTGAGTTTGATTCAATTTTATGAGCATCTGTTGACCACCTCTGATGTTCGTGTGTTTAAAACATGCACTAGTTATGCTACAACACACATGGGCTGAAACATACTACATGCTCCCACACGCACAAAATCCCAGTCTATAGGAACAGTGGTCAATTAGACAAGGATTTTGCAAGATAGTGTACAATTAAAGTGGCTCAAAGTACTTTGAGAATTTATAGGGAGAAATTATAGAAAAGAATCAAAAGCAAAATCTTAGCAAGGAAACCACCAAGTGTAAAATTTTAAAGATGAACAGGAGTTTTAAATTGAGATTTTATAGTTAAATATGGTAATCTTGAGTAAATTCAGCCCTAGTTACACAGAAATAAACTTTGAGTTTCAAATGTCTCCATTTGCAAGTTTGTTTGTGTAAAGCTCCTAACTATAGTTCACAGTAAGGAGAACTTGTTAAGCAGCAACAACTGGAAATTTTATCCCTAAATTACTTATGAGAAAAAGAAAAGGAAACATTTATCCATGAAAATCACTTTATTTAAAAAAATTTTTTTTTGATGTTTATTTATTTTTTAGAGAGACAGAGACAGAATGCGAGTGGGTTAGGGGCAGAGAGAGAGGGAGACACAGAATCCAAAGCAGCCTCCAGGCTCTGAGCTCTCAGCACAAAGCCCGACGTGGGTCTCAAACTCACGAGCTGTGAGATCATGACCTGAGCCGAAGTCGGGCACTCAACTGGCTGAGCCACCCAGGCGCCCCCAAGAAAATCACTTTAAACTATATTTATAAAATACTCTCCTAAGAATTATATTTAACCTCCATTGAGCAACTTGTACAATCAATTAACTATAGCAGTGAAACTAAATAAGAAATTCAAAACTACTTTAGAAGAAAAACAAAAAAAAGTTTCTGTATCAACAGAAGAGATTTGTTAAATAGTTGTAACGAAAATACTATACTTAAACTATCTAAAAACCAAATAAGGTAGAGGTGCCTGGGTGGCTTCCAAATTTTGATTTTTGCTCAGGTCATGATCTCACGGTTTGTGGGTTCGTGAGCCTGCTTGGGATTCTCTCTCCCTCTCTTTCTGCCCCTCCCCGACTCATGCACACATGCTCACTCTCTCTGTCTCTCTTAGATCAATAAATAAACATTTATAAAAAAAAAAAAATAAAAACCAAATAACATATAAGCCACTTATTAATAAGGTTTCCATTTATATAATGTATATCTGTAAAACCTTCTCTTAAGAATGACAGTCCTTTCAAGTTTCTATTTGAAATATTGTATTATTACATAATAATAATAAAACCAAAATCAAAATTGTATTAGGAGAAATAAACATGTTTTTTTCTGTCTCTGGATGATTTTAATGGACTTAACAACCATAAAAAATTGTGATTATGCTACTTACACATAGAATTACAAAGATGTAACCTTTAAGATTCACATTTCAATAATCCACAATTATAAATTATCCTAAGAATTATAATTCTCTCAAGCTTCCATTTGAGCCATAATCACTTAATGGCAGTACAACTAATGGACAAAATATCAAATTATTTTAGTCTGAGGGTGGGGGCAAAAAACTTCTTGCTATGGTTTTGGATCTTCAGAAGGAGGCCTATTAAGGTAGGATCAACTTGGAAGGTGACTCACTCCTATTTTCACGTTGTGTGGAGGAAGACCAAATTTAGAGCTTGGTGTGGAGATACCTCTTGTTGCTAGTAGAGTGTGTTCTGGGCCAGGAAAGCCCCTCAGTAGTGAGAGAGAATTCCTAGGGAGGTTTGTCCTTGCTTTCACAAATAAAGGAAGGAGGGGTGCCTGGGTGGCTCAGCTGGGTAAGCATCTTCTTGGTTTCAGCTCAGGTCATGGTCTCATGGTTCGTGAGTTCAGGCCCTGCGTTGGGATTGTCGCTGACAGTGTGGAGCCTGTTTGGGATTCTCTGTCTCCCTCTCTCTCTGCCCCTCTCCCCTTAAAAATAAACATTAAGGAAAAAGAATAGAGGAAGGAAAGGGGGTTCTTAGGAACTATCTCCTAAATGCCCTGGATAACATCTGACCAGTAATGAGACCAAGAGATAGAGAACCAGCACTGTGGCTTGTGGCTTCCCATTCAGGTGGGAGGGTTGAATCGAAAGAAGGTCCAATTGCCAGTGCACAGAGCCCCAGGAAACGTTCTGGCATGCCCTCATGGAGGATCCCCTACATCAGTAGGGAGGTGGCCTCATGGAGGGATTCTGTCCCAAAGGTTCTGGCCCTCAATAGGATGGCATCTGATGCCTATGAGATGCTGGACCTGAATCCCTCCACCATCACAACCTTCTTCCATGGGGATCTGGTCATCCAGAGGATTCTCTGGTGGTCTTTACAAGCTTCTGCCAAATACCCCATTTCTAACATAAAAGATATAAGTATACTGTTCTAAATGTTTAAATTCTTCCACAATATTTTTTTTCCTGATGTATGCCTTTTCTCTCCTTGAATAATTGAGATTTCTTTCTGCCAGTAGGGCTCTTAAACACGGACTCATCTTTCATGAGCAATGAACTGGCTTTGATAAGAGTTTGTGACTCATTCAGAGTTTTCTGAAAGAATTTTGGCTTATATTTTAGAGATGTCCAGCATGGATGGTATTAGCTTTGGAAAGATTCATGTCTGTTTTTGTGGGATAAATTAGTTCTCCTTTGGGTATTTGGCGAAAATTCATTTTTATTTAATTTAGTTCAGAAAGGACCTAAAGTTTCTATTGGACTTCCCGCAGTGGTTTTTCTGACTGCAGGAAAATTTTTCTCAGTGTGGAGACATCTAATGTCTTTCAGTTCATTTGTTATTTTATTTTCTTCAGTTAATTCAGTGTACATTTCTTTCTTTTTTCTTTTCTTCAATATGTATTTGATTCAGTTATATCAATCGGTTTCTTCAAAACTTCCTGTTTCAAGAGTTCTCCAGTTGCTGGTGCATTCTTTCTTCCACTTGCAAGTTCCCACCACCCAAGTTGCTTCTTCATGAACAGCAGCCCAGTCTCTCTTCTTCAGCAAGAGGTCCTCCAAAGGCTTCATTTGACTTTCTTGGTCATTTAAACTTGTCCCATTGGCACTTCAGCTTCTTCTGCTACCTTATTTTGACAGGTTTGCTTGCTCTTGCTTCCATTCCTTACATTCTTATGAAAACAGCTTATACTTCGTTGAGAAGTAGGATTTTCGTCCAAAGCATCTTTTAGTGCTGCCTAAAGTTGTTTTTTATTTTTCTGATGTGTTTCGAATGCTGTTTCAGTGGTGGCTACTTGAAAGTGGATGTTTGTTGATGCACCTTCTGAAGACTGAATCTTGAAATGTCAGGCATCAGTTCAGTCTTTCTAAATGTTTATATTTCTCCTCTCGAAGACCTTTTAAATCTAAGTAAAGAGCTGGATGCCTCCGGCTCTTCCCTTTCACTTTCAGTGAGGCTAAGCTTCTCAAGAATTTGATGTCATTTCTCCTGAAGGGCAGAATTTCCAGTAGCCAGGAGTTCTTTGTTCTACGTGCACAGAGTAGACTTTTGATGGTGAAGACTCCTACCGTGAGAATCAATACCGCCACTTGCATGGCAGTCATGGGGCTCTGCTTCTGGTCTCGGGGCCCTGGTAGCACTGCTACTGCCTGGCACAACATCTCCAGGTGCAGAGCATCGTGACCATCTGGGGTCCGCCGTGGCTCCAGAGGCCACTGCTGACATGACTCTGTTTTCCAGAACCACAACAGACTACAGAGAACACTGGTGAGCCTCCCAAAACCAAACCCGTGCAGGGCAACCAGCACAGATGTCCAGGGGAGGTGGGGGAGAGAGGACGGCTCCTCCCAAACTTCCTCACTTTATGAAATGCGAAGATAATGATAGCCTTGTGTGGTGTTGGGGGCTATGAACTGAGACTCTAGAGGATGTGGATGATGTCCTGGAGCCAGACCTGATGACCCCAGGACTAAGGGAAGCAATGACACACCATGATACATTTAGTGTCACCCCCTACACACCTTTACTATGGAGGATTTGCAGGCCCCCACTTGGCCAGCACTCTTCGTTTCCACTCATCCTATTTCACGGCTCTTGAGACCTCATCCTGCTCAGAAAACTACTCTCAGGCCCTCCTTAATCTGCATCTAGCCTGCTTTGAATAGCATGAGGAGGAGGGCAACAGGATTTTGGGTTTTTCGCATTAATTTCATTGTTAAAAACTGAGGAAGAAATAAGTGGGATTTTCATAGTCCACACATTCCAAGAATGTGTCACCAACTGTGAGCAAGGAAAGCACAGTTTTCAGACTCTGTTTGGTGACATGGAAGCCTTCAAGCCGCTGATGTTCAGAATGAGCATCTTAAAGGGTATTAGAGCTCTCTTTGAAGTGGCAGGAGTGCTAGGCCACCTGAGCCTCTCCCCCATGTGGAGGCTGTTCCTGGCATAGGATACTCACCAACATTTACGGGGCATTTCTACCATCCAGATGCTAATTGCTTTTCACGGGGTTGCTCGTAACAACATTATGAGGTAAGTAATTGTGCTTTCAGCCCTTGTAGGTGGATTAACAAAGGCTTTTAGAGGTTCTATAACCTGCTTAAGGTTCACATAACTAGGAGGCACTTGATTCCAATCCAGTTTTTATGGTATGAGACACTGCAGAATAAAAGTGAGGGAATATTCCAAGTAACGATGACTAGGATGCGATGGTTTAACATGCGATAGCTATTGCATATTGAGAGAGAATAATGGAAAGGTAATTTGGGGTCATGATTTGTGGAAGATCTTGAATAGCACAGTGGGGGGAAAAACTATTTAATCTTTCAGGCCAGGGTCTTGGGAATGTCTCCACAGAGCCCAAATGTTTGTGAATATGTGTGTGCAGTGTTGGGTGGTGGTGGGGATGTGTTTAAGAACCTGTCAATTGGTTTGTACATTTTCTGTCCCACCCTACTTAAAGCAGAACATTTCTACTTTTATCTGTATTACATTTTGATATAACCCTTATTTTTAAGAAAGGGTTTTATTGCTTAATTTTAAAAATCTCACCAACCACTGTTTTAAACAATGAAAAGTCACTGTGGATCTCTCAGAGGGAGTAACATGATCTAGGCTGAACTGTGGTAAGATTAAGATGTTGATAGAAGATGGATTGGAGGGGTGCCTGGGTGGCTCAGTCTGTTAAGTGTCTGACTCTTGATTTCAGCTCAAGTAAATGATGTTATGGTTGGTGACTTGAGCCCTGCTTCGGGCTTGCCCTGACAGTGCAGAGCCTGCTTGGGATTCTCTCTCTCCCTCTCTCTCTATGTCTCCCCTGCTCAGGTGTGCTCTCTCTCTCTCTCTCTCTCTCTCTGCCTCTCTCTGCCTCTCTCTCTCTCTCTCTTTTTCAAAATAAGTAAATAAACAAAAAAAGAAAGAAGATTGGAGTAGAAAGAGATTAAGGATAGAACACTCGGTGATTTTTACACAGATAAAAGTAGTAGTTTTCATATTTCTGCATTTTTATTGTTTGTGTTGTAAACAAAGACATTAAACATGTTAAAGTATTCCTTCCAAAACACAAGTACAGTTTGTCGATCTGTCAATGCAACATCAATGTCTCCTTATAATTTTCTTTCCATAAATAAATGGGCCTCCTTTGCCATCTTTAGGTGCAGCCCTGCCTGAGATGAAATCCTCTTTGAATTTAAAAGTTAGGTTATTTTAGCTTTTTGATATGCTCCAGTTTTATGATTTCTGTTAAGGGAAAAAGGGCATTTGTTTTTGCTGCAGGAATTACATGACTCACCTGGGCTTCCAAAGCTGTAAGTTCCCAAGGGGATAAGAATGAAACTTGCTGACCTCTCTCTTTCCAGGGGTCAACTGTTCCACCCCGTGTCAGCTTTGCCTCCTGACTCGGTTCCTCTGCAGCTTCCTCCCAGATGAAGTTGCACATGGGACTCTGTGCAGGGCTGGCCCAGGGCTTAGGTAAAGGTAAAGTGATGGCATCGAGGAAGGAAGAGTTCTACTGCATTTTGTGCTAAGGGCTAATCTGAGATCAAATGAGCTTTCATATATTTCTGCGCTGAGGATAAAATTCCATAAAACACTCAGAGATCGCATCTCCAAATGCCTGTCACTCCTCCCAACCAAAGCTCTAACACTTTCCATCACCTCTGGTTTGGTTGATGGTCTTGTTGCCGAGGGTCAATATAAAATGCCTCCTACATCACACACTTTTTATATTACAGGGACCACTTCAGTATAATCTCTTATTTCAAAGGATAGACTACACTTCCTGATTTGGAATAGCAAACGCATCTCTCTCATTCTAACGTTCATTCATGTAACAAATCTTTATTGCATACTAGTGCTAGACACTGTTCTGTGTCCTGGAGTTACAGCAAAAGAAAACAAAAATCCCTCCCCACCTGGCACTGCTTTCCAGTGGACAGAAATAGATAAACTAAATAAGTAAAATCATAGTATGTTAGGAAACAATAACTGCTATGGGGAAAAATAACATAGGGGAATGGTTTTGGAATCATTGGGGGATTACAGGTTGAAGTAGGGTGATCGAAGAAGGGCGTGGAAGCAAACCAGTTAGCGTAGGCAGAGGAACAAGGACAAAGGCCTGAGGCAGGAGAATGACTTCAGTGTTCAGCAGGTATTACACACTAGGGAGGCTGATGTGCCGAGAACTGAGGGAAAGGGCAAATGAGGAGTCCAGGAGCACACACGAGGAAACAAATCCAGAAAAACCTTGTAGACTGGCATTCACTCCATGTGAGCTGGGAAGCCCCTGTAAGTATTGACAAAGGTGATGTGTTGCCATGAACTGACTCATTTTTTAATGTGATGCCATGGTTGCTGTGCTGAGAATAGGAGTAAGGGAAAAGCTAGGATTGGGTAGGTCCATCCTATGTCAACTGTGATCATCCAAACAAAAGGACCTCAGTAGTTGCAGGAGAGATGATGAGACCTGGGTAGATGCTGATGAGAAAACCACCTCTGAGACTCTGAGAGAAGACAAGGATGTCTCTAGACTTTTCCCCCTATGTATGTATGCATGTATATACGTTTATTTTAATCTTATTTAAATTCAAGTTAGTTAACATATAGTGTAATAATGGTTTCAGCAGAATTTAGTGATTCATCACTTACATATAACACCCAGTGCTCATCCCAACAAGTACTCTCTTTAATGCTCATCGCCCACTTAGCCCATCCCCCTATCAAACATCCCTCCAGCAACCCTCAGTTTTGTCATTCGCTGAGATAAGGGAACTGCAGGGGGAATGAACAGGTTAGAGAAAAGAACAGAGAAACCCTGTGAAAAACTTGTTGCTTGTCCTTCATATCACCATTTAAAAAGCTAAAGGTATATGGGGCACCTGGGTGGCTCAGTCGGTTAAGTGTCTGGCTCTTGTTCTTGGTTCAGGTCCTGATCTCTTGGTTCATGGGATTGAGCCCCATGTTGGGCTCTGTACTGGCAGTGCAGAGCCTGCCTGGGATTCTCTCTCTCTCTCTCTCTCTCTCTCTCTCTCTATGTCCCTCCCCTACTTGCACTCTTTGTCTCTCTCTCAAAATAAATAAATAAACATTTAAAAATAAATTTAAAAAAAGGTATAAAACCTATTTACAAAAAAAAACATATGGAATTCCCAAATAGAGATTTTTAATCAACATTATAAAAATATTATACAGGCAGATCATCAGATTATTTGGGGGGAAATCTCTTATTCACTATTGTACTATATCCTTACAACCTAAGATGCCCTGATGCAAGGTACTCAATGGATATTCGTTGAATTCAGTTAAATTTGCTACTGTGGAAATTAACATAGGTAAATTTGTTTTTTTAAATCATTCCTGCTTTTAATGGATATTTACAAATTGTAAGATAGAGTTTGTCCCAGCCAAAAACTTAGTTCCATCCAGATGCTTATGTTTTATTCAACTATAAAAGCAACTTAGACCCAGCCAAAACAGACCAGTTGCCTCCCATCAAGCTAATCATTAAACACAGTAAAACTCTTCCCTCCTAACCAGCTGCCATACTGTGAAAATAACCTGGTTACTGCAGTGACTAAAGAGGGTGTAGTTGTGTGCACTCAGAGAAAAGGGGAACTCACTCCCTGTGTCCACGTGGCGGTGGTTTGGAATCCCTTATCCTTTTATGATTTGCCACAGACTACAACTATCTCTCTCTCTCTCTCTCTCTCTCTCTCTCTCTCTCTCTCTCTCTTTTAAATAAAACCAGAAAGAGTATTCCTCTTTAAGATGACATTTTTAAAAAATTGCCTATGAATATCTTCAACTTTCTTTTTTTCAAACAAAAATAATAATACATTCACTACAAAGAAAATTTGTTATACAGATGCTTCCAGCAGACCTCATACCTGATACCGGCCCCTGTGCTAGAAAATTACATTTTGGATCCCTTTTTTCTATCTCTGTCTTTATTCCATATATAATCCACCTAGAGAGAATGTGATTTTGTCCATTTTCTAAAGTCTTTAAGAGAACAGTGATTACCAATATCTTTAACACTTTGCCAAAACACTTTTGAGTATATTTCCAAGTGTAATTTTCTTACCATGATCTTGATTTTATAGATGAGCAAATAAAAAGCTTGGATTGAATTCTGAATGAAAGGGTGTGGAGAAATATGGTGTTATGCTTTTTATTCATTTGGTTGCCTGAAATATAGACAATTTTCTATTTTCTTTGGTGACTTTCAAAAAGGAAGTGGAAAATTTTCTGTTTTCTTTGGTGACTTTCAAAAAGGAAGTAAAAAGACCTTTTACTTTAGTGATAACTTTTTTGTGTGTTATTTTTCCTGATCCTGGAAATTATAACTACTAGAAATTCCTTCAGTCCTTGCCTGTTTTTTTCTTTTTATTTTGTTGTTTTTGTTGTTTTCCTTTCTATTTATGGCACTGAAGTAGAACAAAATACCATGGGTTTTGGAAACAGATTTTGGATTCTGGTTCTTCCACGTAATTGTGTATTTATGGGGAAAGAGGTAGGGGGAAAGATACCCCCCCACACACACATACACACATAGAAACTGAGATATTAAGTTATCTGAACTCTGAATTTTCTACATCACATTTCACACCTCTAAAAAGTGGGAATAATAATTACATTTGTGAGGATTAGCTAAGTCAGCTCATGATATGTAATAAGGCTGCCTCTTCATCCTCTTCCTGAGTTCTGAATGTTGGAGGTACTCAGGGGTTAGTCCTGGGCCCTGTCTCTTTTATATGCATACATTATCTCTAAGTGGCCACATCCATTACTGTAGCTTTAAATATTATCCATCTACTTATCTGCTTTCACCTGTCACATTTATGTCTTTGGTCCTTTCCACTTAAATGTCTCACAGCAACCTCAAACTTTACCTGTCTAAACCTGAACTTTTGGCCTTTCCTTTATCCTACAAACTTTTCCTTCCTCCAGTCTTCTCCATTATAGTGACACCTTCATATAAGCAGTCAGTTAAAACAGAAACCCAGTAATAGTGTATGATTTTTCCTCCTCTACCCTCTTGAAATACAGCCCACCACAAAGTCTGCTTCCTCCTTATCCATTTTATATCTCCATTGTGTATGTGAGTGTGTGCGCATATATATCCATTATATATCTCCAATCTTCCAGTTTTATTCATCTCCACCACCCTCCCTACTACCGCAGCCCAGTCTGAGTTACCATCATCCCCGTCCTGGACAGCTGCTTAATCCCTCTTTCTCCACCATACAACACTCAAAACCTTTTTCCACACAGCAGTCATTGAGACCTTTGGAATATGTAAATCAGATTCCATGCCCTTACTTAACACCCTTCACTGGAGTCTTGTTGCACATAAAGCATAAAGTCTGTAACCTTTAGAGTCTCCATGTCAGAGATGTCTCATGATTATGTGCTTGTCACTCACTACCCTCTGCTCTTACAGACTGTGTTGAGAGGCTCCAAGACCACTCTCAGGTTCAGTGATTCACTAGAAGGACTCACAGAACTCAGACAACCTGTTGTACTTGTTGTTGTGGTTTCCTGCAGCAGAAGGATACATATTAAAATAAAATTTAAAATGAAAAAGGCACATAAGTCAGAGTCCACAAGAAACCAGCCATGAACTTCCAGTTCTCTCCCGTTGGAGTCGTGTAAATAACACTTAATTCTTCTATCAGTGATGTGTGTATGTGACAATATATGGAGTATTGTCAACTGAGGAAGCTCACTTTAGTGTTAGTTACTGGGGGTTTTACCAGAGACCAGTTGCACAGGCGTGGAACACCCATGTGGCTGACCTTGGTTACTCAATGTCCGGCCTCTTCAGAGACCCAACTGATACCACATGACCCAAGGTCCCCATCATAAATCAGATTGGTAACATAAACTATACATATAACATAAATATAATACCCCTTTGCTTACTACAGCCCTAGGTAAGCAAAGGGGGTATTACAAGGGTTTAGAAGAGATGGTCAAAGACCAGACATTTCTTTGTGATGTGCAGGGTTTGGAGGACCCAGGCCTGTCAAGTTAAGCCTGTATTACACACGGATCACCTGGAACTTTCTATAGCAGCCAATCCCTTTCCCTCTCTGGCTTTTGCACCTGGTACCTCCTTTTCCTTCAGATCCTACATTAAATATCACTCTTCAAAGAGGTTTTTTCTGACCACCAGACCTAGGTCATTACATCCCCTTTATAACTCTCCATCACAGAACCCTCATCAGATCCTTAGTAATACTTATTTCAAAGTCATGATAATGTTTGTTTGTGCTCATTTACTTGCTTATTGTCTGTCTCTCCAACTAGATTTGAAGATCCACTAGGATAGGGACTATGTTTGCCTTGTGCCTAGCACATCATCTGAGATGTGGTTGTTACCCAAAGACATTTTTGGAATCACGAGAGCTATTTTTATGTGCGTATTTGTCTCCTTGGTTTTTATTTGTAATTTTAAGGAATGTTTTATAAATCATTCTAATCTGTCAGTCAGATCTAAGGATATTCTAGTTGCCCTATCTGTAACCTCTTGACTTCATCAGACTAACCTAGCTGGTCAGGCAATTTGTATTTTTCTGCTAGCTCTTCAGATTTGTGTTTGCGAAGCTGCCCACTCTGTGAAAGAGGAAGAGAGGGAAAGCTACTTGTTTCTTCGTTATTTTTTTACCAGAACCACAACACAGCTCAAGATGCATTGTAGCCCATTTGATCATGTCTCTATTTGCTTTGTGAATTGCATGTATATGACATTTACATTTTGACTAAAACACTACTAGAGAGTTTGGTAGAATTAAGCATCATAGTTCAGTAAGATTGTAAAGAATGTATAACACATTTTGAATTTAACTAAAATATTTAACTAATAACAATTGTAGAAATAAATGAATAAAAGTACCTTTTTCAGTTCAAAGAAACTTGACACAGAAAGAGATAAATACATCCAAAAGATT
Source organism: Panthera leo (assembly GCF_018350215.1). Lineage (NCBI taxonomy): Eukaryota > Metazoa > Chordata > Mammalia > Carnivora > Felidae > Panthera > Panthera leo. The sequence goes on from NC_056695.1 coordinate 22,560,644, forward strand.
CTGATTCACAGCGATGTGTGTAATTTTAGAAATGCCACTATAATAAACAGAAACTTCTCTCAGTTTTGAAGCTTTTTTAAAAATCTAATTGCCTGCGGCAATTTTCAGAAAATTTATTCTTTCATAGTAATGAAATCGTGTGACATGTATTTCATTCAGATTTTGTACAAGAATTTAAGGTAATACAATACTTTTAAATAAAGCACAGTTGTAAAACCCTTCCATGATATCACATTTTCTATTTCAAGGGATTTCAAATCCCCTAGCTTGTCATATAGGGTCCTGGAGAAAAGGAAGCAGCTGATATTTATAGCTTCCCCTTCTAATCACAGAGATCTACTCCATAGCAGCCTAACCATGCTACCCACTATATTCCCTGTCCTCAAATATTTTGTAGTTTAGTCAAAGATCCCATGGTTGAGAATATTGACTTAAACATATGAACGGACATGACTGTGCCTGCATGCTAATTAGTGTCATACAGAGGGCACCAGATGAGCATGGTGAGGAGAGCTGGACTTTGGTCTCAGTCCTAATTAGCTGCATCACTTGACTCACTGAGCCTCATTCATAAAATAAGGAGATAGTACAAGATAATCTCTAAAGTGCTTACAGCTCTGAAGCCTGGATTCTGTCTTCCTTGGGTTGATGGTCTAGAAGACTTCATTAGTTGTAAAGAGATTAGGTTGTGCTCAACAAGCCAGGTGGATAGTTCAGCCTGTTGAAAGGTGAATGACCAGTGAAGTGCTTCTAAGGGTGGTCACTGCTTTTGGTGATAAATGAAGTTGAGCTTCTCATGACTCTAGTGATGCTTTCAAGACTAATTTCTGTGACAAGGATCTCTGTCTTTGGTAAAACCTGGCTGTGGAGTAAATTCATTGTAATAGAAAGTTTGGAGAAATTTTGAGGACTGCCATTTACTGTAGGGTATATAAATTTGGCATATAATTTGACCGACTTACTATGAAAAAAGATTCAATGAACAAGATGCTGGGCTATTACTCTTACCCACAACCCTCTTTCTTTCAGATTCCCCACTCTCACTGCCATCTTTCTAATTCAGATCCTCATTATTTCTCACCTAGACAATTTCAATAACCTATGAACTTATCTTCCCACCTCCTCTTCCTACACAAGGCAGTTCTGTACAGTGCTGTCAGATCAGTCTTTCTAAAGCAGGTATGTCTGCAGAAATACGTACTAATTCTTCAGTTTGCTCCTCAAAGCCATAAACAATATAGACCCAACCTGTGTTTCCAGGTGTATCTCCTACCAATTGTCCACATTTACTCTTTGTTCAAGCAAAATTGGATCACTGCCTGTCCCTCATTATGCCGACCCTCACTTAGCTGTGCACCTTTTTGTCCTCCATTGGTTTTTAAAGTCCTATAAGTCCTTAAATGTTCTCTCCCCCATTGTCTTTATTTTCTGACTACAAATGAATATGACCTTTTTTTCCTTTAAATTCATCTATTATTCTGGATGCCTTTCTGCCTTCTATTATTTTATACCTAAAATAATAAGATTGTGGAATTTCAGAGCTGAATAAAACCTTATAGATCATTCTCATATGAAAGATATTTTATGCATCCTACAGAATTCTAAACAAGGATGGAGTCTGGTTTTTCATCTCTCTCATTGATTTTTCACTGGAGAGGTATTCACATTCCTGAGTTCTCATCATAGTGTGTTGTATAAAAGAGATTCACATTTCGTATTTGTTGGATAGATTGGATGCAGTCATCTCAACATGGAAACATAAGTATACATGTAGAAAATCACCAAATACACGTTTGTCTTCTGTTAATTAATACTGTTACAAGTCACTACCATGTTGAACACTATAGCCTGTAGAACCTTTCCTTCTTTTTTAAAAATGTTAAAAATTTTTTATTTTTATTCTTATTTATTTTTATATTTTAGTTTGTTAACATACAGTGCAATATTTGTTTCAGAAGTAAATTTAGTGATTCATCACTTACATACAACATCCAGTGCTCATCACAAGTGCCCTCCTTAATACCCATCACCCATCTAGCCCCATCCCACCCACCTCCCTCCATCAACCCTCAGCTTGTTGTCTTTTGTCAAGAGTCTCTTGTGGATTTTTTCCCTTTCTTCTCTTCCCCCTCTTCCCACATGTTCATCTGTTTTGTTTCTTAAATTCCACATATGAGTGAAATCATATGGTATTTGTCTTTCTCTGATTGACTTATTTTGCTTAGCATAATACATTCTAGCTCCACCCATGTTGTTGCAAATGGCAAGATTTCATATTTTTGATGGTTGAGTAATATTCCATTGTATGTATATATCACATCTTTATCCATTCATCACTCAGTGGACATTTGTGCTCTCTCCGTAGTTTGGCTTTCATTGGTAATGCTGCTATAAACATTGGCGTGCATGTACCATTTCAAATCTATATTTTTAGATCCTTTGGGTAAATACCTAATAGTGCAATTACTGGATCATGGGGTAGTTCTATTTTTAGTTTTTTTGCAACCTCTATACTGTTTTTCAGAGTGGCTGCACCAGTTTGCATTCCAACCAGCAGTGCAAGAGTGCTCCCCTTTCTCTGCATCCTTACCAACACCTGTTGTTTCTTGTGTTAATTGTAGCCATTCTGACGGGTGTGAGGTGGTACTTCATTGTGGTTTTGATTTGTATTTCCCTAATGATGAATGATGTTGAGCATCTTTTAATGTGTCTGTTAGCCATCTGGATGTCTTCTTTGGAAAAGTGTCTATTCATGTCTTCTGCCCATTTCTTAACTAGGTTGTTTTATGGCATTGAATTTGATAAGTTCTTTATAGATTTTGGATATTAACCCTTTATCAAATATATTATTTGCCAGTATCTTGTCCTATTCCGTGGGCTGCCTTTTTGTTTTGTTGATTGTTTCCTTCATTGTTTCCTTTCCTTCACTGTGCAGAAGCTTTTTTTATCTTGATGAATTCCCAAAAGTTCATGTTTGTTTTCATTTCCCTTGCCTTTGGCTGTGTGTCCAGTAAGAAGTTGCTCCAGCCGAGATCCAAGAGGTTGCTGCCTGTGTTCTCCTCTAGGATTTTGATAGTTTCCTGTTTCACATTTAGGTATTTCATCCATTTTGAGTTTATTTTTGTGTATCGATGATGTGTATGTAAGAAAGTGGTCCAGTTTCTTTCTTCTGCATGTCACTGTCCAGTTTTTCCAACACCATTTGTTGAAGTGAATGTCTTTTTTCCATTGGATATTCTTTCCTGCTTTGTCAGTGATGGCATTAACCATATAATTGTGAGTCCATTTCTGGGTTTTCTTTTCTGTTCCATTGATCTATGTGTCTGTTTTTGTGCCAGTACCATACTGTCTTGATGATTACAGCTTTGTAATACAGCTTGAAATTCATAATCGTGATACCTCCAGTTTTTTTTTTTCTTTTTCAGGATTGCTTTGGCTATTTAGGGTATTTTCTGGTTCCATACAAATTTTAGGATTGTTTGTTATAGCTCTGTGAAAAATGCTGGTTGTCTTTTGATACGGATTGCATTAAATATATAGATTGCTTTGGGCAATATAGAAGTTTTAACAATGTTTGTTCTTCTAATCCATGAGCATGGAATGTTTTTCCATTTCTTTGTGTCCTCTTCAATATCTTTCATAAGTCTTCTATAGTGTTCAGAGTACAGAGCTTTCACCTCTTTAGTTAGGTTTATTCCTAGGTATCTTACTGCTTTTGATGCAATTTTAAATGGAATTGATTCCTTGATTTTCTGCTGCTTTGTTATTAGTGTATAGAAATGCAGCAGATTTCTGCATGTTGATTTTATATCCTGTGGCTTTGCTGAATTCAGTTTTTTTTGGTTGGAGTCTTTTAGGTTTTCTATATAAAGTATCATGTCATCTGCAGATAGTGGAAGTTATTGTCAATTTATATGCCCTTTATTTCTTTTTGTTGTCTGATTGGTGAGATTAAGACTTCCAGTACTATATTAAATAGTAATGCTGAGAGTGGGCATCCCTGTCTGTGGTCTTCTTCCTGACCATAGGGGAAGGGCTCTCAGTTTTTCTCCATTGAGGATATTAGCTGTGATTCTTTTGTATAAGGCCTTTATGATATTGAAGTATATTCCATCTATCTCTACTGTTTTTTTTATCAAGAATGGATACTGTATTTTGTCAAATGCTTTTTCTGCATCTATTGACAGGATCACATGATTCTTTTCTTTTATTGTGGTGTATCACATTGACTGATTTGCAAATATTGAGCTAGCCTTATAGCCCAGGAACAAATCCCACTTAATCATTGTGAGTAATTCTTTTAATATACTGTTGAATTCAATTTGCTGGTATCTTGTTGAGAATTTTTACATCTATGTTCAGTAGGGATATTGGCCTGTAATTCTCCTTTTTAGTGGGATGTTTGTTTGGTTTTGGAATCAAGGTAATGCTGACTTCATAATGAGTTTGGAATCTTTCCTTTTATTTCTGATTTTTGGAACAGTTTGAGAAGAGTAAGTACTAACTCTTCTTTGTCTGGTAGAGGGGCTCTAGGGTGGCTCAGTCGGTTAAGCATCCGACTTGGGCTCAGGTCATGATCTCACGGTTCATGGGTTCAAGCCCCACATCAGGCTCTGTGCTGACAGCTCAGAGCCTGGATGCTGCTTCGGATTCTGTGTCTCCCTCTCTCTCTGCACCACCCCCCCCCCCGCTTGTACTCTGTCTCTCTTTGTCTCTCTCAAAAATAAATAAAGATCAAAAAAATTTTAAATAAAATAAATAAATGTCTGGTAGAATTGTGCTGGAAGGCCATCTTGCCCAGGACTCTTGTTTGTTGGGATATTTTTGATAACTGATTCCATTTCTTTGCTGGTCTTGGGTCTGTTCATATTTTCTATTTCCTCTTGTTTCAGTTTTGGTAGTTTGTGAATTTCTAGGAATTTGTCCCTTTTGCCCAGTTTCCAGATTGCCCAGTTTATTGGCATATAATTTTTTGTAGTATCTCTTATAATTGTTTGTTTTTCTGTGGTGTTAGTTGTGATCTCTCCTCTTTCAGTCATCATTTTATCTATTTGGGTTCTTTCTCTTTTCTTTTTGATAAGTCTGCCTGGGGGTGGGTATCAATTTGGTTTATTCTTTCAAGGAACCAGCTCTTAGTTTCATTGATCTGTTCTGTTTGTTTTCATATGTTTTTCTTTTCTGCTCTAATCTTTATTATTTCCCTTTTTCTGCTGGCTTTAGGCTTTATTTGCTCTTCCTTTTCTTGCCCCTTTAAGGTGTAAGGTTAGACTGTGTTTGGGGAACTCTCTTACTTCTTGAGATAGGCCTGAATGGCAATATACTTTCTTCTTAGGACTGCCTTTGCTGCGTCCCAAAGGGTTTGGACTCTTGTGTTTTCATTTTCATTTGCTTCCATGTATTTTCTTAAATTTCCTCTTTAATTTCCTGGTTAATATTCATTCTTTATAGTTGGATGTTCTTTAACCTCCACATATTTGAGGGCTTTCCAAAGTTTTTCTTGTAGTTGACTTCAAGTCGCATAGCCTTGTAATCTGAAAATATGCAAGGTATGATCTTGATCTTTTTGTACCTGTTGAGGGCTGATTTGTGATCCAGTATGTGATGTATTCTGGAGAATGTTCCGTGTGTACTCGAGAAGAATGTGTATTCTGATGCTTTATGATGAAATGTTCTGAACATCTCTCTTAAGTCCATCTGGTCCAGTGTGTCATTCAAAGCCATTGTTTCCTTGTTGATTTTCTGCTTAGATGATTTTCTGTCCATTGCTGTAAGTGAAGTATTAAAGTCCCCTACTATTATTGTATTATTATCTTGAGTTTCTTTGTGTTTGTTATTCAATGATCTGGGGGCATAAATATTTATAATTGTTAGATCTTTTTGATGGATAGACCTCTTAATTATGATATAAAGGCCTTCCTTGTCTCTCATTAGTCTTTTAAAAAAATTTTAGTGTTTATTTTTGAGAGAGAGAGAGAGACAGAGAACGAGCAACAGAGGGGCAGGGAGAGAGACACAGAATCTGAAGAAGGATCCATGCTCTGAACTGTCAGCACAGATCCTGATGCAGGGTTTGAACCCATGAGCAGTAAGTTCAAAGTCCTGAGCTGAAGTCAGATGCTCAACTGGCCAAGCCACCCAGGTGCCCCTCTTGTTACAGTCTTTGTCTTAAAACCTAGCTTATCTGATGTAAGTATTGCTATCTGGCTTTCTTTTGACATCTGTTAGCATGATTGATGGTTCTCCTCCTTCTTTCATGAATTCATTCATCCAGCATTTATTGAAAAGCTACTCTGCATTAGACACTGGGTTGAGTTCTTACTGCCCTATTTACAGATTTGCATTATACTTGCTATGGGACTTGTGACTGAGCCAAGAGAAAAAGAGCCCTGCACCAGAAACTTTAATAAGAAAAATTCCATCACAGCCCAAATATACAAAAGTGAGTGTGGTTGGCCATTAGCATTAATGGCTCTATCTTTCATCCCTCTTTGTATCCAATTTCTTTGTCAATGTAACTTTGAAGTTTCTCCCTTCAAAAGATGAAGTGCATTTTACTACCTCTTGATTATGAATTTAGTCATATGCACTTTGTCAGTATGATGTTAATGGTTGTGCCACAGTCAGAAACTTGAAAATAACACTTGCCTGTCTCTGTTTTTGCTCTTACTTCATTGCCATGATCACAAGAACACACCCAGATTAAGCTTGCTGGAGGATAAGACAGGGCCACATCTCCCATATCATTTGAGTTTGGCTGTCTTGGGTCAGCCAATAGTCAGTTAACACCTAAACATGTGAGCAAGTCCAGTCTTCTTCAGCTAAGTCCCAGTCCAATCAGTCCCTATAGACTCATGGGCTAAATGAATGGTTATCCCATTCCACTAAAGTTGAATGGTTGTTCGTTATGCAGCATTGTGCTGGTAGATGGCTGATAAAATGAGAGTGAGGACAGTCCTCAGACTCTTATAGTCCTTAGCAATGAAGTGACAAGTACTGTAAATGTAGTGGAGGTTTTATTGCTTATGCATCTAAGGGCAGCTTAGATCCACTATTCATTGAATACCCAAAGGTGTTCTGGAAAGCTTATTTTGCTACAAAATTATTATTTTTAATTGAGTTAAATGAATTAGAAAAATAATGGAATCTCTATTTAGAACCATAAAAGATGATATTCACCTACTTCATTTCCCTCAAACTCATTAGCATAGACATTTTCTCTATGGTTGCAGCAAATTAACATGGGCTATTTCTCTTTTCCAGCAATTACCAACATGTTAACATGTCCTGAATTATGATTGGTTTGATAAAATTTGAAACAATGGCACATTACTCTTTGAGGGACAAATCTAGGGGCACCTTGTGGCTTTGGGAAATTTTGATCAATTAATACAGTTTATTTTTCTTACAATTGCCCTGCTACTTATTCACTGATAACTATTTCTAGTGAAAGATCAGTTTATGCTGTCTCTTTATTTTTTATTTACTGATATCTGCTTCCAATGTATCTAAAGTCTGTTTATTGAAAGGTTTCTGTTTCAAATGCACTGATATTTCAGGAGTGTAAATTTCAATCTCAAATACAATTCTGCTCCTCCTTACAGTGGAGATCTCAAGACCACTAAAAATTCTTCACATTCTTACAATTCTTATCTTACACACTGTGATGCATGCATTGCAAATTAAAAATCAATAGCATTATTAAAACAACAGAAAATAACAAGTGTTGGCAAGGATGTAAAGAAATGTGCACTGTTGGTGGGAATGTAAAATGGCACAGTCATTATGGAAAACAGTATGGCAGATCTTCAAAAAGTTAACATTGAACTACTATATGATCCAGCAATTCCACCTCTGAGTATATACTCCAAAGAATTGAAAGCAAGGATTCAAACAAATATTTGCACACCAATGTTCATGATAGCATTATTCATAACATTATTCACATCCTTTTGGTGGAAGCCACCCAAATGTCCATTGGCAAATGAATGGATAAACGAAATGTGGTATATACATACAATGGAGTATTGTTCAGCCTTAAAAAGTGATGAAATTCTGATACATGCTACAAAATAAGTGAACCTTGAAAATATTATAAAAAGTGAAATGACCCAGACATAAAAGGACAAATATTGTATAATTCCACATATATAAGGTACATAGAATAGTCAAATTCATGGAAATAAAAAGTAGAGTATTGGTTACCAGGGTCTTGGAGAGGTGCTGAATTGGGAGTTGTTTAATGGGTACAGAGTTTCAGTTTGGGATGATGAAAAAGTTCTGGAGATGGATGGTGGTGATGGTTTCACAACATTGTGGATGCACCTGATGTCACTGAACTATATACCTTTCTAAAAATGGTTAATATGGTAGATTGTATGTGATGTACATTTTACCATAGTAAAAATATAAAATAAAAATAACTTAATTAGTAGCTTAATCTGATATGTCCCACAGTCAGCATGAGGATATATTTCCTCAGCCTCTGGACTGCCCACCTTTGCAGAAAGAACTAGCATGGTGTGGTATCATATGGATAAGGTTATAGGCTATAAAGTCAGATGCATGGGTCCAAATCCCAAGCACATCTCTTATGGCTATGGGGCAAGTTAATTAACCTTTTATTCTCCTTCGTTTTATCTTCTGTGAATGATGATGACAATATCTATCTACAAAGCTTATTTTAAAGAATTAAATATCTTAGAATTCAAAAGTCCTTCACTAAGGATTCTGATTTGCCTTCATTTTGGTTTGCTAAACACCGCATATGTTAACAACATTTTAAGTTATAGGTTTCATCAAAGATCGAGGTGCATCAAGGTTCACTTAGGTTTTAGAAGAGGAGAATGGTATCGTGAAAATAGTTATGTCCCATTTGCAACTTCAGGCTTTTGAAGAGGTAATGTACAATAATCAGACTTTACAGACATAATAGTTTTCATTCATCAATACCACTGGCTTAACAAAGAAAAGTTCAGTGTAAATAAGAGGATGCTTTTCAAATATCGTCATGGGAAAGACCATAATTCTCTTTATTAATAAAGACAATGTGAAGTCATTTGCTTAAATCACTGGCGATGGAAGACATGCCTTTTGTGTTTGTAACCCTAGCATTGGCACAGAGTAAGTATTTGATAAATGTTTTGAATGGAAAGAAAAGGCCCTAACTTCTGACTCATAGAGAAGAATTTTGTAGGTTGAAAACTACATACAGTAGTGTAACTATAAAACTGCTGGTAGTACAAAGACATAAGAGGAAGACTGGATAGTCGAAAGGGTTATTGGAAAAGTTTATCTGTTGCTACTGTAGGGCGCTGGATGAAGTCATATCAAATAAAAAAGAAGGATTTTTTTTCTTGTATAAAAGCAAAAAAATGGTATTATGTGGGTATGAGAGATCAAACATGCTCCTGAAACAACCCAAAAGTAACTGCTGTGGTTTCACTTTGTTGGATAGATTGACTATTTGTTCTTTTAGTCATTTTTGGCTTATGTACAACTAAATGTACAAATAACTAATGGAGGCTTTAAGACCAGTCAATGAATTTTGGGAAAGAACAATGTGAAAGAAAAAAAGGACTGTTTTTATCAAAAAGCAAGGTTGTATATGTAGGTACATTGGGGAAAAAAAGTTAATAAAAAGTGTTTAAGTATCTTTGCCAAGAATTTTTTTAATCAAAGCTTTTATGTTTATGAGTTTCCTGATGGAAGCAATGAGCACAGTCTTTGCTCAATTTGTTTCAAAGCAATATTGAGGAAAATTGAACAAAATATGCAATAAGAAAAAAATTCTGTGCCAGTCCCCAGGGTATGAGCATACTGACAATATAATAGATGTTTTCCATTTCCCTGTGTCTAGAGTTCTAGGTGGTTGCGGGCCATATTTTACCCTTGGTCCACTCCCACCATTTGCACTGACATTAATGGAAGGCCCGTTACAGAAATAAGGCAGTCTGCTGTCCTATTTTTATATATGGAATGAGATCATTCTATCTGGTATAAGAGCTCCATTGCCCCTCATTACACACTCAAGATAGACAAAAAATGCTAATAGCAATTATGTGAGTGCTTGGAGGAGAATTAAGCCTCAGAAAAGTGTAATGTTGGAAACATTCATTTAAAGCAGGGATGTTTTCACTAATACAGCAATAAACATTCCAAACAGGGTGCATTGCTTTTGTTCACATCTGTCTCCTCCACCTTCCAACCTAACCTTCACATATGCTTGGAACCTCTTCAGAGTTGCAGGTGAAAAGTGTGGGGAAATGACAGTGTTCCTTCTGACAAGGTCTTCAGTGTAAAATCAAGTGCAGTAATTGATAAATGTGAAGAGCTTGAAAGAGTTCGTTTAAATCATAAAGTTATTGAGGTCAATAAGCAATGCAGATTCACCTCGATTCCCATGGATAGTGAAATTGTTGTACCTCTGTTCCAGGGTTATTAAAATCCACATTAAAATCCCAGAGCATCCTGAGAAAATCATCGTATTTCTCCTGCCTTGAGGAAGGCATCTGTTTTTGATCTGTTCCTTCTGCTTCCTATACTCTTGGGCTCATTATCTCCTCCCATTATCCAAAGTTTATATAACCATTAACCCACCATTCTAGTTAGTATTAGAAACTTTTTCATATTCACAGTAGATCGTAACACCTTAATTTCCTAAATCATAATTGCAATGGGAGCTTTGCTGAACTACATACGCTTTTTTTTTTTTTTTTTTTTGTATAGTAGATTTCACATTTAAATGTAGTGGGACTCATTTAAAATTTGAGTGGCCAGTATTCAGCAGAGGGTTTAAGTTAGTAGGGCAATCAGGGGTTAACCATAGGATGTTGACATTGCTTTTTATTTCACTGAGAAAATAGAAACAACCAGGAGAGACCTCTCACAAGTCCCGCCACTGCTGCTAACCCTCTTTCAGCATCAGAATCCATATACATCCCTTGGCTTCCTCCTATTGCAAACACCAGCCTTTCCGCTTTGCATTGGATCCTATTATGAGTTGACTTGTGTTCTTCCAAAATCCCTGTGTTGAAATCCTAGCCCTAGTGCTCAGAATGTGCCCTTATTTGGAAACAGGTTTGTTGCAGCTTAGTTATGATGAGGTCACACTGAATAAGGATGGGCCCCTATCTAATATGATTGGTGTCCTTATGAAAAGAGAAAAGGTGGACACAGACTCACAGGGAGAATGTACAATGAAGATTAGACTTATGTAGCCATAAGCTAGGAGAGAGGCCTGGAACAGATCCTTCCCTAACAAGCTGAGGGAGCATGGCCCTATTGACACCTTTAGTCTTGGACCTCTAGCCTCCAGAACTGCAAAACAATGCATTTCTCTTGTTTAAGCCATTTAGTTTGTGGTACATTGTAGCAGCTCCAGGAAGCTGATACACGTCTTGCCCAGGTCTCTATCAAGCCACTGTCCTCACCATCGTTAGTAAATCCTCCCCTCCACTTGGACCATCAGCAAACAAACACTCTGTAAGCTCCTCCACCTAGGGCCCATAGCTTCCAGCTCCCTCTTACCAAAAATCACCAAAAAAAAAAAAAAAAATGTTTTCCCTCCCTGAGTCTAACTCTTCTCCATTCTCTTTGAAACCAACTCCATTCAGACTTTTATCAAAACTGCTCTTGACTGTGCCTTATTCAATCCAGTGCAAGTATCTGAGTACATATTTTACTTCATCCGTCCGTAGCATTCACTTGGCCTCCAGGACACCATTCTCTTTTTGTTCTCCTCCTAACTCACTGGCCACTCTTTCTCAGCCCCCTTTGCTACTTCACCCCATTTTTCTGCCCATAAACATTTGTGTTTCAATTATATCTCAGTAAAGATGTGATAAAAACAGACCAGTAGAGTGCTTTGGGTCACCGTCCCCAGACCTATTAAGATGCTCTGAATCTACACTCATTTTTTGATGATCTTAGTCTCCCTGCCTTTAAATAAAGTATCACTATGCTGAGACTTCTAAGTTTGTCTTCAGCTTGGACCTCACCCTGGAACTCAATAATTCTGTATCCAACCACTAGTAGGCATCTCTAATGAACATCTCAAGGTAAAGCTGTCTCCCCCAAACCTCTTCTTCCCCAATCTTATAAATGGCAACTCCGTTCTTTCTGATATGTGAACTAAACATTTTGGAAACATCCTTAACTCCTGTTTTTCTTATAGATCATGTTCACTATGCCAGAAGATCCTGTTGGCTCCACTTTGGTAACATTCAGAATCCAACCACCATTCACCACCTCCACTGCCTGTGCAAGCCATCATCATCTCTCACCTCATTTATCACAAGTGCCTCCTAGTTGAAGACTTACTGTGTTAATAATTGGCCTATAGTCTACTCACCATGTAGCTGCCTGGACGATCCTTTAAAAACAGTACTGATCACATCACTATCTTCAGTGGCTTCCATCTCAGTCCTTATCATGACCGATGGGCTCCATGACCTTTGCTCCTCACTCACTCTGGCCTGGCTTTTTGTTTTGTTTCATTTGGTTTCCAAGCATGCCAAATGCAATCCTGCCTCAGGGCCTTTGCATTTGCAACTCTCTCTGGTTTTGTTGCTCTCCTGCTAGGTGGTTACCTGGCTCTCTTCCTCAGTCCCTTTAAGTGCTCAGATGTCATCTAACTGGAGAGCCCTCCCTGACCAAATCCTTGTCTGTCACCCTTTATCCATCTTACCTTATTTTATTTTTAAAGAACATAGTTTATGACATCAGGAACTTCATTTTGTATCATTGGCCATTAAAACAGGTCCTGCCTGGGGCGCCTGGGTGGCTCAGTCGGTTGAGCATCCGACTTCGGCTCAGGTCACGATCTCGCGGTCCGTGAGTTCGAGCCCCGCGTCAGGCTCTGGGCTGATGGCTCAGAGCCTGGAGCCTGCTTCCAATTCTGTGTCTCCCTCTCTCTCTGCCCCTCCCCCGTTCATGCTCTGTCTCTCTCTGTCTCAAAAATAAATAAATGTTAAAAATTTTTTTTTTAATTAAAAAAATAAAAAAAATAAAACAGGTCCTGCCATACAAATATATACCGAATGAATTACTGAATGATCCAAGGTTAGCCTGGTAAGGTTACACTACCAAGTATAGCCTGGTATCTCTGTAGTTATGATATGTCCACCAAGGATCCTGCTGTGTATTCCTGTGTGGATTCTTATGGTAATGCCCTCTGGGGAACACTTCTGTCTTTATTTTCTGGTGTCTAGATGAGTGCCCATCACATGGTAAATGGTTCTGAATGACTTAAGTGCATAGTTGGTTTTTAGGCCTTAGATTTTTAGTCCTGAGCTATAATCCTGACCCAAATTGATTCCGCAATAACCTTGTTCCATGAAAGATTTGTCTTAAAGGGATTTAGATTGCACATCTTCCACAACTTGATAGCTAAAACATGTTTTAGAAGATCCAGGGTACATTCTGAAACCTCAGTTAATAAGCTAAAGCAATAAAAGGAATATCATGGACAATGTTCTTATTGCACACAGGTTCACAAAATGTAATTATAAACTTGTTTTTTCACATATGTATTAATGGAATATGATCTTTATGTCTGGCAGGAGCCTTTCATCACATGATAACAAGATCACTGGGTCTTGGTCCGCAACACTTACTAGCATATTACATCAGCATTTCTCAAGCTTTTCTATTGAAATATTTCTAATATCAGAGGATAGCAACATGCACTCCCAAGAGTCTGGCTGCACAAACCAAAGGAGTCAAATTCAGAAGTGGTTCATGTTTTATTATAAAAACAATGTGGAATTTTCCATTCTATTCTATAATAAGCCCATGGAATTATTATGTTATGACATAAAATATTATGAGATATTTAAAGTTTATTTACATTTTTTCCTGAATCCTCAAAAGTGAATTAAAGATGAACCATGTTTATCCTGTGGCTTTGAGTAGCCCCTGGGACCTGGCATCAGTTTAAATCCCTGATCTGCGACTGACTATATGATCTCTAGAGAACAGCAGAATTGGCCATCCTTGTTAGACATGGCTCTGACAGCTATTGAACCAACCCGCTGCCTAGGAAGGCTGCTCTCTGATTGTAAGGCTGGTTTGGCAGCTGATAACTTCCTGTCTGATCCAATCTTCATCTCTAATGGATGGCGCATCGCTGTGTAATGGGTCCTGTTTTATCCATCCTCTTCTGTTAGGCCAAGATCAGTAATGCAGCTAACATCCCAAAAGCTCGTATTATACCCAAGTTTCACTATCATATCACCTCCTTAGCATAAAACTTGATTTAATAATATTGATTGCTTAATAAGACTTTAATTACCTAAATTTCTAGAGCACTATAACACTTTCAGCTCTAATATATTTAGGGGTTTACCCAGGCCTGTACTCCAGGGAATGAGGCCTTAGAGTACATCTAGAAGAGCTTATAAGTGAGGGGTCACAGTTTGGGTAAAAACATGGAGGAATAAACAGAATGGGTTAAGGAATGGAGATCCCCAGTGTAAGTAGCCATAGGAGGTCAAATGAGAAAGGTAAGAGAAGTCAGGTAATGGAGGAGGGCTACATCTCACATGGCTTTTAATGCCAGAGTGATAAATTTGGAATTTCTTAAATAAAAGCAGGCATTCAGTGAAGGGGAGGCCTTTGGAAGCTTTTGACTCAGGAAGTGATACGATTAATGCAGTGTTTTATGAAATTTAATTTGGTGATCCCATCGGGGCTACTGTGGAGTGGAACAGCAGGGTTGTCCCATAGTCCAGGCATGGGGCAAGGAGACATTACAGGGTAACAAAGAATGTGGATTTTGGAGCTACTTCCTGGCTCCGGGGCCTCATGTATACAGTGAGGACATGACCCAGCTCACAAGATCTTACTGATAACTAATGAGATAAGAGATAACAGTGTTTAGCTGAGTGTCATGCCAGGGAGTACTAGAGGCAGAATGGCATAGCTTGGACGCTGGAGCCTACGGCCTGGGTTTAAACTTTGGCTTAGCTACTCTTTGCTGGATGGGGCTTGCTGCACAATCCTTAGCTTCTCTGAGCCTCATTCTCTCCTCTTAGAAGATGGGGATAATTATAAAACCTACCTCAAAAGGCAGTTGTAAACTTGTACAACTCTGCCCTCTTATCATAGCCTCTAGACTGCGTGCCAAAAGAAATCAAGGAGCAGACATGGCAAAGGTAGCCAAGAACTGACAGCTGGTTTTATATAAAGAGTGATACAAAGATTAAGTCAAAGACAACCTCAAAATGGTTAAGTCGACAGAGAAGGAAATCAGGAAGTGGAGTGAGTCTGATTTGGGGGATGAGATGATAGAGTTGGAGATGTTGAAAACTGGAAGTAACGGTGTAACTTCCCACTGGAAATATTAGAAGAGGTTTATTGTTAGGCCAATGTCAAGTTCAAATGATGAACTTGTTATTGGAGCAGTGTAATTTATTTTCACTACATTGAAATTGGTTGTTAATATTTTCACCATGAGGTTCTCAACCCAAAGTTGTCAGTTGTACTTTCTGGGGGGCAGTGGAGCTTCGTAAACTTTCCCATACTTTCCCATATGTGTGTGTGTGTGTGTGTGTGTGTGTGTGTGTGTGTGTGTGTGTATTCCGCCCCCCTGCCAATGAATTTTCTAGCTGGAGGGGATCATCTGATTCAACCCCCTCATTCTTTGTCTGTGGACCCAAGGTGATTTGCTGAGGGACATACAGCCACTACGTGGACAATCCAAGTGGGACCCCTGACCCCAGGCTCCCCTTGCTTGCTCTTGGGATATTTTGCTGCCTTTCAGACCTAGCTCTCTACATATTCACTCTACTATTATTGAGTAGATGCCAGAATTAAACAACTAAAAAGTTTTATTTTTTTAAGTTTATTTGTTTGCTTTTTTGAGAGAGGGAGAGAGACCCTGAGGGGCAAAGGGCAGAGAGAGAGTAAGAGAGAGAGTCCCAAGCAGGCTTCGCGTTGTCAGTGCAGAGCCCGACCCAGGGCTCAAACTCACAAACCATGAGATTATAACCTGAGCCGAAATCAAAGAATCAGATGCTCAACTAACTGAGCCACCCAGATAGCCCAACAAAAGTTTCTTTAATCCCCTAGACTAACTATATAGATACTACTAATGCCAGAGCAAACTGCATCTCAGATACGATACTCTGTGGGAGTAGATGTTGGGAGAAAAGCCCAGTATAGACTCTGGGATTTCATAAATGAGATTTCTTCTCATGAAAATAATTCCATCTTTGATTCTGGAGGAGAACTGTGTCTCCTTTCAGCAGGAGTTCACCTGTCAACAAGCAGAGTTTCAAGACAGGAACACATAGCCCTTGAGTGATATTTTACTTTTCCATCTGAAGTGCAGCATCACTGGATGAAGGTACCAATGGCCACAGAAAGAAAGGTTTGCTCTTTCCATGTTGCAATCCCCAGTGAAATGCACCTTTATTTACTTTTAGCGAAATGGCCCCTCGTGTCCATGAATCCCTCTAAGCTCTGGCTGAATATATGAAGATAAGGATCAGTCAGGTTGAGTTTTCTGGGAGCCTCTGCACTTGGGTTACCACACGGGCTGCTCATGCTCTCCGCTGGTACAGACTTGATGAAAAAAGTCCAATGCAATGGACTCCTTTGCCCAGTGGGTAGAAATGTGGTTCTTTGGGGGCGCCTGGGTGGCTCAGTCAGTTGGGCGTCCGACTTCGGCTCAGGTCATGATCTGGCGGTCGGTGAGTTTGAGCCCCGTGTCGGGCTCTGTGCTGACAGCTCAGAGCCTGCAGCCTGTTTCAGATTCTGTGTCTCCCTCTCTCTCTCTGACCTTCCCCCATTCATGCTCTGTCTCTCTCTGTCTCAAAAATGAATAAACACTAAAAAAAATTTTTTTTAAGAAATGTGGTTCTTTGGTCTCTTGTTGTACCACCTCCTCTCTGAGTACAGTGTTTGTGCCCCTGTCTTTTAGGTCCAAGTTGAAGGTCTTAAATCTGCTTCTGCTCAGGATGTCATCTTCTCTTCATTGATATTGACGAGGTCTCCCTGTCTGTCTGTGCTTTCCAAAAGTCTCCGGTGATTCTGCACCTTTCCCGAAGGCCTCGGAAGCCTGAGTTAAGCCCCATAGGTGCCGTCCACCTTCAGCATGTTCTACTTCACCCTTAATTATCCTGCTCTTACTCATTCTCAGTCTGTCCAAAAGGACATGCACGCTCGCCCCTTGGAAAGTCAGGCAGCAGCTCGCTGAGAACAGACTTTCCTGAATTGCAGATACCTGCCAGTAGAAATGGAGTATGTTTGGGGTTGAATCTTTTCCCAAAGCCTCAGCGGAGAGCAATATCCCTGTGCCACAAAAAAAGGGCTAACCTTTTAGCTAAAGAAAAACCTGAGATGAGAGACAGTGACTTAAGATCCCTGATTCTTCAGTTAGAGCCTTTTTGAAAACTGTCTGAATCTGGGGGTTAAGAATTATATTTTAAAGCCTTTGTTTCTCATCAGTTAACCAAGACATTTTACTTCATGGGCTGTAATGAGAAGGGTTTCAATTTTCCTATTTTCTTGACCTGTATATTTAGTTTTCTTGTGATAATGTGTTAATGTTATGTGATTATCTGGCTTCTATATGAAACATAATGTCCTTTTAGAAAATAACTAAGGCTAAGCTTTTCAAATATTTATATTGGGTTCAGGCCATGATAAATGTCCTCTGGAGTATGGTTATCTGCTATTTTCTCTTGAAAACTCACCATGATTTACTTGGGAGTTATAGACCAAGACAATGGAATATCTTATACTCACATAAATTATATATATATATATATATATATATATATATATATATATATATATATATGATTGTACTGTGTCTTCTGGAATTGAGGAAGCCTGCTGACTACTATTATGAAGAGGTTGCTAATTGCAGTATTAAGTTCACCCTGTTCACACAGGAATTTCTGTAAGCTCTAAAGTCAATTCTAGTAAATTCTAGAAAATCCCTGTATTTGATTATGGCTCTCTTTCTCCCTGTGTCACGTGACTCGGCCATGGCTTCTTTCTCACCACAATTGCCCAGGTACTCATTGGCACGGGAGCTGAATTCCAATTGTCACCTGGGCAGATTTGATAAAATACCATCATTGAAATAAGATTGCTTCCAAATCCTAAAAGTTACTATTGTTTCATATTTATTGTGTATCCATAACACATTAAGTGGAGAGAAAATCAAAAGAATCACATGATCTAGTGCTGATGAAATAATAAGGTAGATGCTTGTGAACATTTATCCTGACATAATGAAAAAACTCTCTTATCATTTGATTTGTAACATCAGGAAATATGAAAGGACAGTACTCTGTTGTCACCACTGAATGGTGTCAGCTCCTTTCCATTGCTTTTGACCCATTTTTTTTCCTGTTTCCTCTCAAAGGTTCTGATTATTCATGTATGCAAGCATTAATTAATTAATTCAATAAATGTTTATTGAGTTCTAGGCACTGTGCCAGACCAGTATAGGAAGAAGAATAAAGCAGTAAAATCCATTTTTTTCCAAGAGCCTTTTCAGTTAGGGTCGTGTGTGTGTGTGTGTGTGTGTGTGTGTGTGTGTGTGTGTGTATGTGGTTTGAGGAGGGCAGTGTGTGCAAGCAACTTAAAAAAATTTAAAGGATCAAGAGA
The DNA here is from genome assembly GCF_018350215.1 of Panthera leo. Taxonomy (NCBI): domain Eukaryota; kingdom Metazoa; phylum Chordata; class Mammalia; order Carnivora; family Felidae; genus Panthera; species Panthera leo. The sequence continues at coordinate 22,579,265 of NC_056695.1, forward strand.
AAAACTAAGTTTTAGGAATGCCTAGAGTGAGGATGACTCTTGGGATCTAGATAATGGAATTGGTGGACGGTCCCACCAAGGACGGTCCCTGCCGACGTGAATCAGCTCCACCTCTTGTCCATTTGTGGTCATTCTACCCAGTTACAATTCCGGGAAGAGCTTCAGCTGGCCTGGCTTAGGTCAGGAACCCACCCCTTGGGTTTGATTAACAGGCCCTCCCTGGAGCCCAAATAACTTCAGAGTCCTGCTTCCAAAAGAAAGAGAATAGATTGTGCTCCAGAGGGGGTCACCTGGCTACAATTCTTCCCACAGTGTGAGGGATGAGCAGGGTGCTGGGGGAGCATAGAGGTGGAGATTTTGGAGAGAAGGAAATTCACATATCAGAAAGCAGCTAAAGAGGAAGTTGGATAGACTGGCAGGGGCCAGATCACAAAGGGCTTTAAGTGGTGTGCCCGTGAATGTGTACTTTATCCTGGGAATATGTGTAGAGATTGAAGGATATTAGCATAAAAACATGAGTTTAGAAAAATTACTGTGCTGGTGAGGCAGTGGGCAGACCGGAAGGTAAGACCAGGATGGAGATCGTGTATTAAGAGAAATGACAAGCCAGGAGGCTGTGGTGTATAAGAATTTAGTGAGGAGCCCAGATGTCAGGCCTGGAGATTGGGCAGTCAGCAGTATATACGGGTAGTAGCTGAGCCCTTGATGCAGGCAAGATTGCCCAGGGTAAGAGTGGAAAGAGATAAGAAAAGCAAACTAGAATCTTTGGGAATCACCATATTTAAGAGACAGGAGGAAGAAGAGGGGGCATGAGGAGAAAGGAAACGTCGTCCTCTGTCCCTGGCTGACCCCTACATACCCTCAGACTCTAAGTAGGTTTGATCAATCTGTAGAGATTCAAATAAACCCTTTTCTCTAAAAAAAGCATGTCTCTAGTACAGTACATCCTGGTGCCATGGGGAGCTTTGAATATGTGAGATTTGAAGAGAATATTTGATCAGTGACCAAGAGCTGAAAGCAACCGTCACTAAGAAGGCTTTGAATTTGTTAAGAACCGGACAGACAGAATTGTGTTCAGAGTGTGCATTAGAAAGCCACTGAGTGAACCGAGGAGATGTGTGCACCTGCTCTGAGGTATTCATACGGATGTATTCGAGTTTATTTTAGGAGGTCCACCCAACGTGGTTTGAATTTCACCCTTATTGTGCTTCTACCCTCTGAATAAACACAGTCATCCTTGTTCCTTTACACTCTTCATTCTTCATCTTTAAATAACTTATGTCAAAACAAATGTAGGAGGTTTCCAAGCAATGAAAAAAATTATAATTTCACTAAGGTCGAGGAGAGCAAGAAACATTTCTCTGAAGTATGACAGGCCTCCATTGCTATTCAGAAACACGTATGTTCGAGTGAGTACATAATATGCCCTTCTTAAACATCAGAAAAAAATGTCTCATGTGCGGCTATTGTGATAAACCATACTGATATGTATATAACCCAGAAAAGAATGACGCTGGGTTGGGGACACCTCACTCTTAGAATCAGCACCCCTTATTCTTAAAATGTTTTATGGTGTTTTTGACAATCTTATTTTTCTCCTAAGTTTTAAAAACGTGTACAAAGTGCATGTTCATAAAGACTGGGGGGAGTTAATTAATTCATGAGCGAATAATCATTTGGGTTCCTGCTCTATGCCATGCCTTGTCCTGGGAGATGGATCTACATGGCTCCTGTCTTCTTCGCTTGCTGTCTAGACAGAAAGGCAGATGCATGGTATTAAGCACAAAGATGGTGGGTGCTCTGACCCTGCAGGCCCAGAGAGTCGTGGGAGCATACAGCAAGAAGCTACTTATTGGGGCTCCAAGAAAGAAACCCAGGAGAAGAGATGTTCAAGCTGAAACCTGAAAGTAAGTGACAGAAGAGGTAGGGAAAGATCAGAAAGGGAAGACAAAGGGAACTACAGTGTAAGAAGGTCCAGATGCCAGAGAGAGCATGGTATCTGGGTGTGTTTGTAGAAACAGAAGAGTTCAAGATGCCAGGAGGGCAGCACATGAGAGGGAGAGTTCTCCTGATGCCGATTCTTTTTATTTAAAACTTTGTCTCTAAGATTATATCTTCCCCATTCGAAACACAGAATTTCTCAGCATATTACTCTATCAAGACCTTAACCTTTCATGTAGAAAAATGCCCTATCCTAGAGATGGAGTCTGTAATGTAAGCCTATTATATCTAACACAAATGTCCTAATATTAGTCTTAGAAGCTCTGTTTGGGCTTCTCCAAGGCAGCAGTGTATGATCCTTCTTTTGGGGGGATTTCGTATCTAAGAAACTTGAAAGAGAATGAGGAGCAAAGCTACAGGGCATTAAGGTGATACACACGAAAAAAGCAGTCAATAAATTATTTTGCCAGCATGGTAAGTGACCTAAAAACAAACTTAACCTCAAACACAGTACATCGTTGAGTGTCTTGTAGTGACTTCTAAGTCACTTCTAATTGTTTCTTGTCACTAGGTGGTGAGTAATGTTCTGAGGATGAAAACGATTGTTCACCCCATGGTGGAATTACATATCCTGGGTGATTTTGTTTCGAAACAGAGCCCTGAGGCACAGAGCTGAGAGATTAAACCCGTATCATGTTTACAAAGATCAATACTTAGAATTAAATGTATGTCCTAAATAGCCATCTTAAAATTACTTTGCTCTCCAGAACAGTGGTCGTCTTCCAGATTCAATGGCACAGAATAATGAGGATGAGATATCCACAAAATTTCTGTGGAATTCCCTTGAGTGGTCTGATCCATGTGAGTGCTCACCTCCTAACATCGGTTACCCACTTGCTGTGAAGTCACTTGGAATGGGTATTGAGAATAATGAAAAGCATCCTCTCTCACTGACAGGAAGCTGATGAGGTCTTCGTAAATCTTTGAAATGAATGAAGATGATTCAACTCACTCTTTGATGTTAATAGTTCTTGATAGTAACATATTGGAATATTTGTTCCTGAAACCAAAACCATTTTTTAAAAACCGATTAATCAGTATAAATGTTTCTATAGTATTTTCTCATGGCATGGTGAGCATTTTGGGGAAGAGTATTCGTGTTTTTCCTCCCGGCTCTATTGTCATCAGCCAAGGTAAATTTTAGGCATTCTATGGACAATAATAGAAAGTTTTCATCACTGAAACATAATTTTATTTTGTGTGTATATCACATTGAGCCTGTTTTCAAGCCTGACCTGTCATCTTTCTCCCTTTGTGAGTGATGAGAATGCTGCCTAAGGAGATTTATTCTCTGTCATTTCCAGAGAGTGTGCTGCCTTGGGGTGGGCATGTGACTTTCTCTGTGGGGATGGGGCTGCAACAATGGAACCCATTAATGATAAGACTACAGCAATGAAAATACGAAAACAAACCATGATCTAAGTATTGTGCTATTAAACCTAAAGACACAAGCTATATTGTTCCAGATAACTTAAGAGTTGGTTCTTTCAAACCAAAATTTTGTTTCAGTAATTTCATTTTGACCTTAAACAGTGATGGTTTTAAAACATCATATTCTAGAAGGACACAATGGCCTTGGAAATGGAGACATTAGTTCATATTATTTTATGTGCATATCTTTTCAAATAAGATTTGTGAATGACACCTCAGTATCCTATGTTACAGAGGCCCATGGGTGGCCTGCCCTAGGCACCTCACAAGGAGCTGTTGCCGGGAGCTGGGTGTGTCTGTGCCAGAGGAAGAGTAGGAATTCCCATGCAGGGCAGCTGGAGAAGTTTTGACTGCAGAGGGCAAGGCAGGCCAGAGCCCGTGGTAGGAAGTACAGAAGCGCCAGAAGCCAAATGAAGCTCTGGTTACTGAAGATGGAATCACAGTCTAAAAGCCTGGACGCAGAACCCAAGAGATGGCTGAGAGCACCACTCCTCTGGAAAGGGGATCCTGTCTGTTCTCCACACTCACATTGAAATGATCTTTCTAAAGTACCCATCTGATTTTCATTCACCAGCTTGAAACCCTTCATGGGATTTCAGATTCAGAAATCTAAGACCCTTTCTGCAATCATTAGCTTGCCATAGTAGGCCTTTTCTGAACTGGCATTGGTTCTCCATTCTGGCCTTGTTTTCTGTGGATACTGGGCGAGCCCTAATCACCTTACTCTGCAGAAACTACACAAGTTCCCCAAGTACATTGTGCTCTTCCTGCCTCCATGGTGTTCCTTCTGCTGGAATACCCATCCTCCTTGAGCCATGGTAGCTAATTCCCATGTAATATTCTTAAGATGCCTTGTTGAAAATCATCTCCCCTCCACAATATCCAATATTTCCCTTTGTCATGATATTCACCACATTTTACTCTAATTCTTTATTATTTTCACTACACTACACGTAAGCTTCTTGAGGGCGGAGACCAGGGCTCATTGTACTTTGCATTTCAGTGCTTGGCAAAGTGCTTTATTTCAACTTAAATAAATATTGAATAAACAAATTAATTTAACTACTTGAAAGTATAATAACCATAGGAAAAAGAAAGGAAAAATGGCAATTCACTTGTTCTTTAATTTGTGGTGCATCACATTTATAAATAACCTTAACAGTTTGAGCCAAAATAGATATATAGGTGGATACAGAGGTAAGTACAGAGAGAGATAGATTATACTTTAAAATTTAGTTATTTCATTTGTGTAATTGCTCCTCAATACATATATGTTGAATAGCTGTTATGTTATTGCAGTAAAGTTTACGTACCATAAAATTCACCTGTTCTAGGTGTACATGTCAGTGATGTTTAGTGTGTTGACAGAGTTGTGCAACAATTACCATGTCCTAATTTAAGAACATTTCTATCAGTCCAAAAAGGAAGCTTGTGTACATTTGCAGTCACTGTCTATTCCCCTACCTAGCCCAAGGCACCACTAATCTACTTCCTAGATCCATAGATGTGCATTTTCTGGACATGAACATAAAAGTAATGACACAGTATATGCTCTTTTGTGTTTGGGTTCTTCCACTTAGGTATATCCATGTTGCATAGATTATATCAGTACTTTATTTCTTTACTGAACAGCATTCCACTATATGAATGTTCCACATTTTGTTTATCTGTCCACCAGTTGATGGACATTTAGATCGTTTCCCTTTTTAGGAATAGTATGAACTCTGGAATTAAAAAAAAACCTTCTGATTGTGAGTCTTGCTTATACTTTGCATTTCTTCTGTAACATCTGTCTTTTACATTTGGTAACCAGAGTGGGACTAACTTATTTGGTGACAGTAAAACAAAACTATTACTTTTCCTGGGATTATTCATTCCATGAACAAATCTGTGTTAAAGCTTGTTCAAACCATGAAAAAAAAAAAAAAAAGTTCAACCTCTTAACAATTTAGAGCTATACAGTCATAGCAGATACTGTAAGAGAGAGTGTTCTGAAGCCAACCTGTCATATTTTCTGAGTTCGCTGAGCTTTGAAAGATAGGAAGAACCTCATTTAAGTCACTCACTCCCATGAATGGCTGCTGTGTAGAAATCATATGAGTGGAACATCTTGATTCCTCAGTCCACATGAGAGGAACCATGTGGTTCAATAATTACTGTTTCCTTCTCTCCCAAGAAGCAAATCGCTGTCATTACCAACTGTCCTCAATTAAGTCAACTATCATCTCAGTGTCTGTAGACCATTTGAAGATCCCCTTTTTAGAGGAAAAAAGCCAAAAATAAGCTCTCGCATTTCCCAAAAAGTCTTTCTGCCTTTTACATGGTCTCCACACATGCCTGTACCTCTCATAGCACTTTGCACTTTCTATAATTCTCAGTTTGTCTGTCACGCTCACTAGACTGCAACCTTCTTGAGGACAGCAACCAAGTCCTACCTGGCCAGGACCATCATTTCTAGAAATGCACAATTTCAGATTTTGACAGAACCTTTAACAATCTATCACAAAAATTATATATGACCATTCTATTTCATTGTGGTATCAGATGAATAGCTATACTTCCTTAAATTAAAACTGTAAAAGGATACTATGGTTATCTTTTTTTTTTTTTTTAATTCAGATGCCATGAAGCATCCAGAACCATCTGTTAAGTTATTTTCATGCAGCAGGTAAAAGAGGAATCTCACAAATACCCTCACATTTTAGGATCAGAGAAGAGCAGTTGACTCTCACATTTGCAAGAGCTTCGGGTTCCATTCTTCGAAAAACAAGGACAACTGAATTTGTAGAAGCAGTCTTGAGGGTAGCCAGATGCTTGTCCTATTTGAAAGATCCATGGCAGACCTTGAACTTGCTACATTGATGGAGCTGAGTGTCAAGTCAGCTTGGTGCCCGTTTCATAAGATGGGCTGGTTCAGCTCCCCCAGGCTGAGGGGACATTTAATGTTTCCCTTTTGAATTAAGTGTTTATATAACTTGATGTTTTAAAAAAATAGGCTTAGTCTTCCCCAGTGCCTGTCGTTCCCCATAATACTCTAATTTGAGCTCTGGCAGCAGACATCACTGTGTCTCCCTGTGCACCTACCTTTCTCACAGAATAAAAATGAAGTGTCATAACTGTGAGGACACATTCTGTCACTTTGGACAAATAACCAGTTGACTTAAATCCTCTTAACAGCCAATGCTGAAGTTGCAGTAAAAAGAAAAGTCTTACATACTTGAACTAATGCCATTTTGCTGCACAATGGGAAACTCCTTCCAGTTGATAATCGGTTTTAGATCCAGAAATCTCAGAAGTAGGAAGCCTTATAATTATTCTAGTGAACGTAACTGGTAGTTTTTATTCATGCCTAAGGAGCTAATGTGTTTGCTGCAATAATATTCAACCTCTGCAGGTGCCACAGGTTAATTATACACCGTAGTGCGTGTACAGCAGCTCACTAATCATTGATATCCTTAAAATTCTCCAGAGATCCTCAGGGAGAACCTGCACATTTCTTGATTCTTCAAAGCTGATCATCATGGAACTTTAATGGCAGCTTATATTTTCATGATGTCATCATCTTCCCATTAATATCTACATGCTCAATTCTATCTCCTTTCTATCACTGCCTTTTTTCTTCTCCAATTTCAGTATTTCACATGAGATGACTAAAGATCCCCAACTTGCTATTTTGATGCTACCTAAAGTGAGTTGTTTGTCAGTGACCCATGATGAGATAAACACAGAAATGGGGAGTGAGAATTTATATATTACAGTTGGACTGTGTCTGCTGAATCTAATTATAAAAACTGAGGGGTTGTGTGTTTTATATTTTTTATTTGTTTTTCTATTAATTGATTTGTATTGTGTTTTATAGGAGTATCAATCTGTGAAGAATTGGGGTGGGGGAAGCGGATCCTTTACCACAGATAGTTTGAGAAACAGTATCCTGTTCTAGCAACCCCTGGTTTGTGGGAACAGTTGACAGGTCCCCGTGTTTCCCACCCAACAACATGGTTTGTTATTATTAATGAAAGAGAATAGGCAAGTTCTTCACCTCCAGTGGTCTGTGTTGTCTTCTATCTAACATTATGCCAACATCCAAGGATCGCACTGTGGGATCAAGAGACACTTGGGTCTTGAATTCACCAAAGTGAATTCCAGGCTTGTATCCACCAAAGTGCTCCCCGTGTACACATGTCATATCATCCCACACAGGTAATCTCACAAATTAAGTACAACAGGTTTCTGTTTTATTTCTGAAACTGCATTCCATATTACTGAGGTATTTTTCTCATTTGGAGGTTATTGGTACTTGATTTTGGATTATTCACCGGATCTTAAAATACAGTGATGTCTTTCCTAATTCAGGATAGGTTTTGTTCAAAATGTGTGAACTAGGAACAAGCCGTGGCCCTTGAAAAATCTCAAGTCAAATAATACTACTGCTGGTGATGTGAGTCTCATGAGTTTTGTTTTCAGGCTTTTTGCTAATGGCGAAATTATGCAGCTTGCTTTTGATAATGAAGAAACTCGAATACTATGATTATAATAATATTATGATATCATTATCACTGACAACCCTCTTTTGGTCACCAGAATTAGCTGCCTTGTCTAATTTGAACAAATGAGCAATTGAGTACCTTTTGCACTCCCTCCTTCCGTTTGTGACTGGCCGATTTTCATTCACAGCCAGATTGTGGATGATGTCTGTGTGGATCCCTGTTTACCCAGGAAAGGTGCACCGGGGCTGGGGCTTCCCACAGCCCCTCTCTCACCCCCGATCTGTTATCTGTCTTCTGCACAAAGTGAGACCACTCTTCTGAGGCCTAGATCTTATTTTGCAAAAACACCGCCATAACACGTATTGTTGTGTCTGAAAGTACACCTCCTTATGAGAAGCTTTGTCCTTCCCGTGCCCTTGTACAAGGTTCTCTGGGACTTGTTGAGAGACCATGTCATACAAAGAGCATAAATCCTACTGTCAGTCAACCTGCACGTCCACCCCACAGTCAGAGAGAGGGCAAGCTCTATGTTCTAAAAAAAGCAACAACTCCCTGTACAGAATGTCACTCATGCTGCCTGGGATTTGGGCCCAGGCTCAGAAATATATAGGCAGTTCATAATATTCCAGAAATATTCTCAGAATGACTTAAAACTTAGCCAGTTTAACCTTATCTAAGGAAGCCTGCTTCTCCCGCAGTAACAGGGTTCCTGTTCAGAACCCAAAGAGAAGAAAAAGAAGCAGAGAGAAACAGAGGACCAGGGCAGGGAGAAAGTAAAAATGTCCCTTGTCTCTATCATCCTCTGCATCCAGGAAGCATCAAATCCACTCACCTAAAACTCAGCAACCTAGCCCAGACCCAGCTTTCCCCCTGACATGGCTACTGGGCCTCACCGTTCAATATTCTGTCTTTCCTTTTCTTGAACAACAGGAGAACTGGCATTCAAATTGGCCATTATTCCAAATATAATGTAAGGTGTTTATCCTGAGGATGAAATAATATATGTACATTGGGAAGGAAAATGGAAATGTAGTATTAAATGTGTGCATTTTTATGCCATCTATTGTCCTTATGACAGGAAGAGGAATAATTGTAGCATAACTAAATTATGAACTATTAAAGGATATGGAAGTGCTTTGGGCCTAATTTAATTTTTGCCTGTTTATTCTGCAAAGGTCATTTCTTAAAATATCCTCTGACAGGCATGCAAAGCCCTTTCCTTTGCATAAGGTGGCTAGGAAGAACTGGCTTTTGGAGTCCAGTCACCAAGTTTGCATGTGTGACACAGCCACATCTGTTCCCTCTCTACATGTGTACCTTGCCTTTTGTCTCTCCCGCAGTAAGGCCTCCACAAGACTCAGAAACACCGGGATTTATACACTGGGTGCATTTGCTCCATTTACGTATTCCTGCATTTTAAAGAGAAACCTGCCTTAAACAACCATTCTAAAGACCAAAAATAAATCCATCACGTAGCAGCAGTTTTTAAATAACAACATTTTTTAATGTGTATGGAAAAATTAGATCAAAGTGTTCTAGAAGATGACAATTCCTTTAGAGACATAGACATTAAAAAACAGTGTTTTCAAGTCTTGTCCGATATAACAAAATAGATGGTGTTTTATACCGATGCATGAGTATGAATGAATTTTTTTAATGGGGAGTATAGTGTGTTGCCTCTCGTAAATGAATTTTTTTAAAGGGAGAGGATAATGTGTTGCCTACATTATCAAGCTGGATCAAGCAATAAGTAACAGTAGTAGCAGCAATTTTTAATAAAACATTATGGCATCTGTATATCCATCCTTTCTCATTAGAAAGATAAAATCCAAGTTTTTGAAACAAAACTAGTATTTTCTTTGCTCACCTCGTTGAACTTTATGTATGTTTCAGGCACTTTAATTGATAATTTCCCCCTGAGAAGAAGGACACCTAAATCTTTGCCCCAGTTAAATCTATATATAAAACTGAAGAGTTAACATTGTCTTTATGAGCCTGTCTCTCCTTATCTGTAAAATGGGCTCAGTTTTTGAGGGGACTTTTGAGTAATAAATGACATAATCAATATCATGTAAATAACACAGTGCTTGGCATCAAGTCAGTGCTCAGCATATTCAAGTTGTCATTGTTAGTTACAATGAGCTTTCAGCCTCTTTTCTAGTGTCTCCATGATTTCTCTCCTCTAATTTGGAGAAGGAAACGAGGAAATAAAAAATTTCACCTTTTAATGAAAACAGAATATATAATGATGTTTCTTCTACCTGAAAACTTCAACCCTGTTAGCACGGGAAATAATTTTCTCAATACAATAAAATATCTGCTTCAAAAGGTAGGGACTAGGTATTCAAGGATGGTGTTTACTGAGTGACAGAATTTCCTAAGTGCACATGATTATGAGACTCCGGTAAATGTTTTCAAAGATGATGGATTTTTAAAAGTTAATTGAGTGATCGAACAACTGGGCATTTTTTAAAGGAAATAGCAGCCTTCTTCATCTGTATTGGATATCTCCTTCCATTCATCCGTAGAAAATCTTATGTTCAGAGGAAAATGTTGCTTTAAACAGAATTGTCAGCAAATTAAACCGGAACATTACCAAATACCCCTTTTTTCTGGTATAATTTTTCTATTCTTGACTAATTAAACTCATCCGATGTGTTTCTTAGAACGAATTTTTGATGCATCAGTATAATTCATTACCCCGAATGAATCACGGACAGAACTTTGATCGTTGTTTACTACACACAGCCAAATCATTAAAACAGTTTCTTTGTCCTAATTGCTTAATACTTTCTGGGTCTGTTTTGTATTTTCTAAGACCCTTTGCACATTAAGTATTAGCTGTACAAGGTGACACATTAAATTAGTGGCAGGGATAGAATATAGATTGGGTTGAATCGTGGTCCTAGGTTGTAGTGGGTGAACCGCACTGAGAAAGTGATTTTTCTAAAGTGATTTAGTAGCTGACACTTGCAGAGTCATCCATCGGAGGCGGTTTGGCGTAACCTTGTCAGCAGACGAGGAATGAACCTGATGGTTTTTGAAGTTTCCCTCCCTGCTTTCCTACCTTGATTCTTTCCTTCCTTCAGTAAATATTTATTAAGGGCTTCCTTGGTGCTAAGTGCTTTGGCAAGAACCCAAGGGTGAATCAGGCATGGATCCTGCCCTAAAGGAGTTTATAATCTAGTTATAAAGCAGGAATAACTAGAACACATACGCTAAATAGCATGAGTGTTGCCTAAAGTGATAGGATAATTCACAGGAGAGATTATTTCCATTTTGGGAATTAAGGCAAACATGAATCTCTTGCAGAACCTGATAAAGGCTATAGACCTTCATAGACCAGAAAAATATACCTCCCATTAAGCATGTATTTACAAAGAGTTTCTGGAACCACTGGAGGTATGTGTGTGATGTGTAGCATGTGTATGTGCAGTGTGTGTGTGTGTGTATGTTATATGTGTATGATGTGCATGTGGTGTGTGTGGTTGTGTGTATGGGTGAGGTATGTGTGTATGTATGTGCATAGCGTGCGTGTGCAGTGTGTGGTATGTGTATGCGTATCGTGTATGGGTATGTATGTGTGCTGTGTGATATGTGGGCTATGAGTGTGTGCAGTGTATGTACGTGCAGTGTTTGTATATGAGGTATGGGTGCGTGGTGTGTGCATGCAGTGTGTGATATTTAGGGTATGTGTTTGTGCACGGTGCGTGTGTACACAGTGTGTATTTGCCGCTGTGTGTGGTATGTGGCATATGGAGTATGCGTGTGTGCAGTGTGTGATGTGTGATATATGGGGTGTATGTGTGTGCAGTGTGTTTGTGGGTGTGTATATACAACGTGTGGTGCATATGTGGTGTGTGTATAGTGTGTAGTGTGTATATGTGAGGTGTGTGTATATGTGTGGTACGTCTATATGTTTATGATATGTGTGCATGCAGTGTGTGATATGTGTATATGTGAAGTGTGTGTGTGAAGTATCTGTGTGTGGTATGTGTATATGTATGTGGTTTGTGTGTGATGTGGTGTGTGATATGTGGTGTGCAATATGTAGGGATATGTGCATTCAGTGTAAGTGCAGTGTGTTGTACATGTACATGGGAGAGGGCGTGGTATGTGTGTGTATGGGGGGGAGAGGGAGGTGCTAGGCCCTAGGTGAAGAATCTTCCTGACTTTGGGGTGCTTGGGTCACTTAGTTGGTTGAGCCTCTGACCCTAGATTTCAGCTTAGGTCATGACCTCATGGTTCATGAAATTGAGCCCCGCTTTGGGATCTGTGCTGACAGTGCAGAACCTGCTTGGGATTCTCTATCTCTCCCTCTCTCTCTGTTCCTCTCCTGCTTATGCTCTCTCATTCTCTCTCTCTCAAAAAAGAAAAAAAAAAAAAAAAAAGAATCTTGCTGACTCAGAGAATGAGCATTTGACTTGACCCTTCCAAGTCAGAATCGGATTGGCTGGGGAAGACATAATGAAAGGATCTCTGGACAGAGAGAGCAGCAGGAGAAAACCAGGAACCAAGAAGGCATGGGGATCAGAAAGGATCAACTCATTCTGGTCCTGGATTCTGCTTTCTTATTTGAGGACCTGTTTTCTGCATAAATCTTCCTGCTAAAATCTAGGGACCTTCATGGGCCATAGACATGCCAGAAATTTCTAGTTTTGATAAGATGCTTTCTCTTCATCAAAGCTTTAACTGTCACACTTTCTATCATCCCAGTATGAAAAGCTAAAACGTACTACCTTAACAAATTACTGCTGAGTCACTGTAAACAGTGCTGCTGCCTTATTGGTAAAGCTTATTACATTGTCCTTGGGCATTGTTGGGGGGTGTTTCAAGGTCCGTATTCAAAATAAACAGACTGGTACAGCAGATAACTAAATAAACAATTCCCTTTCCATAGCCTGTGAAATATGCCTCAGCTTTCTCATCTTAGGGAAAAAAATGGGATAGACCCAGTTTCTACAAGGGAAGTGCGGATTGAATGAGGTAATACTCAGTACAGTGCTTATGAAATTCCCAAATTCAGAATAAGTGCTTAGTAAATGTCAGCCGCTGTCATCATCATCATTCTCCTCATCACTGATATTTTTACTTTTACCTTAGGTATTATATATGCCGTTTTAATACCTGATTCTCCAGCTAACCACCTTGCACATGCTACTCGGCAAAGATTTTATACAGGGAATCATCGCCTTCTAGTAATCAGATTTGTATTAGAAATAAAGGCCGCTTAAAGTCCATCCATTTTCAGAAAATTTCAACTTACAAAATAGACCATTTGGGGAGCAACTATTGATATATCTCTTGGACTCTTTTGGGCTGCTCTAACAGAATATCCTAGACTGAGTGATGTATGAACAACAAAAATTTATTTCTCACAGTTCTGAAGTCCGGGAAGTCCAAGATCAAGGTGTGGTGTCTGGGGGGTGCCTATGTCCTGTTTCATAGGCTCCTGTCCCCTTGCTGTGTCCTCACGTGGCAAAAAGAGTGAGGGAGTGCTCTGGGGTCTCTTTTACAATCACTTCCCAGAGACCCCCACCTCCAAATAGCGTCACTTTGGGGATTAGGTTTCAATATATGAATTTGGAGGGAGCAACCAAACACTCAGTCTATAGAAACATAAAAAGTGATTTTTTTAAACATGAGGCACCATTTGAATCAAAACACGAAAGTTCTGCAGATTCTTTAAGTTTTCAGTAACTTTAGTTTCCAAAGTCTGACCATGACACCGTCAGCATCAAGCATCCCTTGGCAGTTGTTAAACATGTACCTGCTCAAGCCTAGTCCCAGCCTACTGTATCTGAAACCCTGGAGCTGGAGCTCAGCATTCCATGTTCTAACAAGCCCTCCAGGTGATTCTGATGCATGTTAGAGTCTGACAACCACTGCTCTCACACATTTCAGATTAAAACTAAACTTGTTTGTGGACTAGGCACTGTTAGTTGCACATTAAAAGTGTTATTATAACCATTTTTCTTTACATTCATTATTTAAGAGATTAACCAGTTGCATTAAAGCAAGTGCATCTCATAGCACTGGAAGTCATTTAGTGATAAGTTATCTATTAGTAACACCAGCCTATCTAGCATTTTTACTGCTCTGCATCCCACAGCATGTTGATACTGTAGAGATGTAGTCTGAGCCATGGTCTGTTAACATTTCACCTGTCCCTTTATGTAGGTTTTCTTTAACGTCCTCCTACTTGCATTTTATCATACTTGTTGACTAGATAAGAGGATATGATGGAGTAGACAGAATTCACATTAAAGGGACCTTTTTCAATACTATTTCTAAGAATTTATCCTGAGGAAATGCTTATGCATGTGTTTACGTGTACAGAGATGCAGCTACAAGGACATTAACTAAGGATGGTTATCGTTGCAAAAAAATGGGAAACACCTAAATGTCCAATAGTTGGGGAAATGGTTATATAATTTATGGGACATATACACACACACAAATAATTTATGGAACATGCAACTATTTATAGTGACATGGACATATAATTTATTTTTTAAATATTTTTCATGTTTATTTATTTTGAGAGAGAGAGTGAACACAAGTGGTGGGAAGGGCAGAGAGAGGGGGAGAGAGAATCCCAAGCAGGCTCCACGCTGTAAACACAGAGTCTGATGCAGGGCTTGATCCCACGAACCTCGAGATCATGACCCCAGCCAAAGTCAAGAGTCAGATGCTTAACCTACTGAGCCACAGGCAACCCCCCATATAATTATTTTTTAAGCTTATTTATTTTTGAGAAAGAAAGTGAGCAGGGGAGGGGCAGAGAGAGAGGGAGAGAGAATACCAAGCAGGCTCTGCACTGCTAGCACAGAGCCTGATGTGGGGCTCGAACTCATGAACCATGAGATTCATGACCCAAGCCAAAATCAAGAGTCAGGCACTTAACCAACTGAGACACCTGGGTGCCCCTGGACATATAATTTATTAAGTGAATGATACTTACAAGGTAGTACTTTTTCACATATGTGTATATAAAATATCATGTACACAAGCATTCTATATGTTATCCAAAACAATAACAATGATTATTTCTGGAAGTGAGATTATAGGTAATTTTAATTTTCTTCTTTTCAATGATAGGTCTTTTCTGACTTTTCTACAATGATTATTCTAACTTGAGTATGAACTGCCCAGCAAAATGCAAAGCATTAGGCATACTTGCCTCTTTACCTTTGTTATTGATGATGAGGTCACAAGCCCACCCCAGCACTGTATCAAAACATGATCTCATCAGTAGGTACACATAACTCAAATTAAGTTGACATCCCTGGATCACATGTTGTGTACACACCTGTTTAAGGATGGAAGAACTCACTGAGCAGCTGCTGTCGTTTCCAATGAACTCGGCTTTTTCCCCACCCTCCAGCTTGTCATCTTCCAGAGAATTCCCCACTGAGACCAAGAGTTTATGAACACAGAAATGTTCATCTTCAAATAACACCAAACAAATTGGGCCAGCAGGATAGAGTTGGTACCACTTTCTATCGTCAGTGTCCTAAAATTATGTACACAATCTGTTTGTGGCCTGGTTGCAGGTCTGTCTCAGGAAGAAGTCTGGTTTTGTTTTTGTTTTGTGTTTTCTCCCCCAGAGCCTAGAAAATAGGGCATGCAGTCAATTACTTTGCTAGTGGCCATTGAGAAACCTTGGACTCCCAGCACATCAGAGAGGAGGGGAGGGCTGACCTTTTCAGGCCCTCACTGTCTCAGGCCACCACTCTTCGAGGGAAAGAAATGATGTGGAGAAATTGAACCACGATGCACCATTTGTTTAATTTAAAAGCCAGCTTTCTGCCAAGAATCTGCTAGAAAAATAGTGAGCTTGAGCTGTTAAATGTTCTGCTCTATTCAGCCTGGTTGGGACACAGCTCTGGATAAGAGTTGTGATGCAGGTCTGTTGTTACACCAGAGAAGAGGTTTAGAAAGTAGCTGGAAGGAGTTTGGGTCACCGGGTTTAGGGGACAACTTTAGGGGTCCTTTCCAGGTTTCCAAATCCATTCCCCAGAGCCATGCTACCCTGTATTTGGACTGTTCTTCCTCCCACTGACCTGGCCCCATCTTCAGGCCAGCGGGGACCATTAAGGAACTACTTCCCTGGCCTGGTTCTATCAAGGAAGCTTTTAGATTTGCTTCTCATCTTGCTGGGGCAGCAACTGAGAGCTCTTATATAAATATCAAAAAATGCTCAATCCTAAAGCCATGAGGGAAGAGTATGGAAGTTCAAGACCTTTCTTTTTCTAGCTGCACCATTTTTTCTGCACAGTTTTAAGCTCAGTTGTGGTGCTGCCAGAGGGAGAGAGCTTAGCCATCAGCTTGCACAAGGAGTTAGAGGCACTCCTCTTGTCAGGAGTTGAGGGTATTGAGGTCCAACTCTTGTGGAGCATCTCTGAATGGAGATTCAAAAGTGCCACCTGATTAGGAAATGCCCTTGGACTCACCATCTGTGTGGGAGCATGGAGAGTGGGACTGGGCAGAGGAAGTAGAGCTCCGATGTCACCACCTTGGACTCAGATGATCCCACAGGTTGCTCAGGAGCTGGATGGCCCACCAGACTTGTCAGCAGTGGGGATGATGAAACTGGGCCTTTATACCTCTACTTTGATCACTCCTTGGGCACAGGCTATTCCTGGCAAAGAGGCATCATGTTGAATGAAATGACTCTTCAGCCTCAGTCTCTAAAAACGTTCTGAGCCGAGAGCTGCTGGCTGCTAGTACTTCCAGTATCTGAGAGGATGAGGGCTTTGTTCCTGAGGTCAAGGTCAGGGATAGCCCTCCACCCCCAAATCTGAATGTAATAAGTAGTTAAAGTGGCTTATGGGGGCAGTTCCGGGGCAAGAGGTATGATATCATTGAACTCCCTAAAAACTACCCATGAGAACCATGTATGCTCAGGGAGGAAGGATTGAACAGCTAGTTATTCATGGAGAACAGATAATGCTTCCAAACATCATCCTATTAATGTCACTCTAAGAGTATATTGCCTTTGATTCTCTGCTTAAAATTTAAATACAGTAGTAAATTTTCAGAACTAGGCCAAAGACTGATGTCTGCGTTTGAATTCTCAATGTACAGCTGCCAGAGGGTAAGCATCCCACATGTAAACCTTACAGCTCAAAAATCCATTCTTGGATAATGTCAGTGACCGTGAAAAGCAGACCTTTGCTACTAGAGTTAATTGAGGGAGTTCAAGTCCAAATTACTTTATCAGTCATTTAGTCAATGACATTTATTGAGCAAATAACCTTTTATATAAAGGTTGTAGGGCACTACCAAAGTGGAATGGAAATAATTACTAACATTTGGCTCATTCTTCATTGTCTGTAGAATATTTTAGCTTAATATTATCTCACTTAATGAGTTGTGTTAGTGTCCCCATTTTATAGATGAGGAAAGTGAAGTTCCGAAAAGCAAGCAAACTGCCCAATTTCAAGCAGCTAGTGATAAGTGGTATTGTTACCTTAAAAATTTGCCAGGAGTCTGCAGTCCAAAAAGAGTTACTGAAATGGCACAGCTATTACATCTCTCTCAGAGACAGGGTACCAGAGGAAGCTGGTTGTGTGTGTAAAACAGCCAAGCAGTCCTGGACTTAGGGTATCAATAGAATGTCCTTGAAACAATCTCAGCCATCAGAAGGAATCTCCTACAAGCACCAAAAAATGTAGAGTAGGCTTCAAAATAAATCAAGAGTTATTCTTTTGAATGATCTCTCTATAGATGAGGAATCGATCAGCAACTCCAGATCTGCAGATGTGAGAGGTAACAAAACGAAAGGTGATTTAACTCTTAGTTCAGAGGGCTCTTTCTGTCTTTACCAGTGAATCCTTTTCACATATTTTCTCAATTCCTCAATCTGTCTTGTATCTAATCATCTGCGGAGCCTGAAGCTCAAGCTATTTACTAGTAAAGTGATTTAGCTGAAGATGTATCATCCCTGGGACCTATTTCTTTAGAAGGCCCCTCTCTGTTGCCTATAGCCGTGTAAGGTTATCCAAGTCCTACCTGGTTATCCTCTCACTGGATTTTATAGGCAAGAAACAGCCCCCATTTACCAACTCCATCAAGGAATTCCCACATAGAGTCTAACCAGTTTTTCCAATGGAATGTAAATAAATGTAAAATGCAGTGTTCGAAAGAATTCAAGTTAGGTCGTATTAGTGGAGAGAAGGGAAAAAAAGACTAGGACCCTCTGAGATACTGTGAAGAAATAAATCTTACTGTCAGGTCATTTTAGTTTCCGCAAAGATGGACATGATGGGCATGTTTCTCTTATCTGCTGTAACACTAGGTGTGGTAGGGGTAGGGTGGCTCAGTAGGCTGTAAGAACCCACTAGAACTGTGGTTTTTTGAGGGTGGAGGAAAGCAATCAAGACAGGCAGGCTAGAGTACCCATGGGTGTCAGTAGACAATGTAAGGTCCAGACACATGTAGAGGAGGGATCCTAAGAGGCATCAGAGTTTTATTTTGTCTGGTGTGGTGGAGTATGGGAGTGAGGTGTTTCTGACCAGGACGGCTGGCAGCAGATAATGGCACCCAAGTACTCTCAATGAGGAAATGGGAGCCCAGACAAGAGGTTCAGTCTTTAAAGACCCAGGCAGATTCAGACTCAGAGGGACAAGGCAGGGACCCAGTTCCTACCTGGGAGACACTTTGGGATGGAAGACTGGAGTGGAAAGTTTACTCCTGGAGCTGTAGTTTCCCAGCCAGGGGGAACCAAAAGCAGACCCACTGGACAGGAAGGGATGCTAGATGGAGCCTCCTGGAGGAGGGCTTCCATGGCCAGGGAAAAACTGAAAGACAGACTGCCAGATTCATCTGAAGAAAGCTGAGAGAGAGCTGGGCTGGACAGGGGAAGGGGACTGAGAGAACATGGAGTAGCAGGTGGATGCTGAGCATCCTGGGAAATGGAGAGGTGGAGGGTCAGGCTGAGTACTTCTGTTTAGGTAAAAGGTGAACACGATGGTGTCTACATTTCCATAGGGCCAAAAAGAGGACTGATAAAACCTTTCATTAGCATCCAGCCCAAGCTGAGCCATGGCTGTGTGTCTGGTCAGCATGGGATGAGGAACCTATTGAAAGCAGTCTAAGTGCCATCTCCTCTCACTAGCTGGAGTCCTGAGTTTCCACAATTAAAAATAATATGTAGCACTGATCCAATAGCTAAATATTGATACTTGTCTATGGATCCATAGATGGAAGTGCATCAAGGGTTTTGGCTCAAAGTATTGGTTTCAAACCACTAACCACAATTTTTTGAAAAGTGAAAAATAAGTAAGTATAGTCTACCAATGACCCATATTGAATAAAATGTCTTTCCTTTAAGGTGACTGTGAATTCTTCAGGCATCAGGATTACTGTTTCTTTTACCCAGAGAAGTAAATTACCAATTAGTGCTATGACGCCAAGTTTCTCCTCATGCATATAGACACAGGGATTTATTAGTTTGGTTTGTTTATTTTTTTAACTATCCCCTGAATCATATTGTTTCCATCTCTATATAGTGCTGTGATAACCGCTCCATGAGTTAGGAAAATAAACATGATCTGTCTTTTCATTGCTTCCTGCGTAATTATAAAAAAATGCTTCTAGTTTTTGTATAATTAATACAAGGACGCTTTCTTTGAAGGTGAATGATGAGCAAAGTTGCTACGAGTTTGTTAAAATAACAATTTGGTCACACCTACTCATAATCACATACTTCTCAAAAATTTTTCAAGAAATGGGCCTGCGTTGCCATTTTGTTGCCCACAGCTCCAGTCTCTGCTCATGAACCTGTGTTTGTTTAGGATATATACTGCTCATTGCCCCTCTGGTTCTCTGCTGACTCACTCCCACTCGTGTCACCTGCTTCCCATGGTCAGCTGTACAGCTTCTTTGTTTAATACTAATATTGTATCCCTTTCTGTCATTACCTGGTAAATGTTGGTGCTTTCTGATTGGTATTTTATCGACTAAGAAGGGACCTTGAAAGGTTATTTAATCTCAGAGCTTGCCTTCAGAGAGAGTCAGAATGAAACCATCCCGGAGAAGTAAGCACCTAAATTTCAAAGACATCCAGAGAAACTAATTTCACAGCTTTCTCTACTAAGACACTTCAGTGTTTTAACAAACAATAACCTTCATAGACAGAAAGTGACTCCTTTTTAAAATCTCTAATTTAGGTTCCTCATGTTGCAATTAAAATTCTTGGGAGCCCAGAAGGAATAGAGAATGGTTGGTTGGATGCTCTTTATATTCTGAAGGAGCTTCCTAATTGTCTTTATATTTCTCTTCTCCTTTAGCTACCTGATCATTTATCTTTAAGCACTGCTTTTTTGCTTAGTTTGGTTGCTTGAGTTTTTGTTTTGTGTCTCCATTTCACAGAATGCAGAATGGAAAGAGAGGAGGCATGATGTGTCGTGACACAAGCTGGAGAGTATCACAAAACCTGACCCCGTTCTCACAAGCATGTGTCGCACCAGCACATTAGTCCTCACACGTGCAGAAGTGCCACCAACATCTAATGTCCCATCTTTATCCAGAGCACAAGAACTAAAAGGGCCACATCCTGTAACTAAGAAGGTTGAAAGAATACGGTTTAACATTTTCCTGTTCAGTGTTATCTTTCTCCCACTTTCCAGATCATCAGAATGTAGCCCAAGAAATACACGTTTTCACATTCAAATAAACTATCAATCAGAGCATCAGCCAGCAGGAAACATCACACAGCACACTCAAATTAGGGTAATTTGAGGAGAGTGTAGTAAATGTACTCTTTATAAAGGGGGAGCCAAGTGAGCTGGTAATAGTAGGAATCTGTTCCCATCTTGAGACCTGAAAAGTTAAGGAAACCAGAACCCAGACCCAGAGGCCTGTGTGGAGAGAACCCCTGAGAGAAGCAGGATTCCTGGGTGACAGATGTAGCCAAACCCCTGTGACTCTGTGGCTCGCTGCAGCTGGTCTCCTGCCAGTGTGCCCCATCAGACAATTCCAACAGGAAGCAGGGGGCGAGGGAACCTATTGCTGTGGTCCATTTCAGTCAGCCTTCCAGGGCCCAGAGAAGAATGGAGAAATGTGTAGAATGGACCTGTGGGTGAATGAGAGACTTTCAGCATGGATGGTAAGGAGAATTTTGTCTACTTATGAAAAGTGGAATGTAGGTTATCTGTTCAGCTTAGTTTCTTCTTTCTTTGGAAAGTACGTTATGTCAGCAGGGTGATTGTAGAAGAAACAGCTAAGTGCTAGTGGAGGTGAATCTACAAATTTGTTCTTATTTGCTGAGATCATCTAAAATGACTTGTCCTGCACAATAAAGAATCAATAGCTGCGAACGGACTGGAAGTTGCCATTGATTTTGGGGAATGCCATCTTCTGGTGCATTCTCTTACAGTTAATGCTTCTCTTATCAAGGGTTAGAATAAGCCTCAAATCTTTCTACAAGCTTCTTTGTATCAGTGTTAAATATTCAGACACTTTACCCTTTAATAGTGGTAGAAGTGATTACTTCTCAATTTTTGACCTTACTATCTTTACAAATCTGTCCTTCCCTCTCTCCCCTTAGTCAGGAAGCAAATGCAGAGTTGTTTTGTATCAGAATTTTATGTTCTGATGTGGTTTTCCCAGTTCCTTTGGACTTCATAATAATGTCTTTTTTCCTCTGTTTCATAAAAGTGGAAGCAAGATGTTTCTGAAAGTCTGACATAGTTTAAAGAATGAGAATCTGGCAGAAGCTTATTCTTATCTCCATCCAGTTCATGTCCATAGACTGAGTGACATGAGAGATTTTAGAAATCAAGCTCTCCCAGGATTGCCTTTCTGCCTGGTGGACATCAGTAGCCTAATGTGTAATCTGGATATCTGCCCTGCCAGGTTGTTAAGGAACAGCTAGTAAAAAATGGCGGGCAACTGGAAAAAGTGACACATCATTTACCTTTTGATAGTATCGCCTTCTCCAAGTACTGACATTATTTCCTACCCTTTTACATATTTCCCTCAAGTAGCCAGTGATTTGAGCTTACCTTCTCTGGTTAAATATGTGTAGAACAGAAAGAGGAATTCTGTTTTTTTCTACTGAAAGCAAAAGAAGAGGAAGGTGGAAGAGAAGGATAAGGAGGAGAAGGAGGAGGAGGAGAACAGAAAAAGAAAAAGAAAAATCTCCCTAATCTGTAACACTTCCACTGTAAAACAAAACAAAACAAAATATAAATTTTCATTGGCAGGCAGTAAAGACAAAAGAATATCCCCAAAACAAGTTTTTAATTGTTTAAAATTTGGTTAACCTTCCTAAATAACCAGATTCTTTCAGTCTTTCAGCTATCTTGTCAAGTATGTCTCTGTTTGATGGTAATGGAACCACTCAGTAAGTTACTTTGTACCCAGAATGTTCCATGGTTTTTACAGAAATGCCTCTTATAGTCCCATGAGTGCTCAGCCACAAGAAAAAAACTTTATTGACCCTGGATGAAGCTATAAAATGGAGCCTTTGAATTTACCACCTCTTGTTCTGTGAATAACCCAACCCCTAAGTGTTCATGGCCTTCAGTCTATGCTTACCTGTCCAGGGAGTCTATCAAATCCCCTCCACACCATAAAAACATTTTATCCCTTGTCCCACTGCTCTCAGGACCATTAGCTGGCAAGGTGTTTGAGGACAGTAATTAATTTTAATCCATCCCCAAATGACATGCCTAAATTTCATAAAGGACTCTCAGAGACACTAACACAAAGGAATGTTGGCAATTTGAGGGCAGTTATGCCTTCTGGCTCCTTTCAAATCATATGACCCACAGGATGTGGCTAATACTTTGTAGTTCTACTTTGTGTCTTGTATATTATCTCTGTTAAGTTTCATAATAACTCCCAAATAAGAAACCAATACTTGGAAATGATAAGTGATTTATCCAAAGACAGATAATTAGAGCCAATAATGAACTGATACGGGGAATATGGTCTTAGTTATTGTGTAGTCTCTGCATTTTTTGAGCTGTAAGGAAAAATGAGTGTGTGTGTGTGCGTGCACGCATGCACGTGTGCACGCGTGCGCTTTGAGAAAGAGCAGAAACTAAAGGAAAAGTGGATGGGAAGAGCAGTGGGGGCTCACCTACCTCAGCGATGGTGAGAATTGGCCTCAAACTGAGCTGAGTTACCAATGACTTGGGCACAATGTATCAATACCAATAGCATAGTGAATCCACAAAGTACCCTTCAGTATTGCCAAGGACACTTTATATGTCATGCCCTTGGTTAGATACAAAGAATTCCCCAACCAAGACGTGATTAGATATCCAAATGTATTCTTGGTAATCTCTAGAGATTCTAAGAGACTAAATTTAAAGCATGGTCTTCCCCGAAAGAGAAGCAATGGCTTAGAAGGTCTCTCAAGACTATTAAAGCAGGTAGAGAGGCCAGAGTGCTATTCTTCTTTATTTGTTCATCAGTATTGTGGACTTCATGTATTAGGATGGGCTAAGTTATGCTAATAACTTAAACTATTAGTTTAAGCTGGCAATAAACAATGCCAACATCTTGTTGGTCTAAAATGACAAAGATTTGTTTCTTGCTTGTGCTGTGTGTCCATCACAGTTGGCTGGGGGTTCTGTTCAGCTTCATCCATCCCCAGGACCCACACTGATGGAGCACCTACTCTCTGGGAACTTGCTGGTCCCATGGCAGAAGAAAAGAGAGTTAGGCAGGTCTTGTTCTAGCAACTGATTGTTCTAGCCCAGAGGTGACACCCTTCACAACTAATTGGCCAAAGCACATTGCATAGCCCAGCACAACCACAAGTGGGCCAAGAGGTACAATCCTACCATGTGCCCAGGAGGCAAATAGCCAGGAGTATTTGTGAACAGCCCTAATGACTGCTGTGCTGCTTACAGGTGCCAGGCTCTCTATAAAGTCCAGGCTTAGTTTCTCTTCTGGCTCTCTGCACGTTCACATTGAAGAGTCAGGTACATAAACAGGCAACTTCAACAGCATTTCATAAGGTCTCTGAAAAAGAATGCACACATATCTAAGGGGAGCTAACTTATTCTTAAACTTAAGAAACGTTGTTGAAGAAATCATATTTATGATGCATGCTGAAGTGTGAATAGATTCTAACCAGACAAAGAAAGTGGGTGTGTCTCTCACCATTGTTATTCAAGATAGTATTGGAAGTCCTAGCCACAGCAATCAGACAACAAAAAGAAATAAAAGGCAACCAAATCAGCAAGGAAGAAGTCAAACTTTCACTATTTGCAGATGGCATGATACCATATATCGAAAACTCAAAAGACGACGCCACCAAAAAATTGCTAGAACTGATCAATGGATTCAGTAAAGTCGCAGGATACAAATCATGTACAGAAATCTTTTGCCCTTCTGTATACAAATAATGAAGCAGAAGAAAGAGAATTCAAGGAATCTATCCCACTTATAATTACACCAAAAACAATAAAATACTTAGGAATAAACCTCACCAAGGATGTAAAAAATCTGTACTGTGAAAACTATAGAACACTTATGAAAAGAAATTGAAGAGGACACAAAGAAGTTGGAAAAACATTCCAGGTTCATGGATTAGAAGAACAAATATTGTGAAAATGTTGGTACTACCCAAAGCAATCTACACATTTAATGCAATCCCTATCAAAATACCACCAGCATTTTTCACAGAGCTAGAACAAACAATCCCAAAATTTACATGGAACCACAAAAGACCCTGAATAGTCAAAGCAATCTGGAAAAAGAAAAGCAAAGCTGAAGGCATCACAGTTCCAGACTTCAAGACAGACACATAAATCAATGGAGCAGAATAAAAAACTCATAAATGAACCCACAACTATATGGTCAACTCATCTTTGACAAAGCAGGAAAGAATATCCAATGGAAAAAAGACTGTCTCTTTAACAAGTGGTGTTGGGAAAACTGGACAATGATATGCAAAAGAATGAAACTGGAACACTTTCTTATACTACACATAAAAATAAATTCAAAGTGAATGAAAACCGAAATGTGAGACAGGAGACCATCAAATCTTAGAGGAGAACACAGGCAGCAACTTCTTTGACATTGGCTAT
Organism: Panthera leo; assembly: GCF_018350215.1. Classification (NCBI taxonomy): domain Eukaryota; kingdom Metazoa; phylum Chordata; class Mammalia; order Carnivora; family Felidae; genus Panthera; species Panthera leo. Next base: position 22,604,238 of record NC_056695.1, read on the forward strand.
AGCAACTTCTTACTAGATATATCTCCTGAGGCAAGGGAAACAAAAACAAAAATAAACTATTGGGACTTCATCGAAATAAAAAGCTTCTGCACAGTAAGGAAAACAATCAACAAAATTAAAAGGCAACCTTCAGAATGGGAGAAGATATTTGCAAATGACGTACTGATAAAGAGTTAGTAAACAATATCTGTAAAGAACTCAACATGCCAAAAACAAATAACACAGTTAAGAAATGGGCATAAGACATGAAAAGACATTTTTACAAAGAAAACATCCAGATGGCTAACAGACACATGAAAAGATGCTCAAAATCACTCACCATCAGGGAAATACAAATCAGAAGTACAATGAGATACCACCTCACACCCGTCAGAATAGCTACAATTAAAATACTTGAAGCAACAGATGTTGGCAAGGATGCAGAGAAAGGGGGACTCTCTCATACTGTTGGTGGGAATGCAAACTGGTGCAGCCACTCTGGAAAACAGTATGGAGGTTCCTCAAAAAGTTAAAAATAGAACTACCCTATGATCAAGCATTTGCACTACTATTATTTACCCAAAGAATATAAAAATGCTGACTCAAAGGGATATATATGCACCCCCTGTATTAATAGCACTATCAACAATAGCCAAATTATGGAAAAAGCCCAATGTCCATTGACTGATCAATGGATAAAGAAGAGTGGTATATATACACAATGGAATATTACTCGGTCATAAAAAAGAATGAAATCTTGCCATTTGCAACAACACGGATAGAGCTAGAAAGTAGTATACCAAGTGAAATAAATCAGTGAGAGAAAGATACCGTATGACTTCACTCATATGTGAAATAAAGCAAATGAACATAGCGGGGAGAGAGAGACAAACCAAAACACAGGCTCTTAACTGTAGAGAAAAAACTGAAGGTTGCTGGAGCGGGTGGTTAGTCAGGAGGATGGGTTAAATAGGTGATGGGTATTGAGGGGGTGATTGTTGTGATGAGCACTGGGTATTGTATGTAAGTGATGAATCACTGAATTCTACACCTGGAACTAATATTATACTGTGTGATAAATAACTGGAATTTAAGTAAAAGTTCGGAGAATGGAAAAAAGAAAAGAAGCCTATGAGGGGGGGAAAAATAAAAGAAGAAGGTTGGTGTGTGGTACTCCTGAAAAGGAACACCATATGCAAATGTCAAACATTGGGCTCTTGAGAGGATCATTTAAGAATTTAATTAACTTGACTTTGTCCTAATTGATTATTTATGTATTAGAATTACTTACAATATTCTAAATATATGTTCAAGTATGCTTTTATTTAATGATAACTGGTTTCCATAAAAGGAAAAACAAATAATTCATAATCGTGTTTCATTCTGTAGAGTCATCTAAACAAGTTCAATCTAGAAGGGGAAGGGAAAAGCAGAAAGGACAAGGGGAAGGAGAAGAAGGAGCACGTTTTTTAAGGCACGCCATGTACCACATTAGGCTATAATGTCCCCCCAGTCTTGCTGACGGAATAAGTAGTAGTGTTTTACTTACTGATTCTTTGCAGTGGCAGCTTTTTTACCCTCTTTTATCCTGTGATATGCTTTGTACTTGAAAACCATTGGCCTAGTGGCTGAACTCAGAATGCCAAGTACCTTCCTGGACTGGTCCTATGACCTGGGCTGACATTGAGTTGGATAAAGTGATTTTCTTCTGTAACAATAATACAGCAGGTGCCTGGATGGCTCAGTTGGTTAAGCATTCGACTCTGGATTTCAGCTCCGTTCATGATCTCAGGGTTCATGAGATCAAGCCCTGCATTGAGCTCTGCACTGTCAGCACAGAGCCTGCTTGGGATTCTCTCTCTCCCTCTCTCCCTCTCTCCCTCTCTCTCTCTCTCTCTCTCTCTCTCTCTGCCCTTCCCCTGCTCATGCTCATGTGCACACTCTCTCTCTCAAAATAAATAAATTAAATAAACAAACATTAAAAAATAATAATACAGCAATAGCTATCACTTATTGAATGGTTATTAAATATTAGAGATGATAAATATCAGAGATGCACTATAGTTTATGTGCTTTAATGTTCTGATGTTTAGTAACCACTTGGTCAGGAAATTATTCATTATTATTATGATAAAATGAGTATTCTTTTTGTGGGTATTCCCCTACTTTTTTACAAATTAAAAAAAAACAGATTCAGAGATGGAAGTAAATTGGTAAGATCATAAGTTGAGATAATCTTTTTTTCCTTTCAGTAGATTTAAGTACCTCAAATGTTAAGATGAGCATTATGGCAATGAGAGGAGTATGAGATATGAAATGTGGGACAGGCATCAGTGTTCATTGTCTTGGATGGTATATCTTCTACGTGGAATAATGCCTACATATTGAGAAATAAATGGAATAGTCTCTCTAATCACTGTTTTCGACTCCTTTTGATTTTACCGTCAAGCTCTGCATAGCCCATGGTTTCAACAACATCCAAAAGGAAGAACTTAGCTCCCAGCAATGTCTGACACTCTTCTAGAAACAATGGAAGCATTAGGAAGACATGCCCTTACTTTTCTATTCCCTGGAACTGAATTTTTGGAGGGATTTCAGGCATAAAACTGTCTAATTTATTAATCCTTTAAAAGGTAGAGGATAATGACATTCCTCTCATCTCAGATCTCTTCTGCTGAAAATATGCTGTTGTGTTTATTACTAAATACATTTCTTTAACAAATTAAACACTTGTTTGGTTTATAGAGTAGTTGGGGTCTTTCTTTAAAATATATTTTCTTTTTAAAAAATGTAAATTATCCCTTAATTTTCTTTTTTTAAAATTTTATTTATTTATTTTGAAAGAGAGAGAGAGAACACAGGCAGGGGAGGGGCAGAGAGAGGGAGACAGAAAGAGAGAATCCCAAGCAGGGATTCTAGATGTGGGGCTTGAACTAACAAACTATGAGATCATTATCTGAGCTAAAATCCAGAGTAGGATTCTTAACCAACTGAGCCACGCAGGCACCCCTATCTCTTAATTTTCTTTCTAAGTAATTGTGAATGTCCTCCCACAGATTTCATTTTAGTTGAAAAGTGGAAAGAAGCCTTGGGGCCTGAGGGTTAAATCTCTCCCTTGCTCCTGCTCAGCCATTTTATAGTAAGGGAGAAATTATGAGTAGGTGGTGAGAGCTGGCATTTGTAGTAATCTAAAGATGAAGGGAGGGAGGGAGGGAGGGAGGAAGGAAGGAAGGAAGGAAAGAGTAAACAAAAAGAAGGAAAAAGAAAAATCAACTCTAATTGAAAAACAGCCAAAAAGACAGAAGGAAAACCCTGGGAAAATGGATTTTATTAGAAATTTTAACAGGAAAAAATGGTTTAAAAAATCGTAGAAAAAATGGCCAGGCCTTCCAGTCTATATTCTGAAGGAAACATTCAGAGGCTGTGAAGCATTCAATGTGGCAATTCTTGATGTTGAAGAAAAATGGAGGCCAAACCAGTGAGTGACCAAGGCTGGGCTACTCATCCATTTCATCTTCCCATGTGTTTCACAGTGTGGCCTTGAGAAACTGTATCCTAAGCCAGATATTCTCTTTTTAAGCATATTTTTGTGCTACCTTTTCTCCAGAGATGAGATTTTAGTTATTGAATCTCTAGATACCGGCACACACTCTGTTCTACTTAGTTTTCACATTTCTCTCCCCTGTCCAGTCATGGGTCCTGATCTCTCAAGGTTGATTAATAATTGGTGCTTGAAATGGGGCGCCTGGGTGGCTCAGTCAGTTAAGCATCCGACTTTGGCTCAGGTCATGATCTCACGGTTTGTGAGTTTGAGCCCCGTGTCGGGCTCTGTGCTGACAGCTCAGAGCCTGGAGCCTGCTGTGGATTCTGTGTCTCCCTCTCTCTGCTCCTCCCCCACTCATGTGTGTGCTCTCTCTCTCTGTGTCTCTCAAATAAATAAAGCTTTAGAAAAAATTTTAATAAAAAAAATAATTGGTGCTTGGAAGAAGACACATTAGCTGCCAGGTTTTCTGAGACTGAATTGGAAGGTGTCAGAGAGCAGAAGATAGTTGTCATGTATAGATGACCTTTATCCTTCCTTCTTTTTTTCTTCTCTGTTGTGGAGAAATCCTATTTGGATCTCAGCCCTTGCTGTGTTGCCAATTCTTCACCTAAAAATCATTTACCTTAATTTCCATCAGAACATGTCTTTCCCAGCTTCTTTCAACTGATCTTCAAATCTTCAAATCTTCCTTCCAGAAGTCCTTCATGGCCAAGTTCATCTTTTCCCAAAACATTTCCCACTTCCACTGACCTCCCCACCATATTTTGTGGTTTCCCTTGCTGTGCTCCCATCACCCTTTATACTTACCTCTTGTAGCCTTCACCACACTCTGTTGTACTTAGTTGTTTTCGTGTCTCCCTCTCCTGTTCCATCATGATTCCCATTTGTCTGCTGCCCAGAGCCCAGCACAATGACTGGCACATAGTGGGTACTTGATAAAAATTAGTTGAATTAATGCATGAACATAGGTTGGATTCAGTCATTCAACAAATATTTTGAGCATCTCAATAGTATATAATATGGCCCAACTCAATTACCATCAACCTTCAGGTAATCTAAATACTTTTTTTTTTATAAAAGTGTTATGACTTTCCAAATATTTATATTATAAAGTTGCTGAAGATTTTTTCTTCTGTTTCTGTTAAGTCTTGACATGATGTTTTGTACCATCTAGTAAAACTAATTGAGTAGGGCCTTGTGCAGAAGAGGCAGAGAGAGGTGAAGTTCTATTTGACACAAAGGACCCCAAATTTAGACTTCATTATTATCTCCAAGGCTATGTCTACATGAGAAGTTCACTGGAATACTTGAAAGAGGGAACGTTCGTCATCCTGCCGTAAGCCTTTTATCCCATTCTTGGCTCATACTGCTTCTGGTGTGTAGACTCCTATTTTTATGACCTTCATTTTCACATTTCTTCACAGGGTCTCAAGCATAGTCTACACTATATAATCTGTAGGTTATGTCTTTGCTGGTGAACCCTTCTGATGAGTTACCATGTGGGAATGAGTTTGATAGAAGTCTTTTCTCTTTTCTCTTTTAAAATAGAAGTGTCATGAGGGCAAGCACTTCTTCCTTTTGTGCCAGCCATGCTCTCACTATCTAACACGAGGTATGGCAGTTAATAGTTCCCTAATATTGTTACGTCCCTGATGTCTAAAAGAAGGTGAGAATAAGGTAATGGATGGAGTAGATGTCAGAAGAAAGAAGTGAAATGTCCGAGACTGAAGGAATGGAAGGATAACACTGGTTCAATGATCTGTAAGAGCCATTCAGCCTTGGTGTAGGACTCTGCAGTTGACTGTGTGCCTTCATACATATGAGGTCATGTAACACAGACTTCACCCTACGTCATTAACAAATGAAGAGCTGAGACTGAATCGATCTCTGGGTTGAAGACTTCTGTTCTGCTGGCTCCTGCCCTGTAGAACAAACATGCACCTTCATCTCTGATGCACCTTAGGCAATAGAAACTTGAGCCAGTGATTTTTATGGGCCTTCTCTGAGCTCCAGATCTGTATATACAGCCATCACCTGGCCAGATTCCTCTGGATTACCCAGATACACTCTTCTCCTCATGCTTGGTCTATTTCCAGGGTTCGCTGTCTTAGTGACAAACATCTTGGTCTGCACAACTGGGCAAGCAGGAAACTGCAAGACCCTCTCTCAAAGCTCCCCTCACTGAGTCTGTGGCATCTATCATTAGATCCTGTTGATTTACCTCCTCATCACTCCCAAATATGACCACACCTTCTCTACCATCATCACCTGTCCAAGCTACCCATGCAGCTTGTCACCACGGCAACATTGCCTCCTCATGAGCCAGCCTGCATCCACTTGGGCCTTCCCTCAATCTGCTCTACACACTCTTGGCACGGTCCCTGAAACACAGTAGATGGTGATTGAATAAGTGGACCAAATGGGTCAAAAATGGTTAAAGCAGACTTTGTTCTAGACATTTACACTCTAAGAAGAAAACAGTTAAGAAGTCAAATTAAAATAAACCTGCCTATAGGAAATATAGACAGTGGTATTGCAACAGGGTTGTGTAGTGACAGACGGTAGCCACACTTGTGGTGAGTGTAGCATGATGTATAGATTTGTCCAATCACTATGTTGTACGCCTGAGAGCAATATAGCATTGTGTGTTCAACTATACTTCAATAATAAAAAACAAATAAATAAATAAACCTGTCTAGATAGCTGTCAACAAAGTCAACTAAATCAAATACAATATTATTAATTAAATTCAACAAACTCATTTTGTACCTGCTGTAGAAAATGCCAGATATTGTATATCTGCTAAGCCCAGTTCACACCCTCCTCATCCAGGTGTCCAGAAAACTTTGTTTGTTAGAGGACTTCGTTTTCTCACCAGTCACTCCAAAATTAAATTGCCCAAAGCTTTTGGAAGAGCCAGCTTCACTTTTCCTTTTGACATTAGTGATATTATGGAAAGCACATATCATTGCATGGAGAATTTATATTTGCCTGAGTGGGCTAAGAAGCATTTAATTTGGGTATGTCCAGTCATTTGGAATTTTTGCTTTTTATCCTGTATAATTATAAAAAAAAATGGTTAATTAAATTCTCAATTAGACTGGGAAGTGCACAGAACAGAAATTCCTCTCCTGTTACTTTCTCTGCCTTGCTTTAAGTGCTGAGAGCATGCTTTGTATGATGTGTTTATTTCAACTGAAACATATTTTAAATGGGGTAACACTAGAGCTAAAGACACTAAAAGCCATAGTATCCATTCAAAAACCGGGCCCCGCTGTCGCAGAGGAATTGATTATCCTTATTTCTTCAGGGTCCAGTATGGTAACAATCCCTTTACGAACTGCAGCCTACACACCCTCCTCCCAGTCTTGCAGAACATCATCAAATTGCCCTGGCCAACATCATGGCCTCCCCGGAGCCCAGAATCTTGTAATTACCACCTGGGGAACCCAATGGGCTATGCCTTCTCTTTGATAGCCACCTTGCCTTCTGTGTGGCAGCCCCTCCTCTGCCTAATAGACCCCTGGCACACACTAAGCCTCAGATACCAGACAGGATTGCTTCCCTGTCCTGACAACCCAGAGACCCAAAACACATAAAGCCCAGAATTATGGTCATGTTTTCCAGTTTCAAATCAGTTGAACAAATGTTCTTGAGCATAACCAAGAGATGGCAGAATTTCCCATGCCCACCCTAGGACATTTGCTCATAGAACATTGTAAACCAAACTTTTCTCTCTGGCAGTTTTCTAGAGGCTGAAGGGCTTAGCTGTGACTTGTTAGCAAGTTCCCTCTGTGCATGCATTCATACTATGATCACTCCCTGTATTGATTCACGTGGGCATATTAGGAGTTCCTCTTCATCCTGTCTGATTACAATTCTTGCATGTTGTGCCTGAGGAGTAGTACTGTCTTTCTGCTTCCTTTGTTCAGGTGCTAAGTACCTTTCCCTTACAAGTTAGAGCTTTTTCCTTTTCTGCTCCCAATTAGCCTCTTGCCCTATACTTGCTCTGCCTTCTTGTCATAATGTTATGGTTCTATTTCATAATCTTGAGAATATCTCATGTCATTGTCTGCTTTGTATTTCTATTGTGTACCCGCAGTTTCATAAATTAAATATGAGTGAGTGGTTATGGCCAGGAAAATCTTTAAACAAATTAATATTTCAATGCCAGTTGTATAGCTATTTCCCCATTTAATGTGTGCCTTGGCTTAGAAATGGAAAACAGTGAATGTATTATTTTGGAAAAACTTAAATCAAAATGCAAAGAAAGCAAGCCAAATATGCCATAAGATTCTGAAACTGAATGTCAGAGGAGAGCTAATGCCTTAATTTGCAGAGACCAGATCTTTTAGGACAAACAGTGGCACCTTTATTTGATTTCTCTCCCAGCCATTTCATTTCCATAGTATGGAAAGTAGAATGTGAATCACCATACCTACCCCATTTGCCAAAAATATATATAGAATGCCAAGTTAAATTTGAATTTCAGGTAAATAAGAATTTTTAGTATAAGTGTGCCCCACATATTTCATGGGACATATTTATACTACAAAAATAGTTGTTGAATATCTGAAATACAAATTTAACTGGTGTCCTGTGTTTCTGTTTTTTGCTAAATTGGGTAACCCTACCATGTAAGGCAACTGTGAGAAGTAAAGTAAAGCATTTTCTTGAGATAATAGAAATGAAAGAATCTAGCATAGTGCCCAACACACTTTCCTTTATAAGTAAGTGTATGACTTTCCCTTTCCTTTATAAATGCAGAAGTCATAGGTTATCATTCTGACAAAAATTCTTTATTGTTCAGAGAAATGGTTTAGGTTTGAGAGCTTGAGCACCAATGACATGTTGCTTTTCTTCTCTCTTTTTTTTAACCCTAGACATGTCACAATTACTTCCCTAAATTGTAAAATTTAGTTCTCTTAACACCTCTAGGAAATCCACCACTCTCCTCCATTAAAGGAAACCATATTTTAGAAAAGAAAATTAAACTTTTAGTTGCATCAGTGGTTTTCCCCTCAGCAGATTACTCCAAAATTAAAATGTTAGGCAAGAGATATTAAATATTTGGAAATTTTCACTTCGTTGTATTTTAGAACAGGGTGTCTTCTTTGATATCTCTGGAGTGGTTCTAGTTACTGAGCCAGCAAATTGATTACTAACAATTTTAGACAAAAGCAGCAGTTTCAGTGATGTGGCCAACAAAAGTCATGAGGACACAGTGAGCAGGTGCCCATCTACAAGCCAAGAGGAGAGTCCTCACCAGACCTCTAGCATGCTGGCACCCCAATCTCAAACTTCCAGCCTCCAGAACTGTGAGAAAATAAATTTCTGTTGTCGAAGCCACACAGTCTGTGGTATTTTGTTGTGGCAGTCCAACCAAACTAAGACAATATCCAAGAATAGAATATTGGGTAAAGAAATGTATGGGAAATTTTTCGTTATACTTAGGTGAAAAAGCAGACTACAAACAGTATGTATGGTGCTGTTTTTTAAAAAACTAATACAGATACACACATACATACACAACATATACAAACTTCTGAAAAAATGCAAAGCCATACACTAAAATGTGAATAAATCATCGTCTCTGAGTGATTGAATGGCAGGTTATTTTTTTGTAATTTTTCTTTGTGCTTTACCATGTTTTGCAAGTTTGGGGTTGTGAATATATTTGACTTTTGTAATCAGAAAAATAAATTAAGAGATTTCCTTTAGTTAATGAACTGAAACCCACCTTGGAAAGTGACATTGAAAATCAAGAGGCAGTCTGGGAGATACGTTCTTAGACCTGGGGGTCTGTCCCCATGGTGGTTGACAGCTCCCAGTTGAAGCCAGCAGCCTCCTAATGTATTAAGCAACATGAACCCCTAACTAATTAAAATACTCTCAATTTTCCTCTCTTTGCTTTTAATCTCATCACCCTTCATTGCCAATATTCCTGATATTTATGCTCACTGGATGAAAAGACTAGTGAATTAAAAAGGAACCAGGAAATCTTTAACAAGTAAGGAAAGAAAGATTTTTTTTTTTAATGAGCTATAGAGATCTTTAGAAATTGAGACAAAATGAAGAGAAATGTTTCAAACAGATACTAGTTGTTTCAAAGGTATCACTTGGCTTCTCTACACCTCCCCCTGGACCTATTTTAAATCCCCAGTGCATTCACCCATTTACTTCATCTGTGCACAATTTGAAAATTTTTCTAGCTATCAAATATTTTAGCAAATTCAGTAATAGGGGTCTGCCTTACCTTCCTTTGGCTCTTACAGCAAGCTCATTAACCAAGACTTGTGCTCCCCTTCTGTGGCTTCTTTTTGTCATCCAGCTCGTTATAATAGTACATCTATATAACTGTGTTCACTGTTAGAAAATGGAAGCATTTTTATAGCTTACAGTCAAAAGCCAGGTAAAGCTGCCAATCTATTCATTTACTAGGTGACCTCCAACCCTTAGCATAGATGAGGTCCTTATTTCCTGGCATGAAATATTGGCAAAATCTGTACCTAGTTAGCAAGTCACAATTGAAACCTTCCATAGAGTAGTTAGCCTTGCTCTCTTGTGTTTTCACAGCTATATGTAGTGACCATGAGCCTGGAGAAATGCCTGAATTACATAGACTTTGTGTGAAATGGCTGGTGGCACACAAATTCATAACAGACTGTCACAAGGAAGAATAGGCCAGGGATCATAAACCGTGACTGAGAATATACAACAGAACACTGAAGATGGGTCAGAACCATGATGTAAGGAGGGTATAAACATGATTCTTTAAGTAGCTATTTTAAAGCATAGCTTTATGGAATGCACATAAGTGATGATCTTAGCAATGCTTTTTAAACATTTTAGACTTTATTTAAATACCAAGATTATTTATCCCCAAATGCAAAGAAAACTAAGTAACTTGGGAAGCATGAAAGCCAGTTCAAAACTGTAGGAAACAGAACATGGTCTCTTTCTTGGGGAAGTTGGGATTGTCCCTCCACCAAACTGCATTGCAGTTGAGAAACCATGCAAAATGACTGAAGTCAACTCTTCTCTTCCAATTCCAGGGCTTCCGAATATGTCCCTGAGATACCCTATTCTCAATATGGCCCCGTTCTTCTGACATTTCTGCTCACTTTTTAAATTGGGAGGGAGGAAGTAACCATTAACTCCAGGTATAGTTGACTAATTATATGAGTAAAAACGCACGTGATTTATAGTGCTTTCATTTAGCCTGCTGGTGTGATACTTAGTTATTCTTCACAGAGAAGCTGATCAAGAGGTGTCACAAATGGCACTGCTCCCCGTGCCTGTTAATACCGATTTCTGGTCTTGTTTCCGTGGTCTGATTCCCTGCTATTCTATTAATGTCCTGTGTTTTAAGAGCTAGATGAATGATCATTCAAGATTAGTTTTGAGAAAGACAGATGTTTGGTTCAACAAACCCTTAATGAACACCTACATGTATTGCATTTCAAGCACAGTATTCTCCTGGAGTACAAATATGCAGGAGCCCTCGACGTCTTCACCGTCTGGTGGGACCAGCAGAGGTAGATGGATAGCCACAATATAATGTATAGTGTGATACTTGCTGTCATGGGGGTATAAAAGAGCACTACAGGAAAATTAATTATACCTTAGTTAATATCTTAGTTAATAATTTTTTTTTTTACCTGTGAGGTAAAGGAGGAGGGGAGGGAAAGTAATGCAAAATTTGTAGAAAATAAGTAACACTTAAGCAGGGCCTGGAAGTATCATGAGTTTGCCGGATAAAGATATAGTGCAACAAAGGCATTGCAGGAAGAAGAGCAAACTGTCTATTTATATCTGATGTGACTCTTCAAAGAATTTGAGGTGAATACCATTCCAATGCCCCATTTTCTATTTTTAATTTGCAAACATTTCTTGGGGTCTCAGCTCCAGGATTCTAGAAATAGAGGAACCTGATGGTGAAAGAACTGACTCCTAACTGCGCACAGATAGGGAGGCTGTTATCCTGACCAGCCATGGGTACTCTGTGTGTTTCCTTCCACTGACAAAGATGAATTTTCAGTGAATTACCATCTAACAGAGTCTTACCTAACATTAAGATACTCTGGGACACCCGCTTCCCTGATCAGATTTCTCAGGGAAGAAAAATTTCACGAATTACAAAATGTTCAATAACTCCATCTCCTATGAATATATGGATCTTAATGAGGGTCAAAGAATAACTTTTAATATAGTAATTTCAGTAACCAATAGGAGAGAATTTTCCTACTAGTTCTGTGACTGCTCTTAGTGTTTTTGATGTTGTTTAATCTGGCGTTCCTCTTTGATGCCCCTAGTCATTGTACCAAATAAGAGAAGCCGCCAATTCTGGATGCTCCTGAGAAAGACCCTATGCTATACATTAGTAGCAAATCTTTCAGATTTGCTAGGTGGTGGGGAAGGAGTGGGCTGGCTAGACCCCACAATACACTCATGGGTTTACTCTTGACACATTTCTCCTTCAGTCTGTCCTTATTTTTTAAGCAGTCACCCACCATTCCAAACTTATTGCAATATATTTTAAACTGGATGTCTCCAGGGGTGCCTGGTGGCTCAGTCGGTTAAGCCTCCAACTTTGACTCAGGTCGTGATTTCCTGGTTTGTGGGTTTGAGCTCCGCGTCGGGCTTTGTGCTGACAGCACGGAACCTGGAGCCTGCTTTGGATTCTGTCGCTCCCTCAGTCTCTGCTTCTCTCTCTCTCTCTCTTTCAAAAGTAAATAAGCATTAAAAAATAAAAATAAAAAATAAATTGGATGTTTATAATAGCCTTTCACGAAATTGAGATTGGTTTGTATTAATTTCAAGTGAAATGCCAATTGAATACTAAAACCATGTTAAGAAAGAACAGAGTACAAAGCGCATCTTAATGATTGATTAAATTTTACCTGTTGTGATTGGCCTTTTTTTAATCCAGCAAAGTCTTACTGAGTGTATAAGGTAATAACTTGTGAACTAATTTGTTTGTCCTGGCCTCTTCAAAATCAGTGTCACCTTTTTTGTTTTTCCTTTCCAGTGAATAGTGAAATTGGAAGAAAAAAAGCAATTAGCTCTATTTTAGGTATTCTTACTTTCAATCCTGTACCTCCAAAGGTAAAATGGCAGAGGTAAACCATCTACATAAAATACAGTATGTGTAGAGAGAAAGAATATATCATATCTTTTTTTAAAACATCAGAATCATAAGGTTATAATCAAGCCCAAGTTTGAACTTCTATAGACCAGCCAACTTAGCCCATTTCTTAAAATCTTATTATGAAGAAATTATTTAGATAACTGTCATCAAAACAAACTCTAAATGACTCTAAATGATTGGGAAATGTAATACAAAAAAAATGTTATTTTTACAAAATAATGATGGCAGATGTAGCTCTCCTGACCAGCCGTATTCCCCTGACCATGAAGCCCTCTCCCCATCCCCTCCTTTCTCTTGAGTACCATCCCAATTTCTCTAGAAAATAATTGCTCGAAATGAGATGTGGATTTTTGGCGATTCTGGTGCAATGCTCACACTACAAAGAATAGGGTTGTAAGGATGGATTGGATAGAAAGGTGGACGAGTGGGAAAGGAGAGAGTAAGAGGGAAACATCTTGAATTGTACATAGATTATCCTACATTTTAAAAATAATGTTTATTTATCTTGAGAGAGAGAGAGAGCGTGAGTGGGTGAGGGGCAAAGAGAGAGGGAGACACAGAATCCAAAACAGGCTCCATGCTGTCAGCACAGAACCTGGTGGCGGGGCTCGATCTCATGAACTGTGAGATCATGACTTGAGCCAAAAGCAAAAGTCAGATGCCCAACCAAGCCACCCAGGCACCCCTAATTACCCTACATTTTTAGAGAATGGAATATTTCACTTGCACGAAAGACAAAAACCCGCATTGGGCAGAATTTCGTTTTCTTTTGAATGATTCAGAAGACATTTCAGGATCTTGCCATCCTCATTTTGAGTATCAGTCATCATTGTATGTTAAACATGTAAGTATCTGCCAAGAGAGTTTGCCATCAACCAAGTGTTACTATGGTTTTAAAAATACTTCACAAACAAGATGAAGGCAGACGCTTCATAAAAAGGTACCAGTTTAGGACTGATTTGAGCAAGGCCCCTTGCTCAAGGATAAATATTGCAATGCAGTACAGCACTTACAAGTAAGAGGCTGTGCTCCATCGGAGGGTGAACACATCACTTAACCTTTCTCAGCCTGTTGGCTCTCGAGCATCATGGGATGAAAAGGTGAACTCCTTTCAGGACAACTGTGGGAAAAGAGCTAAGAAGAGGAGAGAAAAAAAACACATTACAAATCAGTGTATGTCATAGAACTTCTAATAGAAAGTGCTCTATGTTTGAACAGATAATTGATTCTTTGGTGTCATGCCTGGTAAGCTGGATCCTTTCCGTGGCAATCTTGCCAGTCTGGGGCCACTTTGCCTTACTAGGAACCAGCTGCCTAAAGACAATCTCTGCTAGAGTCACATGGCATCTGGCAGTGCTTATGAGTTTAGCTAATTCATCTTCCCAGAGAAGAAGTTTTCACAGTTAGATTTGAGTCCCCTGCTGATTCTTCTTTCCCTTCAGATGCCAAGAGGATGCATCAGTTGGAAGTCACTGCAGCCACACTCGTGAAGTTGATTCTGTCTGGTATAGGCTTTTTTGTCTGTTTTTCACAAAAGGTGTTTTCTTCATTTTTTTTTTTTTTTTTTTTTTTTTTTGGTCTTGGGAGTCACTTCTTCACTTGTGTCCACAGTTGTCCATCTACTTACTATATGTCAAACTGCAGGTCTTTTGTTGGAAAGTGCTGCTCCTTAGCTAGAACCCATGGACACTACAGATCATGAGTCTGTCTACTCCAGACTTCACAAGTGAGTGTGAGGCAGAGCTCACTTTGCGTGACAAGCTGTGATCTTCACTCCTATAGCCAGTCTTCACTCTGACCTGACCTTACTGCTGGGAGGCAGCCCATTGGCTTCTAGGAAACACTTGGCAACATCATGCTAGTCGCTCTACCCTTTAGACATTTACACATGACAAGAAAGTAAGATGAGTAGATTTGAGATGGCTACTAAAGAGCTAGATTTTTTTTTTTCAAAAAAAAAAAAAAAAAAGACATGTAAGAATATCTTGTACCTCTCTAAGTGAGGCTGGGTTCACCGTAAGTGTTATGACAGTACTCAATGTGATATCCCCATCATAAGATGTCTCAGCCTGTACCCACCTGTGACTTATCTGTCTACCCAACTAAAAAGTAAGCACTTTGAGAGCGACAGTTGTATCTTTGCATCTCTTGCATCCAGCACTGTGCCTGGTGTGTTGAAGGCGCTGAAGAAATAATTGAAGAGATAAAGGCATGAATAAATAAATTAATCTGTAAAAGGGAACCTAGGGAGGGGAAACTAGAGACAAAGAGATGGAAGAAGGAAAGAAAGAAGTGGGATCGCTCTGCAAAAGCTAAGGCTGTTGTTTCGCACAGACAGATGTTATACTACGAGTTAAAACTCTATTTAGTCTCTTTGAGCCATGTGTTCTCATGGTGTATTCCAAGTTTTGACAAAACTCTATTCCATTGTTTCTTTACTTTTCACTTATAGCACCTTTTTAAAACACAGGTCAGCGAGACTCAATAATTTGAGTTTTGGTTTGGGGAGGGGAGTGATATGTGGCTAATTGACATCCTCCCGCTTACCCCGCTGCCCTGTAAGAGAGCACTAAACCTGTATGTGTGACCAGACGGGCAGCTCAGCAAAATGGCTGAAAGCAGGGTTGAGAATCTGCTCTATCACCAAGCAAATGTGTGCCCATGGACAAGTCATCCGAGCCACCATTTCCTCACAGAGCTGTTGGAGGACACAGTGAAGTCCTGCATTAAAGCATTCAGTACATCGCGCGACACCTTGTACATACGTTCTGAACGTTAGCACTAAAACGTCACCCTTCCCAGGAAGGTGGTTGTTAGAATGGCGAGGTGGAGGAGCGTGCGGGAGCCAGCTACCTCATGCCGTGGCTTCCGATGGAGCCCTGTGTTTGGTGCCCATGACTTGAGGGCGCCTGCTATGGGCGCTGAACGCACCATAGAAATCGTTTAAGGAGCTGGAGGGGGCAGGGAGGCAGAGTGGTTGGCGGGGAAGCCTGACACTGAAGTGAACTAAATCTGTACAAGTGGCTATTTTTGTCAACCCAACCACAGTGGGGGTGTGATGGGGCGTCTACTTTTGATCCAGGTCTTTTTATAGATGCTGATTTTTCTTAAAGGCGACTGTCCTTTCCCAGGATGCTGAATTGATTTGGAAGACTGCTTATGGAGTGTTTAGCATCTGCAATCTGGAGTAGGCAACATTTAGATTAGTGATTAGATACTCCTTTAACATGTAAAAACAGTCTCACTATGAACACTAGCATAGATTCAGCATAACAGTGTTTTACCCATCAAGACTGCAAAAACAGCATTACCATTTCAAAAGTTGCTTCAGACTAGTGGTATGGGCTCAACCTATATAGGCAATTTTGGTGAAAACCAGAGCCAACATCAGTACACCACAGCAGCCTATCCACTTTGCCCTTTGAACTTGAACCATTTCAAAACATTATCCCATTATTATTACTCAGACTGGTTCAATGAGTGCTTCCCTGTGCTTCCCAAGAGTGTGTATATGAAGTCACAAACTGTCTGATACAAAAATAGGATGTCTGTGTCATTTGGTGCTTTTAAAATATTTTTTAAAGAGTGGTCTGAACATTCCCTACCTGTATCACCATACTGAAAAGTTATTTTTAAGAGCCTGGATGCAACTATTACCATCCCAACACTTTAACCACAGAATCCATAATGGGGTGCCAACGCATATATACGTGTGTGTCTCTTGAGGAAGAAAGCTGAACGAGACTCATTGCCATTGCCTCTGAGACTTCAGTACCTAACATCCAGACTGAAGTAGTGACCTCTTCAAAGAGGAAATGAGTGTCATTCTGCTGGGGTGTGCTCTAGGGGGTTACCTGGCCACGTGGTACACACAGCATCTCACTGTAACAAGGATTTTCAACAGTTTCAGATAAAGGTCAGCCATTTTAGAAAAATGTGGACTTTTTTCTCCCTTGTACTTTGCTCCCAGAGCCAGGCAGGTGGTCCACGCGAGCTTGTGCTAATGAATTAGGCAGCTTGTACTGTGCAAAGTGCATTTTCATTACTGTGAACAAAGCAGGCTGTGGGGGAAATTTGATAGGTGGCTTCTACTCAAAGGACAAGATGCATTTATCTGAAGGCAATTCAGTGGTTTATAATGGACAGCGGGGCCCTTTTGTCTCCTTGTCACAATCTTCCTGTGAGCATCACCGTGATTCATAGTCAAATTATAGTCACTTTCTACCACCCCAGCTATTTAAATCGCAGACTCCCCAATCTACGATCTTCACAATTTTAAATAGCATCCAGGAGTGCAGTTCCATTTTTAACACAATATTTTGCATTTGTACAAGTAAGAATTGGTCACCAGGAAGTGACTTTTGATTATTTCTTGTGCTTTGCTATAGATAAGTATTGAGTCTTTTACAAGTACTTTGATTACAAGCAGTTGGAATCACATCATTTCCCAGCAAGACTTATTATTTTACTCATGAAAGTCATTGTATATCTTACCAAAAAAAAATGCCAATAATTTCCCATTTCCCACAAGAATCTGTACGTCAGCCTTGATACTTAGCCTGGATAAAGGTCTCCCACACATGAAAGTCATGAGGTTATAACATAAGGTATTGTCTAGATGAGGGGTTCTCAAACTTGACTGTGTAGAGTCATCCAGGGAACTTGCTGAAAATTCAGGGTCTGGCCTTTGTATTCCTTATGGTCCCTCCAGGTGCTAATATACATTAGACTAGGTCATTTCACTTCTTTAGTTTGTTAAGGAGAGGAACAACTATACACTGTCTTCTGGGAGCAGTAATGGCACTGTGGGTCTAAGAATACACATAGGGTATGCGTGGTATGCAGAGTAGTCATTTAGTAAACAGATAGTCAATCCCTTAAGCTCATGGTTTGCTCAAATGCCAACAAGATTGTTCTTAATGGATGCCATTAAGATGTATTACAGAAATTGGACAGCGCTAACTCAAGTTCAAATTTCACAGAAATTACAGCTTGCCAGTAAATCACACTGCAAGTTGATAGACGAGTTGTTTATTCATTGCTCCTGCTTAGAGAATATATATGCTAGAAAATAATTTCCATGCATCCATACAGGACCACCATCCTTAATTTACAATTCCAAAATCCTACTGAAGACTGAAAGACTGCCCAAGTTTTGCACCAAAATTCACTTGACAACAAAATTTGGCTTAAACTGACATGAGGCTATTAATAGCCTTTGCTTATTCCATAATTACATAATTTAGTGTAAATATTGAAATGTTTTACTGCAGAAATACCTGTTGCACATGTTATGTTCTAGTCAGTGTATACCCCCATTGCCTTTCATCATTTAATTTTTTTTTTTAATTCTGAAATACATTTGGCCCCAAATGTATGCCCATGGACAAGTCATCCGAGCCACCTTCTGGTCTGGTTGCAGATCAGAATTATATTATTCCATATTTATGATGGAGAACTGGGGACTTGACTGCTACCTTGACTTAGTCTCAAGGGTTACTACTGATAAAATTCAACAAGGTAAGATTCATTTATTCAAACTTGAAATTATTGCAAATGATCAACTCTTTCTACTGAAGGACCATGACAGATGTTAATGCTCACTCTGTACTGAGCCATGCATTGTCCTTACATCTTTCTGACAAAATGCCCTACTTGAAACAAACAAAAAGAGTTTGTTTGGATTTTAGATCCATATCCTACCATCCTATACCTACTGTAGTCTTCTTCTTTTTCTCAGACTGCAACTGACAACATTCTAGGGATAATATGTTCTACACTAATAAGACTGAAATCTGAAATGGAGGTAAATAGGATGGTGAAAAATGGGCCAAATTAATCATATATATGGTTATTTCTGATTAATGTCAGAGATGTCTGTGGGAGAAATCTGCCACAATAGACTTTAGCATCTGGGAAACCCAGTATCATTCCTGCTGCAACAAATGTACTAGCAATTGCTTGGAAGATATGCCCCTTGAAAGTATGTGTATATATGTATATATGTATGTAATATTTATTTATATACTTTTATGTAAACATACAACATGTAACCTACATATTAACTTAAAGAGTTTCACAATTGTATAATATTTGGAGCATAGTTGCTATTATTTGTGTTTTTGTGTTGTGGTTGTTTGTGCTTATTTATATGATTAAGCATACAAGAAACCACAGTTACTTAAAATATATTTTATAATAGTAAAAAATATTTTTCTCAGGATATTTAAGCTATTATTTATGTTTTGTGAAAGAATCAAATGACACCTCCAGCTGATTCCTAACAGAAGTTTGGGTTATAGTTGAGTTTGCAAATAATTTCTCAAGTAAATAAACAGCATTGTGCTTGCTTTACAAATAAGGACTATTAATTGTGATTTATAATGTCTGGATTTTGCCAACTATATTAAGTAATGAGTGCTCCTTATGGACAAAATCAATTGCCTGTTCTGCCTAAAATCTTGGCTCCAATTCAGAGTCACCATGGGACAAGGTTACACCTTCACAGCTTGTAAACATGCCTACTTAGCCAGCATTCATTAATGCAAATTATGCATTAGTGGAAGACAAATTTTTTCAGTAACAATATTCAAAGAGAATGTAGATTTCTTCTGTGATGTTTTTCAGAAGATAGCTGGATCCAATGTTTAGTTTCAGCTATTATAATTGCCAACTTTATGGCAGCATGGAAGGTATAGTGACCTTTAATAGTGAGCCAAAGATTAGGGCCTCTGCAATAGGATGGGAAGATTACTAAATTAACTAGTACTAACTAGTAGTTGGGTATGGAAATGTGGGTGAAGACAGAGGACAGTGGAGGAGGATTGTTCTGCTTTAGGTCAAAGAACAAACAATAGTCTAGATTCCCTCTCAGAAGAATATATAAACCTGAGTACTTGATTGTTACATAGCAATTTAGCAATTATTTTTCAGATTCATTAATTTTGGTGATATTTTTACTGAAATTTACAAGTGCCTGTATCAGGTGCTGCTAAAAAATTTGAATGAGATGAGGGATTTTCCTGATTTTCAACATGGCAGCCCAATACCCACTACAGACCTGCCCCACATAAATAGAATCAAGAATTTTCAGACTATTTAAACCCAAAATAAATCCCGTTACTCAAGTTGACACACTCTAAACAAATACAATCTTCAGAGATTCTTTAAAGAATTCTCAACTTGAGGGGCACCTAGGTGGCTCAGTCAGTTGAGCATCAGACTTTTGATTTTTGCTCAGATCATGATCCGCAGGGTCGTGGGATCAAGCCCCACATCAGGCTCCACACTGAATGTGGACCCTGCTTAAGATTCTCCCTCTCTCTCTCTCCCTCTCTCCCTCTCTCCCTCTCCCCCTCTCCCCCTCTCCACCTCTTCCCCACCCCCGAGCACTCTCTCTCTCTAAAAAGAAAAAAAAAAGAAAACTTAGGAGTTCTCAACTTGAGGGGATCTCTAAGGAGCGGGGGCAGGTTCTGTATGTATGGGAATTGTATGTTTTCGTGAAATGTCCACCATGTCCATCAACTTCGCAGAGGCTCCATGGCCCCTCAAAAAAAGGAGTCACAGCCCTCATTTTAGAGAAAATAACAACATACAGTTCCTAATCTTACAAGCGTTTATCTTTCTGTTTTTCATTAGAAGTTTGTACTGACTTGTACAACTCACCCCGTATTCTGACCCTGGACAGGAAGTTCCCCTGGGAGTTGATTGCCACATCATTGCTCGATTGCTCATTCTATCAGAAGTGACTTCTGTGATTGCTTCCTGATGCTTAAAGGGCAGTTGTCTAAGTTGTCCTCTAAGGGAGCACCTGCCAGCTCCAAGTCTGTTTCCTCTTTTCTTGGCTCTCCCCCATGTTGCCTCTCCATTTCAGAGCCAGCCCCTGGCCTTGAGTACACAAATACATCATGGTGGATAGTCACAAGCAGCAGTGTTTGCCCTCCACCAACCAGTCTCTGGGAGAAAAGCAAACCACCCAGCCCACTCCTTGCTGCCTGCTGTGATTGTACACAGCTGGCATATGGTAATTAAAATTAATTGGTTGCTCTGGCATCATTTTGCAATTCAGTACCAGGGCAAAAAGAGTCAAGTCTGAGTATCCCTGGCAAAAAAATAACACACTGAATTAAAAAGTAAGCTAAAAATAGTTTTATCATATTATGTTACATCTATGGTCTAGCCAGACAGAGTGTTTCTTCAATAGAGGCATCTAAGAACATTATGGCATAAGATGTAGTTTTTATCTTGACATCACACTACAGATAAAAGGAAAGATGTAACCTTAAAATACTGTTTATGGATAACCATCCCTAACTTTAATATTTAAAAAAATATTCATGCATTCCAACTATATCACTTGTTAGTATTAAAACATCCATTTAAAAAAAAATGTTTTCCAAGTATGGAGTGATTGGTCTTGGCTTTAGAACATATCATGGGATTTAGTGGATAAGCTTATCTCACCTATGTCCTGTTGGTTTCATAGGTACCATTCCATAACCACTCTACCCTATTGTACTCCATAATTTCTCTTTTAAGTTTATTTATTTATTTTGAGAGAGAGTGAGAGAGAGCACATAAGTGGAAGAGGGAGGGAGGGAGGGAGGGAGGGAGGGAGAGAGAGAGAGAGAGAGAGAGAGAGAGAGAGAGAGAGAGAGAGAATCCCAAGCAGGTTCTCCACTGTCAGTGAGGAACCCAATGTGGGGCTCAAACTCACAAACCATGAGATCATGACCTGAGTCAAAATCAAGAGTCAGACGCTTAACTGACCGAGCCACCCAGGCAGCCCTATTTTTTCCTTTCTGATAGTCACATATTTCAACCCAATGGAAGAAAATCTACCTGCCATCTGCTTCCCATCACTATGTTGGAATTCATTCAACAGATATTTATTGACAACCTATATGTGCCTTGGTATCACATTACATGCTATGGACACAAGTATAAATGAAGGACAGATCTTCATCCTCATTTCATACCTCACAAAAACTAGGTAACAAGTGAACTAAACAAACATATAAGAGATTTCAGTCCAATGTGAAATTGCTATTATATGGTTAAATACAGGCATACAATGGAAACAAATGGGAGCAGCACAAAAGTTTTTAGAGATTAGGGGAAACTTCCCAGTGGAGTAGACTTTTAAATGGATGAGTATGAATTAAGCAAAAGTGAATGGGAAGTACCTTTCAAGCAGAAAGAATGGCTTTTGGTGAAAAAAAAAAAAAAAAGAAAAGAAAAGAAAAAGAAAAGATAAATCTGGAAAATTGCATATGATTTGGTGGCGCTGAGTCTTTGGGTTCATGAAATAAAGTGCCAGAAGATGAGGCCAGAAAGATAAGCAGAGAACCAAATAGAAAGGGTTCCCTAAAACTGGAAAGGATTTGGATCTTGTCGTGAAGATAAAAAAGGAAAAAATGGAAAGCAAATCAGTCATCAGTTCTATGAGTACCTCACAGTTCAGCCTTTAATTTTTTTTCCTGATTGTTTCATGGGAATTTTATTTCTCCAACTAACCAGAAGAGTAGAACCACATCAAATTGTGCCTTGTTATAATAGTGTACACAAAACAGGCATTCAACAAATAAATGCTCATTGGTTGATTGGGTCAGTACTGCTGCTTCTAGATAACTCTACTTTGGGCCCAGCTTAGTGACTTCATGAGTATCCTTTTGTTGTAAATATTCATCTTCTGAAGGGTTCGGACTCTGCCTTTAAAAAACAACTGCCTTGTGAACTCATGTTTTTCATCTTCTTCTATCTAAATATGTTAGATATGGGTACTCTTTGAGGCTAGATAATATTCAAATGGTGGATAAATTTAGAAAGAGTTGAAATCAGCCTATTTGATTTCTTTAATTTAAAAAATATATATATTTATTTTTGAAAGAGAGAGAGACAGAGAACATGTAAGGGACAGGCAGAGAGAGAGGGAGACACAGAATCCAAAGCAGGCTCCAGGCTCTGAGCTGTTGGCCCAAAGCCCGATGTGGCCTCGGACTCATGAACCATGAGATCATGACTCGAGCCAAAGTCGGATGCTTAACCAACTGAGCCACCCAAGCACCCCTATGATATTTGAAATTGTGTCCTGCCAGTCAGCTACTATTTTCACTGACATTGACCCAGAAGAGCAAATAGGATATCATTTTCTGAAGCATAAATTTAGAAGCAGATTTATGTCTAGGACTTTTGTGTTGAATACTAGAGCTCTTGGAATGCCCCAGATCAAGATTCACCTCCTTACCTAATTAATAATGCCTCATGTTCTTCAGTAAGAAATTTATTTTATTTTTTAAAGTTTATTTATTTTTGAAAGAAGAGAGGGGGTTGGGGCAGAGAGAGAGAGAGAGAGAGAGAGAGAGAGAGACAGAGGATCTGAAGCAGGCTCCACACTTGACTGCAGAGGGCTTGAGTTGGGGCTCAGACCCACGAACCATGAGATCATGACCTGAACTGAAGTCAGATGCTTATCCAATTGAGCCACCCAGGCGCCCCTCTTCAATAAGAAATTTAAACCCTTGTCCCCTACCACAAAGTGAGTATGACAGGGAAAGACCCCCTATTTAAGCCTTAGCAGGCATTCAGACCTAATATGAATATGATTATAAAATCCTTCTCAAAGAGCAAGTTCCCCTGAGGAAAACATGATGCCCAGGGTCCAATGGCTGCCAAAAGGAAAGGATAGAGCAAAAGAAGGCTCATATTAAGAAGCACAGACTTGACCCTCTCTCACAGTGGACTTGGCCAGCCCACATTCTCCTTTCAGTGCTTGCATCTCAATTACAGCTAAAGACAATCCCTCAGCCTATCTTTAAATCCTAAATACCTGCCTCAATCCTCTCAAGATCTTTTATTTGACAGTTCTCCCAACCAAATAAGACATTTTGGAATTTATGTGAGAAGTATTTGTGAATCAGACAGGTGGCATTTGTAGCAACAGGGAAGTGAATTCTAAATTGTTCAATGGGCTATTGCATTTTGCGTATTATAACTTTAATTGATTTTAATTGATGTCTTCATTTTCTCACTGATTTTAATCAGTGTATTTTTCTCTTTTCAAGATATATTCACTTCTCAGGTCCATTCCCTAACTGTGAGCTGAAATACCGTTGG
This sequence comes from Panthera leo, assembly GCF_018350215.1. Lineage (NCBI taxonomy): Eukaryota > Metazoa > Chordata > Mammalia > Carnivora > Felidae > Panthera > Panthera leo. Next base: position 22,628,027 of record NC_056695.1, read on the forward strand.
TTACTACTACAGAAAATAGAAAGAAAACAAAAAAAAACAATAAATGAGAAGTTTCCTTCCAGTTGAATACAGTCTTAGGGAAATAAATATCCATGGGAACTAAAGGAAAGGAAATGAGCTGAGATATTTTGAAAATGGTACAATTATTATTTAAAATAATCTTGTCAATAAAGCCCCCAATAATGCAAATTGGTATTATTTCTAACATTGTGCTTAAATTCCATATTTTTTCTATATCTCCCTAAGAGTTCTGGTTAAAATCTGACGTTTCGTATGTGCTGAGTTCAATGACATTGGTTTGAGAGGAAGAAGACCAGATTTAGCACCCACTTTTCCAGACTTTATTTTGCTGCTTCCCAACAAACACCTGGTTTGTGTGATACTCTGTGGGAGTTTTACCTTTGGAAACAGCCTTATTCCTCTCATTGCCTGCTAAATCCCTACTCATCCTTTGATCCTCGGTTAAAAAGTCATCTCTTTCTTAACTCCCCTGACAAAATTAGTGGCTCTCTTGTCTGTGCTTATATTTCAAGTTGTTGATATTTTTGCTGCCCTGTTTTCACATTGCATTGTGATTATGTTTTCGGTTTGGGCTTCTTAGATTTTGCCGTGGTTTAAAAGTGTATTTGTTCACCATTGATCCTTGAGTCTCATTTCCTCCTTCTGTATTCACGTTTCCTTTTCTTGATGTACATTCTCTAATAATTATTTCAAATACAGATCTGTAATGATTAATTCTTGTGGTCTCTTTGTGAAAATGTGTTTTTCTCTCACAGCCTGAAAAGTAGTTTAGCTACATCTTTGCTTAGGATTCCTAGCACCATAAGGGTGGTATAAATTAAGACTTTACACCTATGGTTGGTGAAGCTTGGGGATTTTTATTTATCCCAGGAGACACCTCCCACCCTACCCTTCCACATTCCAGAGCTAGGGGCAGAAATAAGCTGGTCTGTTGCCTGTCGATGATCCCTGCCTCCCAGCCTCAGGCATCCCGATGGCCTCTAACTTTGCACACCGCACATAATTTAGCAATGAACATCTTTGTACATGTCCTCTCTGTCACTTGTATGGGAAGAATGTTTCCTGTTCTCCCTTGCATGGAAGGGGCATTTTTCCCCAGGGTTCTGGCTCTTGTAGCATTCTCTATCCTGGTTACCACTCACACCTGCTCTTGGGGAGGAAGTTGGGGTTCAGTACATAGTGGGTCCTATAGTCAGCTTATGACTTTACCAAGCTGATGATAACCTCTTCCTTCAAATTTGGCTCTGCATTTTTCAAAAAAGATGGTTACATTTTTTGTAGCATTGTATGAATGCTTGCCATTGGAATTGGGGTAGAATCTGTATTAGCTCAGTCCATATGTTTCTAGGACTGGAAACATGGTATGGGTTATGTGTCATTCTACCAGGAGCACCTTTCAGACAGGTAACAAATCTTAGTCATATATTTTTAAATTTTTTTAATGTTTATTTATTTTTGAGAGCTAGAGAGACAGAGTGCAAGTGGGGGAGGGACAGAGAGAGAGAGAGAGACACATACACACACACACACAGAATCCAAAGCAGGCTCCAGGCTCTGACCTGTCAACACAGAGCCCGATGTGGGGCTCAAACCCACGAACTGCGAGATCATGACCTGAGCCAAAGTCGGACGCTTAACCGACTGAGCCACCCAGGCGCCCCAGTCATATTTTATTTTTAATGAAGTGCAGTCTATGTCCATAAATATCTGTGGAATGAATAAATGAGGACATAGGTACCAGGTGAGACCTGGTGCAAGGCGAGGGGGGTCGTGGGGAGATTTGTCCCCTGAAAGTATTAGAATGAAGGCCTCCGTCTGCTCATTTCTAAAATGAAGTTCTTAAATTGCAACTAGACACTCTAGAAGGTCTCTTACAGCTCTAGTATATTCTGATCTAAGAAATATTAAGATACTCCCTCTAAATATTAGGCATTAAAGTTGCCTATCTAGGGGCACCTGGGTGGCTCAGTCGGTTGAGTATCTGACTTCATGAGGTCATGATCTCAGGGTTTGTGATTTCAAGCCCCGCATCGGGCTTGCTGCTGTCAGTGCAGAGCCTGCTTCAGATCCTCTGTCCCCCTCTGTCTCTCTACCCCTCTCCCTGCTCATGCTCTATCTCTCTCTCAAAAAAAAAAAAATTCAAAAAAAAATTTTTAAGTTTCCTATCTATAAATGTGGCACTGACCTAAGAAGTTATGGTCCAGTGAAGACACATGACTGCTCTTGTTTCTGTCATCCCTAACCATGACCTGTACTTTATCTAACATATGTTGAACATATTTTTGTAATTGCATCTATTTATCTTGAGGGTAAATAGCCCAGGGAGGTTTTGTTCCATTTTTCAGATAGAATGCCAATTTCCCTTTAAAAACACACCCTCTATTTCAAAGGGTAGTATTGGATGGCACTTAAAAAGGAATTGCAGCTGGTTAAATTTAGGGTGTTGAACAAATTCCAATCCAAGAATATTCCTTGGCGCTGGGCCTATGGCATTTTTAAATGATTCTAAATTGGATAAATTTTAATTCATTTTAAACTCCTTGCTTTCTGTATTTTTTCCTTCTGAGACAGGCAACCAATCGTTGATTTTTATTCTATCTTTAACACTACAGCTAAATTATGACATGCTGTATACATACTATCACATTCCCTATAAATTTTACTTGTTATCAACTACCCTTTAAAATTTATCTGTCACATCTAATGAAATCTCAATAAAATGCCCTAAAATTAATATAAGAAAATAATCACACTTTTAAGTCTTCTTCCCTTATTTAATATGGCCTTATATTTCATGGTATAATTTTAGCATATTTTGAAGTCCTGAATCTTACTTTCCTCTACATTTTTTTCCATTTTTTTGCCTCTATTTTATGTTTCCTGGGAGGCAATGTTAATTTTTTAAAAACAAGAGAAAGAAAACAGGCCTCTTATATTTTGCTAAGACCATATGGAACAATTTAGGAATCAGCCACATAGGATACTATTTAAAGTGTGGGCAGGTGGGGGCGCCTGGGTGCCTCAGTTGGTTAAGCGTCAGACTCTTGATTTTGGCTTAGGTCACGATCTCACAGTTTGTAAGTTTGAACCCCACGTCATGATCTCACACTCTGAGTTTGAGCCCCGCGTTGGGCTCTGTACTAATGCCCAGAGCCTGCTTGGAATTCTCTCTCTCCCTGTCTCTCCCTCTGCCCCTCCCCTGCTCACACTCTCTCTCTCAAAATAAATAAAAACATTAAAATTTTAAAAAACAAACAAACAAAAAATAAAGTCTGGACAGGGAGAGGACCACAAAGCAGGAAAAAGAGAAAGCCAAGGGCACAATCTTGAAACACACATTAGAAGCAGCCACAGAAATAGCTGGAGTTCTCTCCTTGTGTTTATGTGCCTCCATTTCTCAGGTTCCTTAAAAAGGAAACCAGTCTTACACATTTCCTGCAGTTCTCATACCACTTTCCACAGTGAGAGCACCCGATGTATCCTTTCATTCAGCCATTCATTCACTAAGAGCTGCCAGTTACTGTTCCGTGGGCCAAGAATACAGTGTCAAGAAGATATGCAAAGCCCCTGTCATCTGTGTTTATATTAGAGTTGTATGTGTGGAAAAGGTAGAAATGGGAAACAAGCTTGTAACCAAATAAATAGGTAATATAATATCTGTACCAACAAGTGCTATAAAGGAAATTCACCAAGCAATAGCCTGGGAAGGAGCTTCAGCATGGGGCTCAGGGTGGTGGTGCTTTACCAAGAATGGTGCGGGGTACCTGTGGGAGGAAGTGACGTTGGAGATAAATGGTATGTGCTGAGAAGGAGCCACTATATGAGTTGCTGAGGAGGGAGCATTCCACAGAAAAAACAAGGACCTGAAGCAGGACCTAACTCAGTTCTTGGGGGGTTGGAAGAAGGCCAATGTGACTGGAACCTAGTATACAATGACAGGAAAAAGTCACAAAGGTAAGCCAGTCCCGAGGCCCCATTGGCCATGAAAGGTGCTGGAACTTGATTCTGTTTGCCCTCCTATTGTAGGCGAATCCACTTGATCCTACCAGTTTGCCCTTGTACTGCTAGAGCTCCTGCCCGTATCGTCTAGCTCTTTGGTCCTGTCTGACTGAAGAGACGTGGAACACAGGCAAAGAGAAGGCAACACTTTGCTACCACAGCTTTCTCTTTTACCTCCTGAATTAAATGTGCATATTGGGCTCCCTTCCCCCCAACCCACCCAGAGAGATCTGGTGCCAACCACCCACCCACCCTGAGAAAGAAACCAAGCATATCCCTGGCAAGATTAGAGTGAAGTGAGCAAGCTTAAAACTGCATTAATAAAATAAATGTAAGATAAGGAGTTTTCTATCCTAAAAACATGTGCAGTGTTAATTAGGAAGGAGGAAATGAGAGAGAGAGAGAGAATGAATATGGATATTTTAGGGCTTGTGTACTCCTAGATGCCCAGAGGTTAAGGGCACAGTCCTCCACAGACTGGTTTCATTTCAGACAGCAGCCACAAGTTTGGGAATCCCCAGGGCCACCCTTACTTCTGACCAGCTGGCCGCAAATTCGGGCATTCCCACTACCCTGTCAGGTTTGATAATTCACCAGAAAGACTCACAGAACTCACTAGAAGCACTGTGCTTATGATTACAATTTTATTATAGCAAAAAGATACAAATCAGAAGAGACACACAGGGCAAAGTCTGGCAGGATTCCAAACATGAAACTTCTGTCATCATCAGGAAAGCATTACCCAGTTAGCACATTGATATGTGACCATATGCAGACAATTACCATCCAGGAAAGCTCACCCAAGCTTCAGTGTCCAAAGCTTTTACTGAGGTTTCATTAAGTGGGCATGATTGATCAGATCATTGGCCAGGAGGCTGAACTCAATCTGCAGTGCCCCTACCCTCTCTAGAGGTGGATCTGATATTGTCTGGCTCAAGGCTTCCACCGTCTAAGGTGCAGTTGGTCTTTCTGGCATAGTCAGCCCCCATTCTGCCTCACCTCATTAGCATAAACCATCAGGTGTGGTCTCCAGGACCACCATGAATACCAATGACACCCCTGTCACTCTGGAAATTCCAGGGGTTTAGAGGCTTCCTCCCCAGAACCGAGGACAAAGGCGACTCAAATTCTTTATAGTTATAGTGTGTACTATAACTCTTAAATCAGATTTGTAATCAATCCCTTATTCTGCATACCAGTCCTGAGTATGATTCAGATTGCTTGGGTAAAGAAGAAGCAGTACGCGTTGTTGAATTTTGTAGCAGACTCCAGCTATGGAATTTAAGGCATCATTACACAAGTATTACAGATTCACATGGCCTCACACTCTCCTTTTTCAAGCATTTCTTTATGCTGCCTTCCTAGCTGACAGTTGTCACAACTCAGCTCTATCCTCTGCTGGAGCACAAGTTGGATATTTGCCGATGGCTGACAAATGTTACATTGCACAAATGACATAAATATTATGAAAAACAGTGAGGAAAAGGCAACAACTCTGGCTCACCCTCTTGTCCAGTTGAGATTGGCCATTAATAGAACTTTGATGTCTTTAACATTTAGAATCAGCGGCAGCTGTCAACTTTTCAAAATGTTCTTCTACCAGCAAATAGCGCGCACACACACACACACACACACACACACACACAAAACTAGGTGACTCAGGAAGATGGTGTAAAGAACTTAATGTCTTAGTGCATCATGAGCGAGGGGATGTGTATCCTTATGTACTGATTTTCCAGATGACCTTGAACAATACACAGAAACTCTGCATTTCCCAACATGTGTGACAGCTGTGAGGTGTAGCCTGAAAATGATTACACCACTCTTTGAAGGAGCTGCGATACATCTTTCCATGATTGCTAGGTCTGCGCTGACCTGAAGAACTTTGTGGAAGCTGATGATCACATGACAGCTGACTTCTAGATGGAAAGCTACAAAATTGAATCACCCAAATGATTCTAAGTATTGTGTAGACTAACCATCCAGAAAACTGAATTTTCTTCTAGCCAAATTTTATTATCTTGGAGACTCAGTTTCATGCCCTCTCCACCATTCCAATCCATTCCAAGTAAAGGTTTACTTGACCACAATTCCAGGGGAAATGTGATATCATCTTAATGGGTTAGTGAGGTATTTTAAAGCATACCTGGGATTTGTTTAAATCAAAAACGGTAAGACACGCAGATGTGGAAATGATTGTCATGAAGGAAGATTACTTAGGTTCTGGTTTTATAAACGAAATCCTTTGCATTTGCAAATCCAAAGATGTTGAAACCAACATATTTTGGGGAGAATATAGAGGTTATTTTTAAAAGCAAAGGAAATTATCAGGGTGATTATCAGCCTACTATAATATTCTCATACTCAGTAGAAAGCTCAAACATAGATGATACACTTTTTCTTTTAGAAAGCCATTGAAATTATATATTGAGACATTCAACTAAAGCAACTGCAATTTTACTCTGTTTAGGAACAATCTGGTACTTCCATCTTCAAAGCTGTTATTTACATATCAACAGCTTTGTTCAGCTCCCCTGTTCTTTGGTCAAGTGTGAAATTGCAATGAAAAGTAGAGAATAGGGTGACATTCACAGACAGCAAGATAAAGAAAATTCAAGGAAGGGGTAAACAAGAATATTGGAACAAATAAACAATACTGATTAAAAGTTCAGGTAGGTTGTCTTAATTTAAAATGAATTGAATTTTTTTTGTCAAAATTTGTTAACATCCTGGATATTTATTTCATCATCCGTTTACAACTCATGAACTTGCAAAATACAAAATTTTGTTTTGTTTTGGTTTTTTTACTATTAAGAAAATTGCTGAAGTGACAGTAGCAAGTAAGATGATTTTATGTCATTCAACATATTTCTATCAGAATAGCTTCTACAGATTCTTACAACCTATTCCTGTGCTGGACAATTGATCCCACACCTAAATCCATTAGAAGAACAAACTGTCATTGATTAGGCTTCTAATATTTTATTATGCCATGGTAGATTTTGTGCTATTTTTATTTCCAACCCTACAGATCTTTGAAGGGATGGATCTTGGGGAAGAGCAATCAAGCTGAGATAGATAGATAGATAGATAGATAGATAGATAGATAGATAGATAGATAGAGTTTTCCTGATTTTTTTGATCCTACTGAATTTATGAAGTACCCAACCCATGATTTATTTTAGAAATTGGAAGCTAAAGAAATAGGACATGAAATTTTACCATAATGGTTTATTCTGATACATATCTGTGCTTGGCACTTATCCCACAGCCTTTTCTGGGTCCATTCATAGATTCTAGCATGACCAATCATTTTCTCTGGAATTTTGTGAAAAAAGTCATTTTAGCTGATAAATATGTGTGTTTTATAGCAATAAATGATCACTATATTTTTCTGGACTCGATAGATAATATCATTCCCCCACATGCCAGGAAAGGAGCCAAAAACTGTGTTTAAGTATCAATATAAATACTTAGGATCCAACCCATTTCTTATTGCCTAGAACTATTCAGATTAGGGAAGTAACATTTTAGACTCCCAAACCATGATACAGCTTAAGAAGATTCTCCTAATAAGTATACTTGGTACATACAAAAAGTTAACATGAATATATATGTTTAAAAAAATGTAGTCATAAGGACCCACAAACCCACCAAGCAATTCAAGATCTAGAACATTAGCAGTATTCTATTTGAAGTATTACTTGTGTGCTCCTTTCCTGCCTCCCCACACTCACAGATAGTGAATTTTGTGTTTATCAAAGGTCTTATCTATACCCACATCCTCAAACCACACACTGCTTGTATGCTTGTTTTGAGCTTTACAGAAGTGACATCATACTGTACAAAAGCCTTCTGCAACTTCCTTATTCTTCAGCATTGTGGATCTAATATTCAACTATTTTGTTGCATGTAGTTGACCTTCATTCTTTCTCCCTGTTATATAGTATTCCCTTGTGTGAACATACCACAATTTATTTATTCTTCTAGCAGTGGACATTTGTGTTGTTTCAAGTCATTTGCCATTATCTTAGTAGCAGTGTATGAGAATTTCTTTTAAATACTTGGGAGTGAAACTCCTGGGTCACAGGATATGCTTATGCTCATCTGCACAAGAGAATATCAAATTGTTTTCCAGATTGGTCATACCTCCTCTATCAGCCATGTATCTTATTGTCCTTTGTATATCAAACTTAGAGATCCAAAACCATCAATGTTTGCACCACCGAAGTGATTTGAAATGATGATTTCTGAGTTAATTACTTTTCCAGTTTTAAAGAGGGACTGAAGGTCTCAGTAAGGTGATTACAACACATGAATTTTGTCTTCTAGGTTTTTCTGCTTAATTTTAGTTTAGTTGCTCACAGATGCCCCTTCCAACCAATACACCAAGCCCTTAGTCTTTACTTCCATAATTAGTTCCATCAGCAGTATCTGTTTCTTGCTTTCTGAATAAATACACATTAATGGCTGCATCTTTTGCCCTACTTATGCTCATACTCATTGGTGGAGAAACTCACGAAAGGATGTCGTCCATGTATTGGGCCCTGACATGGGGGTCATCATCAACGCCATACATCATATGGAGTTAGGAGGTAGGAGACAGAGATAGACAAGAGATGGACACTTATGTCACCTCATTTAAGTGCAGCAGCTCCACCACGGGAAAACATGGTCCACTGGAAGCCAGACTCACCCCTTTGATATAGCTCATTTCTCTTCCTGAGGAAGAAATGAACTGCTGTGTTAAGCACTCCATATAAATTACCTCTCTTAATCTGTCCAACATCCCTATTGTAGATATTAACATTTCATTACCAGGTTATAAATGAAGAAACTAGGGGAGCCTCAGTCGCTCAGTTGGTTAAGCATCTGACTTCAGCTCAGATCATGATCTCATGGTTTGTGGCTTTGAGCCCCGCGTCTGGCTCTATGCTGACAGCTCCAAGTCTGGAGCCTGCTTCAGATTCTGTGTCTCCCTCTCTCTCTGCCTTTCCTCTCTCTCTCTCTCTCTCTCTCTCTCTCTCTCTCTCTCTCTCTCTCTCAAAAATAAACACTTAAAAATTGTTTTAAGTGAAGAAACTAAAGGATTAACAATCTTGTAAAGAATTTCATCGCTAAAAGTGGTAGAGCTGAAATCTGAACTCAAGTCTACTGACTTCAAAGGCTAAAAGCCTGGTCTTACTCATTCCTATACTGCATCTCCTTTTATCAGGAACCCTTTGGAGACCCAGTGCTTCCATTCAACATAGTAACTGTGATAATATCAATTCCTGGCACAAGGGCAAGTCATAGGGACATGCTTAGGACCACTTGGTTCCACTTAAAATACACATTGTTCAATCAACCCTGACTTTGGGATTCCAAATTTGACACTAAAAATCTAGCCTAGTAATGTTTCCACTTAGACATTTTGATACTTAATTAAACAAACAGCCATATGAGGCTTAATATGTGTGTGACACTCTTTTGGGTGCCCTGTGAGCTCATACCACACATCCAATGAGAAAGCATAATGCCTGCTCTTAAGCTTGAAATCCAGTAGAGGCCAGGAGGGAAGAGATCTTTCCTGGGAAGACTACACTTCTGAGATCTTATATGAGTCAAAATGTTGAAGGAGAGATTGAGACTGAAGGTGAGATTCTGCCCTGAATGTGTCAAGACAATGAGGAGGGATGCTGTAAGGTTGCTAGAATTTCCTCTTTAAGGAGTATCTTGAGAGCAAACTTGAATCTTTGAATAGGATAATGATTTGGGCTAGTAGAAGTCATGGTGGAAATCCATCTTTTCCCCAGAAAATTAATTTCCATTAATTATTCCCTTTGACTTAAAGCCTTCTTTGGTTCTTACTGAACATGAGTTTATGTCGATGAGCACAATCTGCCATTAGATATATAACATAATAATCATATAATAATGACTTTAGCAACATCACTTGTATAACAGTGCAATTAAACAGATCTTTGCTTAGCAACTTCTGTGCCTTGGGAAGATAGTAGTGAATCAGGAAAATACAGTGCCTAACTTTATGGCGCTTATAGTCTAGTCCAGAGAGTCATTTAACAAGTAGTTTACAGTTGGCATGAGGGTTGTACACACTGAGAAGTACAGATGTCATGGGAACCTATAAGAAAAAGATATAACCAACTATGAAGCTTGTCAGTTGCAGAGTTTTATCTGACACTGTCTCATTCTAAGGCTAACAGACTTAATAAGCTTAATTGACTTGCCCCATAGCTAATAAGAGTCCAAGACTAGAATTAAGTCTTCAGTGCCAAATCCCAAGCTCTCTCCACTATATCAACGCAGAATAACAAGAACAGTTTAGATCAAGTTACTCATAAATGTGGATAAAAGGGAGAACTGGTTATTCAGCCTACCAAAATTCTGCCTTAAAAACGCTTCCTAAGATTTTTGGTCTCTAATCATCCAACAGAACACTCATTAAGAAAGATACTCTCAGTGCTTTTCTACTTATTTAAACCTGTGAGAACTGGAATTGGGAGCCCTGCTACTTTGTACCTGTTAAATGTGGGGAGGAGTCTGCAGGTCAAGTGCTACCCCCATGGAGCCTAAGAATGGCCCAGAATTCTCCTTTAGACTAATTCAAGCCCACCTGGACCTGAAGCTATAAAGCCTGGGCCACATGCATGGAGCCACTATTAGAAGACTCTGCAAAGTGAATGGTAGCAGGCAGATTGGGGAAGAAGGTTAGAATTTGAAGCACCATCAATGGCAACAAGTTCCCCATTTCCCTCTAGTATTCTACAGCCCAGAATCAAGGTTCAGACTCAAGATGAACCAATGGGACTACTTACAGGTTTTTCCCTCAATTCTGTCATGGCCCAGCCCCCAGCCAGTTCCATAGCAGCAGCTGTGCGGGGTCTACAGGTGCCTAAAACCCTGAGGAAGAATAACCTTTTTCTCTGGTCTGAAGAGCTGTGGTCCCAAAGAGGTGCTGAGAACCCACCTCTCTGGCTTCCCTCCACTTAGCCTGGAACGTGAGTGCAGTTGCTGAAGATGGAAGTGAGTAGAGCCCCAGCTTTCTGGCTTTCTGGAGGACTGATGATGGAGAATTTGGAACTCAGTAAAATTTAAAACCTTTGCTAACAGAAGCTACTATTAAGAGAATAAAGAGAGAAGCCAGCAACTGGGAGCAAATATTTGCAATTCATGTATCTGACAAAGGATTTGTATGCAGGACATCTGGAGAACTATTAAAACTCACAAGTAAACACTCAATTAAAAAATGGGCAACAGCAATAAAAAAGAATGAAATCTTGCCATTTGTGACAACATACATGGACCTTGAGGGTATTAGACTAAGTGAAATAAGCCAGACAGAGAAAGACAAATACCATATCATTTCACTTATATGTGGAATCTAAAAACAAAACAAACAAAACAAGACCAATAGATACAGAGATCAGACTGATTGATGGTTGCCAGAGAAGGGGGTTGGGAGTAGCAAAATGAAGAAGTACAGACTCCCAGTTACAAGACAAGTCATGGGAAATGTATTGCACAGCATGAGGAATATAGTCAATAATCTTATATTAACTTTGTATGGTGACAGATGGTAATAACTTATGATAGTGATCATTTTGCAATGTATATAAGGGAAGAATCACTATGTTGTACACCTGAAACTAACATGATACTGTATTTCGATTATACTTCAATTAGAAATGTACAAAAGCAAAATTCTACATGATGTATGTAGCTAGTCCACTCTCACGGAGGAAGAGTACAACTCTCCACTACTTAGGTGCAAGCTGCACATAATGACTTCTTCCCAAAGACTACAGTATGGAAAGGAGAAGGAGTGGAAAAACACTACCTTAAACAGGTGAGGTGATCCAGGTTAACATCAACATAGATAAGCCATGTTCCACTATGCTATGATACGATGAAAATAGCATTTTTCCCTTTTTTTGTCCTTGCTCCCATAAAACCAGAACCCCAGTCTAACCATGAGAAAAACATTTAGACAATCCTCAACCGAAGGATGTTCTGCAGAATACCTGACCAGGACTCTTGAAAACTATCAAGGTCATCAAAACCAAGGAAAGTCTGAGAAACTGTCGCACAGCCAAGAGGAGACCAAGAAGACATGGTGACTAAATGTAATGTAGTATGCTGGAATAGAAAAGGTAGTTTTTACACAACAGCTTTAGGTAAAAACTAAGGAAATCTGAATAAAGTATGAGCTTTAATTAATAATAATATATCAGCATTACTTCATTTATTGCAGCAAACCCACCATACTAATGTAAGATGTTAATAAAGAAAATTGAGTTTAGGATGCATGGGAACTCTACCATCACTGCAATTTTTCTGTTACTCTAAACTGTTCTAAAAAGTTTATTTTTAAAAATTACATTTAAAAGTCAAAAAAAATAAGCAGACATTTCAGCAAAGAGGATATAGGAATGGCAAAAATCACAAGAGAAGATCCCCAATGGTGTTGTTAATTAAGGAAAATACACATTAAAACCACGATTAGGTACTACTATATACCTACTGGAATGGCTGAAATAAAAAAATTTAGATAATATTAGTCCTGGTGTAGATGTAGAGAAACTAGAACTCTTATACATTGCTGGTGGGCAAGCAAAATGGTACACTCTGGAAAACAATTTGGCAGTTTCCTTCAGTGGGTACATGACTAAGCAAATTATGGTATATCCATATGGTGTTAAAAAAAAAAAAGCCATACAAAGTATTGAATGATTGAAAGACAACAGGTGTTGAAGATATGGAGAAATTGGAAACTTTGCACACTGTTGATGGAAATACAAAATATTTCAGTCACTAAGGAAAACAGAAGTTCTCCAAAAATTAAAAATAGAACCATTATGAGATACAGCAGTTCCACTTCTAGGTATTTGCCCAAAAGAACTGAAATCAGAGATATTAATACCTGAGATACTATCGTCTCTTTGTTCATTGAGACGTGGCCAAGACAGGGATGAATGGATGAATGGATAAAGAAACCGTGGTATATACATACAATGGAATACCATTCAGCTTTAAAAAGAAAAAAAGAAGAAAATTCTATATTATATGACAACAGGGATGAACCTTGGGAACATTATGCTAAATAAAATAAGCCAATCGTGGAAAAACAAATAACTTCATGATTCCACTTACATGAGGTATCTAAAATTTATTCAAATTCATAGAATCCAAGAGTGGGATAGTGGTTGCCAGGGGCTGGAGGGAGTGGGGAAATGGGGAATTACTAATCAGCAAGCATAAAATGTCAGTCAAGGGTGAATAAGCTCTAGAACTCTGCTGTATGACATTGTACCTATAGTCAACAATACTGTATTGTACACTTAAAAATCTTAGATCTTATGTTAAGTGTTCTTTCCAAAATAAAGTAAAATAGCCATCTATTGATACATGCAACTTGGATGAATCTCAAAGTTATGCTGCTGAGTGAAAGAAGCCAGAATCAAAAGGTTACATACTATATGGTTCTATTTATAGGACATTCTATAAAAGGCAAACTGTTAGAGATCAGCTCAGTTTTGCCAGGGGCCAGGGATAAAGGGATGGTGTGACTACTAAGTGGTAGTATTGGGGGGATCATGGAGTTGTTCTGTATCCTGGCTGTGGTGATAGTTCCATGAATATACACATTTGTTAAAACTCATAGAACTGATCACCAAAAAAAACCTCATTTTACTGTTCTTAATTTATTTAAAAACATTTTTTAATGTTTATTAATTTTTGAAATAGAGATAGACCATGAACAAAGGAGGAACAGAGAGAGAGGGAGACACAGAATCCAAAGCAGGCTCCAGGCTCTGAGCTGTCAGCACAGACCCCAATGCAAGGCTCGAACCCTTGGACCATGAGATCATGACCTGAGCCGAAGTTGGAAGCTTAACCAACTGAGCTACCCAGGCACCCCACTGTTCTTAATTTAAAGTAAATAAAAAGAGGGGTACCTGGGTGGCTCAGTCAGTTGAGCAACCGACTTCGGCTCAGGTCATGATCTCACAGTTTGTGAGTTCGAGCCCCGCATCGGGCTCTGTGCTGACAGCTCAGAGTCTGGAGCCTGCTTCTGATTCTGTATCTCCCTCTCTCTCTGCCTCTCCCCCACTCATGCTCTGTCTTTCTCTGTCTCAGAAATAAATAAACATTAAAAAAAATTTTTAATTAAAAAAATAAAATTTAAAGTAAATAAAAAGGGGGGTGCCTGGTGACTCAGTCAGTTGAGCATCCGACTTTGACTCAGGTCATGATCTCATGGTTTGTGAGTTTGAACCCTGCCTCAGGCTCTACACTGACAGCGCAGAGCCTGTTTGGGATTCTGTGTCTCTCTCTCCCTCTGCCCCTCCCCTACTTCTCTCTCTGTCTCTCTCTTTCAAAACTGAACATTAAAAACATATATATTTTAAATAAGTAAAAATAGAGAGATCCTAGAAAACCTGCTCAACTCTGTTAAAAAATAAATGGGCCTTTCTAGAGAATTGCCTATCTGAAAGCTGGAAAATCTGACTCTACATGAATGTCCACCTCCTGCATAAAAAAGCAGAAGATGGAGACTCATCTGTGGTCCTGATGCAGGGATATCATCCTTCCCGCAGAGGCTTCTCAATGACTATAAATTGTCACAGATTATGAGTCTAGAGTTCTTTCTTGTCCAGCAACAGAGCAGATGCAGAACTGAATACAAGAGAGGCTAATGTTTGGGAGGAGACAAGAGCCCTGAACAGGCATTCAGTCTCCGTATTTATTGATGAACAGGGGTTCTGTCTCTGTATTTATTGAGCTCACAAGATAGTACCCACATGGTGAACGTGAAGAAAACAATCAGACAGTAATCATTAATGTATGTGGAAACAAAGGGTCTGGGAGGCAAGTGGCATTTGTGATCAAGGTACACTGGCATCAGATGGAAAGTAATTTCCTGCAGATGTTATAACAAGTTACTCGTGATCCCACTATACTATCTCCCTAGCTAACCTCGGGTGCTTTCACTCTGTGGTGAGGGCTTTCTGTCCCAAACTTTCTTCTAACCCATTTATGTAAGTATAAGGAATTCTTGAACCTATTTCCCCACAATAAATGACATCATGGCTGATTTTTCCTTTGGGGGATATTTGGGTCAGTGAAATTCCTAGAAGAAAATTTTTTAACATTCAAATATCAACTAAAGGGGCGCCTGGGTGGCGCAGTCGGTTAAGCGTCCGACTTCAGCCAGGTCACGATCTCGCGGTCCGTGAGTTCGAGCCCCGCGTCAGGCTCTGGGCCGATGGCTCAGAGCCTGGAGCCTGTTTCCGATTCTGTGTCTCCCTCTCTCTCTGCCCCTCCCCCGTTCATGCTCTGTCTCTCTCTGTCCCAAAAATAAAATAAAAAACGTTGAAAAAAAAAAAAAAATATCAACTAAAAAGTGTGCAACCTCTTGCTAAGATGGTTTTCATGAGGTCATTATTCAGCTAATAAATTAGACTCTTTAAAAATGTAGCGGTTGATTTCACAAAGGAGTTTGATCCAGGCATTTTAAAACTTTATGCAAATTGTATATCTGTTGAGCTTCTGTAGAAAGTAAACCCTGCTATGTGGTAGGGGTGTCTGCACTGAATTTTGAAAGAGACCATACCAGCATATGGATATGTAATGCTTAACCTCATTTCTGTGTTGGTGCTGAAAATGTGTGACTGCCTGTGGATTCAGATACAGGTATTATACAAAATAAAATAAAGGGGGTGGGGGTGGACGTGTGACTATGGTAGCTATTCCCCGGGAAAATTGCATTATAGCATCCATATTATTTGGATTATTTGAACTGCCACAGTTTCTAGACTAATTACAGACTCACTGGTCTGGATGGCAGTTAAAATATAAAATGTCTATTTGGGATTTTTTTTTTTCAGTAAACTGGCTGTCTTGGGATTTTTTTTTTTTTTTTTTTTTTTTGTATCCATCAGATACATAATAGACCCAGACTGTCAAGAAAATAAAAAGAGGAATAGTAGCCCCAGGCTGGCCAGGCCTGGATTCCTTAGGGAAGGGTGCCCTGGGCCCACTGATAAAAATGGAAGGAACGAAGCTGGAGTCAGGATGGCATTTCTGTCTTCCCCCTGACATTACAGACCTATGAAGGACAGGAGACTGTTTCCTGGGAGAAAATACTTGCAGATCATCAAGTCTGGCGAAGGATTTGTATCTGGAATATATAGAGAATTTTTAAAACTCAACAGCAAGTAAATATATTCACTTAAAGAATAGATGGAGTGGGGCACCTGGGTGGTTCAGTAGACTGAGCATCTGACTTCGGCTCAGGTTGTGATCTCACGGTTCATAAGTTCAAGCCTCACATTGGTCTTTGTGCTGACAGCTTAGAGCTTGGAGCCTGCTTCAGATTCTGTGTCTCCCTCTCTTTCTGCCTCCCTCTCTCTCTCTCTCTCTCTCTCTCTCTCTCTCTCTCAAAAATAAATTAAAAACTTAAAAATATTTTTTTAAAGAATAGATGGAATGGAGAGAGTTTGGGTCCCTCAGGCCTACTGTAATATCTCAGTTAAGAAATGTTGGTTGGGTCAATGATTAAAGTCTCCGTGAATTGTTTTATAACTCAGGGTGGGATCATGGCTCATTCATCAAGTAGAACAGCCATCAGGGTGTCCCAGCTTGAGCAAAAAGCCTGTAGTCACCAATTAGTTAGCAGACAGATGCCCACAGAGTCCCTGCTGCTAATATCTGAAGCAAGATCTGCACCACCAAGGGTCTGAGGAACTTACTGTGCCCAGGAGGCAGCAGGCTATGGTGAAGTTGGCAAGGCCTTAGAGACCAGGTTGGCTTGGGCCAGACTCCAAGGCCTGCCCTTTCTTAGCTTTCTACCTTTGTGAAGTTAGTGCTTCTGAACCTCAGCTTCTCTATCCTAAAATGAAGAGATTACTACCTATGGCATAAGGTTATTGTGAAAATTAAAGGTTATAATATAGTGAGACCTAGTACAAATTAGTCAGGCATTTAATGGTAGCTAGATTATTCATAAGGCAATGGCCTTTCCTATCTGCAGAAGGTAGTGAGGAAAGCTTTGAACCTGCACAAAGAAGCGAGTAACTGATGTCTGCACAGAACAGCCTATGGAGGATTGGAATCAGGAGAGGTTCACATTACTGAACAATACACCTACCTCCAGACGATTCTTGGGCTAGAATGCATCCCAGAGAGCCTGCGCCTCTGATGACCAATAGTATACTTGGTATATTAGTGTTCTAAGGCATAAGTGTTCTAAGGGGTATAATAAGTACCCCAAGCTGTGTGACATAAAACAACAGAAATTCATTTTTTTCACAATTCTTGAAGCTAGAACTCCAAAAGCAAGGGCCATGCTCCCTCTGAAACCTGTAGAAGAATCCTTCCTTGCTTCTTCCTAGCTTCTGATGGTTTGCCAGCAACCTTTGGCATTCCTTGGCCTACAGATGCTTCTGCATTTCTGTCTTCATGTGGCTTTCTCCCTTGTGTCTTGACAGTGTTTACCCCTGGGATAGGTAATGTGTCTGGGATGGGTCTGTCTCTGTGTCCAAAATTCCTTTATTTTTATAAGGATGCCTGTCATATTAAATTATGGCCCACCCTAAAGACCCTATTTCCATTTGACTACCTCCATAAAGACCCTATTTCCAAATAAGGTAACATTCTAAGGTAGTGGAGATTAGGACTTTCAACGTATCTTTTCTTAGGGGACACAATTCAACCTGTAATACCTGGTTAACATGAGTTAGAGGTCTTGGTTGTCATTTTGTAGCAGCGGGGTGACAAGTAGGAGATTGCTGCTTGCTTTATAAAAGCAAATGTTCTGACTTTCTTGAGCCAAGAGAAAAATTCCATTTTTTGTAGCTCATTGAGAAGGACAACTTCCTCCACCATGCCCAGTTCTTTACTTCCTGCAATAACTCCATGTCTGCAGTAGAAGGGTTGGGAGGAGTATGGAACAGGCAGCATCTTCCTCCTATAGAGGCCAGCTGAAGAAGCATGTCCAGGAGTCCTGCCAGCTGGGGAATGCTGCCTTCTTCAGCCTTCAGCAGTACGGGTGATGTCACCTTCTAGCCAGGGCTGCCAGAAAATTCTAGATCTTCTCACAGTAGGCTCAGCCTAGAAATGGACAGTATTAAGGCTCACATGCCAGGACAAGGCCCAGCCCATAATTGGCTGGAGGCACTACATGGGCTGTGCAGTCAGAGGCTTGCCCTGAAGCACCTGAAAGCAGGTAGCAACCTTCTTGGAGGCAGATGTTCTGTGACATTGCACACACAGGCCAGTGGGTTTCTGGGGCTGATGGCTCCCCCTTACTTCCTGCCATTTCTGCTTTCCCCCTTTCTGTAGATCTATGTTCCCATTCCATCCCTGCACCCATCCTGTTATCCTCACCTGTGGGATATCTTAACACCAGTCTCCTATATGCACATAGACGGGGTCTTTACATCACAGAACCACAGGCAGGGCCACAGCTCTCAACCTAACAGGTACACTTGAGTCACCTGGGGCATTTTTTTTTTTAATCTCAATTCCTAGATCTTCCCCAGACTAAATTACAACAAAATATTTGGGGATTGGGATCCAAGCACCAGTATTAAAGCTTCCTACGTGATTCTCATATTTGTCTAAAGTTAGAAACAACTGATTTGATGGGAAGCAGGGAAGAAAAAAGGAACCAAGTTACTATCTGGCCCTTCCTATAACCAAGTTAGAAAGTTACTTCAGTAGATCAGGTAAGAGAGGACAAGAGCATTTAGGGATGGAGAGGTGAGGCAGGTTCAAGCAATCACGAAAGGCGAAATCAACAGAGCTTCAGGAAATGAGACAGGGAGTAAGAGGGGAGAGTCTAGATAAGGCACAGGTTTAGGGTTCTGTTAAGTCTGTATAAAAAATACAGAAAGAGGAGAAAAATTATTTTGGTTTCAGACGTGTTGAATGTCACATGGTATGTTAGATGCTTAGGATAGAGGGGGACCAGAAATATCATTTAGGAATCATTGTCATAAAAGGATACCTGAATCCTTGGGAGTCAATGAGATTGTCTTGGGAAAACAGGTGGAGGTGGGCACCCATGTGCTTACCGCTAGGGCCAAGGAAAGCGGGCCAGCAAAGCTGAGAGCTTTGACCTAACAGACACCTTTGTTTTATTTTTTTTGTGAGCCCAGAGAATCAAGGAAGAGCTCTATAAGGAAGGATTTGTTATAAAAACATTTTCATTGGAGCTTTTCCTTGGAGGAGGCCAGGGTTGGTGCAGTGAAGGCTGATGCTGGAATTTGGGCACTGACAACAGAGGAAAAATGAGATTTCCAGGAACAGAAGGAGCCAAGGAGTGAGTGGAAGCTAAATCCCAAGAAGTGCTGAGTATCAGTCAAGGAAGTCAAGACTGTTCTTCTAGTTAAAAGGTTCAGAGTGGGGCCAATACCACTATATTAAGCCGAGGTCAGGTGTCCATGAGATGTGCATGGTTTGCAGGGAAGAATCAAAGATGGTAAGGAGAGTCCCGAGAGCTGATGCTTTCTCAGCCATCACCTGGGTCAGTCATAAAGTTGCAAGACTGCCCACCTCAGAGCTGTTCTTTCTCTCTGCTCTGAACAAAGCAGGGTTGGTGGTGTCTGTTGAGCAAAAGGGAATAAGAGTGTGGTAAGGAGATTGCAGGAGAACAGTAAAGCTTTGGGATGGCCCCTAAGGAGAATAGAAAAGGAAGCTGATGAAAGACAAATGAAAAAATGGTCTGGTTAAAAATGGAGACGAAAAATTTGTGGCAGCATCGGCCCTTGTGGTTGAGTTGTTGAATTATTGTCACCTCAGCAGCCCAGGTGTTGCAGCAGACAAAGAGCCTTGAGAAACTGACCTGCCAGGCAGGTGTGGCAGAAGTCCAGGCCTGGGCAGTTGAGGGGGCGGGCAGAGAATGAGCCAGATAGGTGCAAAGGCTTATAAACACAGGTATGAATACAGCTCTACAATTATATAGCTAATGAATGGCTCTCACAGTTGTCAGAATTAACCGAGGCCCATTTTTAGATGGCACTTGTCTACTTCTAAGAAAAATCCCTGGTTCTTTCACTCAAGGAGATCACCTTGCTCCATGTTCTCTCCACAGAATTCTGTTTCCATCCCTCTGGAAAGGAGGATGTTTTACTCTCTCTTATCATTGTTGCAAGTTATCGGACAGACAGAAATGCAGCTGAAGTTCCAGAAGTACTTTTGCAGGGAGTACCTAATATTTAAATAGTGATTGAATTGGCAGTCACTGAAAACTCAGGGCCCACAGTTCCATGCTTTTTGAAGAAAGAACATTGGTTATTTCCCATGGGCATCCCATTAATGGAGAAAAAGCAGACTCCACAAACTAACCTGGTTTGACATTTACTTAAAATATGCCAAGTGCTATTTATCCAGATTACTTATTACATGCCCTAGCTCTGCCAGATAATTAAAGGGCAGCTGGGAATGAGGATAAAATTGTGCCGATATTTTACAAGAACTTTTAGCGGTTCTCGCACCTTTGTTTAATGAACTTAGTCTGAACCAGTCAATGGCTGTGATGTTGGGGCCAGTGTGGGGAGGATACAGTGGGAGCAGAGGGAGGAATGTTACTTCCCCTCTTGTTTTACAAAGAGCCTTGTTTTTCCTGGTAAGTAAAAGTCAGCAGGATAGAAGGAAAGGTATGAGTCTTTTCAGTTTCAGCAGAAGAAGTTTCATTCTTGGCTCATTTATTCTGTTTTGTGACATTCTATTGCGTTATAAAATATGGAAATGAAACTCACTCTGAGGAATAAAGAATGCCACCTTTCTATATTTTTACTGGAAATTAAGGCATGAAATATGTCTTAATGAGAATTTATGGGGGGAAAACCTGGATCATCTGGGAAGAATCCTGCACAGGAGCATAGGTCCTGTAGACAATAAATATTAATAGATGGTCATGAGAATTTAAATCTGGTTCCCTGCTCCAACTCTGCTGGCTTCTTTCTCCTACCACAGTTACCTAAAATTATGCAACCACAGCATGCTAGGATTTCAACAGAATGTGTATTTCTGCCTTTGTGTGAAGTGAATTAACCAAACTATTACATGGCTGATCTGGAATGCTATGACCCACACCATTTATTACAAGTGACAAAATTACCATTCCTGTTATTTGGAAGAGGTCAAGCTAGGGAGGGTGTGATGGGGCATGGGGTTTTGCCCCAGTTATGAGGGGCACGATCCTAGGCAGGTGGTATGGCAGACGATTGTATTCATGGGAGGATTCACCAGGAACCTTTGCAAGATAAGCAGGTTGTTCAGGGGTAGTGGTGGTATCTTGATACCTGAGTGAGACCAGATCAGGGTCAAGGTCTGGGCAAAGCTATAAGAATTCAGATAATTTTACCAACGTTTCAGGCAGAAACAAAGAAATTCAGCATGGCTGGGGTGGAGCGTCCGGAATTTGGACATCCTCTGCCTAAAATAAATGAATCCATGGTCCATGTAATCAACTCAGATGTATGCCTTGACATAGCCTTGCTTTTTCCTTCTCTGGAAGCCCTGCAAGATACCCTTTACAAGGATGAAGGCAAGCTGGTGTAAGGAGAGGCCTGGATGTCATACAAGGTCTAGAGGTTTGCAACCAGACCAACCCAGATTGAATCTCAGCGTGAGCACTTACCATCTTCGTGAACTTAAAGCAAGTGAACTGACTTCTCTGTGCTTCCATTCTCCTGAGAAGTGAGGGTAAAAACCTGTCAGGTTGTTGTAAGCATTAAACGAGGTAATTTATGAAAGTAACTAGGGGTGCCTAGGTGGCTCAGTCAGTTAAGCAGACAACTTCGGCTCTGCTCATGATCTCATGGTTCACGAGTTCAAGCCCCATGTAGGGCTCTGTGCTGACAGCTTGGAGCCTGGAGCCTGCTTCAGATTCTGTGTCTCCCTCTCTCTGCCCCTCCCCTACTCGCTCTCTGTCTCTCTCTGTCTCTCTCTGTCTCTCTCTCAAAAAAGATAAACATTAAAAAAAAGAAACTATGTAACACACAACAGTTTCTGAATAAACATTACTCTCTTTCCCTTTATTTTTTTTTTTTTTTTATTTTTAAAATTTTTTTTTTTTCAACGTTTTTTATTTATTTTTGGGACAGAGAGAGACAGAGCATGAACGGGGGAGGGGCAGAGAGAGAGGGAGACACAGAATCGGAAACAGGCTCCAGGCTCCGAGCCATCAGCCCAGAGCCTGACGCGGGGCTCGAACTCACAGACCGCGAGATCGTGACCTGGCTGAAGTCGGACGCTTAACCGACTGCGCCACCCAGGCGCCCCTCTCTTTCCCTTTAATGAGTAAACATTTGAACAGCCTAAATAATGGAAGCCTGTGTTCAAGCCCTCATTTTTCAAATAGGGTAAAACAAGTCATTCCCTTTGCCCAAGGTCTGGGAAACAAATGTAGAGCTCATCACCTTGCTGCTGCATGAATCCAGTTCTTTTTTTTTTTTTTTTTTAAAACGGGAAGATTATTTTTTCCAATAATATTTTATTATATTTGACATATAACCTTGTGTAAGTTTAAAGTGTACAACATAATGATTTGATATGTGTCTATATTGTGAAATGATTAGCACAATAAGTTTATCTCACACATTACATATTTTGTTCTTTTGAGAAGTTTTGAGATGTCTCTTAGCAACTTTCAAGTGTACGATATAGTATCGTTAACTATAGTCATCACGCTGTACTGCGCGAAAATGCTTCTTAGTGGGCACCTTCAACCCCTCTGCCCTTCCTTTCCGCTGTTATTTGGTGACTGAATATCAGACTGGCCACTGAGTACCCTGGGATGCTTTCAACTATTGCAGAGTCTCAAAAATAGTCATGACCACGAGCAGTCCAGAGAATAAGCTCCCAAGAGGCCTTGATAGTTCAGCCTGGGGCTTGTGAGGAGTGGGGGTCAATCTGCCATTTCTGACTCCCCCAGTCTAGTGTGGAGGTGGAGCTAGAGGCACGCTGCCCTGCCCTCACCCTGAACCCAGTCATGCAGGCCCTGACTGGGTGCTGCCTCACAGTGCACTTTGAAATGACTTTTCACCCGGGGTCCGTCATGCTTTGGATTAACTGTACACCTGCTTCCTCTCCCTCACTGCCCTCTTCTATGGAAGAGAAAAACAAAACACAGCCTTGAGCTTGTTGAAACACATGCATTCACAAATGAGCCCTTTTCAACAATGCCCAAGGAGATTTGGAAAACAAAACCAGCTTTCTCTCTTGTACATACAGTGGCCACCAAAGGATAAATGTTGTTCTGTCAAGGTCTAACACTTGCCAGAGTGATTGCTGGAACCTTCAGGGAAGAGAGGTTGTGTTTATAATGAGAGGAACGTGGATTAATCAAAACTCTAGCCTTCAGCTGTCAGCACTAGAATACAGTATGTCAATTGGAATATGAGGTGGCTTTGACAAGAATACCGTCTTGCTTGCTTTAGTCAATCCTATTTGGAGCAACCTGATGGAAGCAATGACTTTCTCTGCAGCAGATAAATGCATACCAACAAAATCCATTAGCTATGAAAGTTATGGCATTGATTTTAGAATAAAATGCTGTTGCAAAAGAAGGAAATCCTATTCTAGTATCTCCACTGCCGACAGCCTGTATAAGCCTTGGGAGAGATGTACTGGCAAAAGTATAACCCTTTAGTAAAGCACAAGATAATGTGTCTGTCTCAACCAGGAGACTACTGGAGTCCATAAGATCCCCAGTAGTTATATTTAAATTCAACATCTGAAACAAAAAATTGGCTTAAAGTGATATTACTTCCTGGGTTTGTAGACATTCATATCTCGATAGGTTCTTTATGGAATTCATGGCGCTTCCAATGAAGAGTTCTGAGTAATGCCTTCCCCTTGCCCTGAATGAACATAGGCAGTCATGTCACCAGAGTTACACTAGGAAGTCACGGCAAGTTACCACCTGCTTCACAGCAGATGGGATTTTCTGACACAGAGAGTGGCCAGAAGAGGGAACTTGTGAGTTGGGGTCCTTAAAAGTTTTATGCATAGCGTTCATATTTTCCAGGCGGGAATGATATGATAACTGTACCCATTCCAATACAGTTGTATGAGCCATCTTAAAGTGATCTGCCCACGTGTTGGGACAAATTGGCTTGGTATGACTCAAAGCCAAAACTGATAAGAATATAGTTTTTAGTGGAATCCCACTTAGAATCCACCCTTTCAGAGCCCCCATCACCACTGAGCATTTCCAGTCTCCCCAGGGTGCCCACTGACTTCACGCCATTCTGGACCTTACTCCACTCATAAGGACTGTTGCCCTCAACTTCCTTGTATGTAAGATAATATACATTATCGGCATTCATACCTATTCATGGGGTTTTAGAGAATTAAATGAAAATAAGATGTATTGGTCTATAGAAAGTGCTCGATAAATGTGAAATATTATTATTATTCTGTTTATGCTTACCTGTTCCAGGAGATGTAAGGATAGATAATTTAGGGTTTATATTTCTCAGTTTGAGCACTGAAAAGTTGACTTTGTTTCCTGGTAGCTAAGGAAAAAAAGGAAGTGAAAAGCAAATAATAGTAATAATAAATATGTGTATTTTTGTGTATATGAACACAAAAATATGTATATGTATATATACAAAAATATGTATATTTTTAAATATACACATACATACATACAATGGGTAAAATCTTCATTTTGATAGCAAAAGAAAGCTTATAAACTTATGCAGAAAATCCTGTTTTGAATTATGTTCAGTATGAAGTAATATGTGGGACCCCTGTACAAAAATTGTTTGGTAACAGCAAATGATATCTTCAACCAGGGCTTTGCAAAAGTGCTCTTAAACAAGCTGTTCTTGAAACAGTGCTGCCCTAAAGCTGAGAGTCTGATATCAGGTAGTCACTCAAAAAGAATTTTTCTCTAGGGATTTTCTCATTGACGACATGTGTTAGGTCAGAAGCGGAGCCTGTGGAATCTAGAACAGTGCACCTGAGGACACCGCTTAGTAACAGTACCCACCGCTTATTAACATTCACATTCCCAGGCCCAACGGAGACCTGAGAAATCATAACTCGCCGAGCAGCCTGTGAGTCTGCATTTTTAACACACTCCCCTTCCCCAGGGCAATGCTGACTTTGATACAACACTGAACTATCAGAAACACTAGTTTATTGTCATCTCTGACAACCTGTTGGCAAACATTCCTCTCAAAATGGGCATTCGGCAGATTCTGAACACATTAAACCTGTAATTGAGTTCATATGGTAGGGTCTGCCATATCAGCGTCCGAGTGGAGAAGTGGAATGCAGACCCATGTGCTTAACATAGAGCCCAAGGGGGGAGAGGCACCATTTAGCTGTAATTATTTAAAAACCAAACTTCTGTTTCTGAGAAACAGCTTAGCATGGACTTGGGAAATTGGGTATCTACAGGCAATGCCAATAGTTGCCAGTGAATAAAAAAAAAAAAAAAGAATCCTTTAAACATTTACCCAAGTATATGATTGAGATAGTGAAGTTTGGTATTGCCTAGCACAACTCAGATATCCAGTAAGTTTATGTTAAATGATTGAATGGCAAAAAGAATGTATCATAGACTTAAATAAGTGCTGTTGTAAGGGCCTACATACGCACTGTTGGAAAACAGACACAGAAAGCTTTCTGGAGGTGAGATTTGAGTGACCCCTGAAGAAGATGCAGGACTTTGAGACGAAGAATGGCATCGCGGGCAGAGGAAACAGTATGTACAAAGGATGGACATAAGGGAGACCTTGTCTTGCTTAGTAATTCCAGATAGTTCTGCATGGCAGGTGTGCCACAGGTGCAGGGCCAATGACTAAGAAACCATGATCCAGCAAGATGATTTCAGAGGTTGAGGTGGAAAGGAAGACTGGTAGCTAGATGCAGCTTCCTCCATGAAAGAGATGTGACTCGAAGAGTCGGGAGAGCACAGGGATGGAGACATGTGGAAGGGATGGGTAGAATGAACCTCTCTGCCGGGTGATAGAGAACCAACATCTGAACAGAACGATGGGGGAGAGTGTGCCATCTTTACTCAAGATATGGCAAGGGAGAAAGTCAGTTTTCACTAAAAGTGAGGAAAGTGGAAACGACATTCCAGGAAGAGGTTGAAGATGTAGGGAAATTGGATTCTGAAGGGCAGAATAGGCATGGCCAGGAGGGAGGATGGTATGGGTAGGAAGAGCTAGAGAAGGAGGAAAAATGTACAGGGCTCATAGTTCAAGCAAGTGGTGCAGGTTCAGGAAGCACAGCAATGGGAAAGAGATGCTTCTGTCCTCTTGACTTCCAATTCTGAGTAGAGATTCTGTCCTGGGCCCCAAATTGGTTGTTGGATTGTTGATGAGATAGGCAGCTCACTTGTAGATTGAGGGTAAGGCTGCTTGTTTTGCCATTGTCTCTAGTTTTAAATTCCATTTGCCTATGTTCTCTCTTAGTTGAGAAAATATGCAGTAGTAATCACAGAATAAGCCTACCCAACTTCTGTTAGGAAAGTATGTTCTCAAATTTATCAAGGAGAAAATGAGCAGTAACAGGCTAATTTGCTTTTGGTGCTTTCCTACCCAACAGAAGAGTAGACCAGAGTTAGCGCCTATTGTGTAGGAAATATATCTATAAAACTCCCTGGAAGAAATTCCCTGGCAAGCAATGACAGGGGTACGTCTCTCAGCACAGAGTCTGAACTGACTATGGCAGCTGTTGTAAAGGGGAGGGTTTACCTTTTAATACAGAACAATATAATTTAATACAATTCAACAAACATTTTTAAGTTTATAAAGTTAATGGCTCTCCATTAGGGACTATCCCAAGAATCTATAAAGTAGGAAGAGACTCACATAACCTCAGTAATTGAGAGGAAGTGTCTGTCCAGTCACTGGCAAGCATTGTTTCTGGATCCTCATTTCCTGTGGGAAATGACATCCTAAACCATTCATTATTGTCCCCTACGGAGTAGCCCAACTTCCACACCATTGAGAGAGATGGACTCTCTTACTCAGGGTTGTTTGTTGACAGTTTTGTTCCATGGAGGAGGTAATTCCTGGGAAAAGTATCTAAGCTTGGAAAGACCTCAAATGGGATTATCTGGGGGCGTCTGGGTGGTTCAGTCAGTTAAGCCTCCAACTCTTGATTTTGGCTCAGGTCATGATCTCAAGGTTTGTAAGATCAAACTTTATGTCAAGCTCTGTGCTGACAGCACAGAGCCTGCTTGGGATTCTCTCTCTTTCTCTCTTTCTGCTCCTCCCCTGCTCACATGCATGCTCTCTCTCTCTGAAAATAAATAAAGAAACATTTTTTAAAAATGGGATTATCTGATTTCCATTTGTTTGTTGTGCTGATATATATGCCATTCGTTTCACCACCACTGTCCTCTCTGGCAGATTTTATTAAACCAGATATAATGGCAAGCTCTCTGCTGGTTTTCAGTCAATATGTTTTATGTTTTTTTTAACTAAAGAGGATATTTTTCCCAAAATCAGTGTGAAGGATGGTCATATCCAAATTTTTGTCCCTGGGAGGCATCTTATTCAGCTTTAACCTTCTTCTTCCTCAAAAATAATTCCAATTGTGTTTTGTTAACTATTTTGAAGGTCAGAGTAAGTTTAATGGAAAAGAGTCCCTTCTAAAATAATCTGGGACCTCTATCTGTACAGTTGAGATAAGCACAATCTGAGGATTATATAATCAGTAATACTCATTAGTTTATTAAAAATATATGTGTGATTGATTTATGCTACACTTTATCCTGGCAGTTCTCAAACTTTAGAATACAGCAGAATCACCTTGGAGACCTGTTAACACAGATTGCTGCCCCCCCCCCCCAACCCCTTGGAGTTTTTAATTTTCTAGGTCTGAGGTTGGGCCCCTGTTTTTAAATTCTAGCAAATTCCAAGGTGATGCTGACTGCTGGTAGTCTGGAATCCACACTCTAAGAACCATTTTAAAGATTCTGTCTGTGGTGGTAAGTTAATTAAGCCAGATATTTCCCTCTTTCGTTTATAAAGCTTCTTCTTGAAGTATGGTCTAAGGACCACGTATATCCAAATCACTTGGGATGGCTGTGACCACTGAGTGGGACCTGACCCAGACTTCTAGATCAGGGGCTGGTGTGATGGACGAGCTCCCTAGAAATAGGGATGAGCTGCCCTGCAGCAGTGATTCTCAGCCTTAGCTCCATCTGGGAATCACTCAGGGGTTGGGGGAAGGGGGAGCTTTAAAAAACACAGATTACTGGGCTCCAACTACAGAGATTGTGATTTAATTGATTTGAGTGCAACCTGGACCTTGAAATGTTGAAAAGCTTCTCAGAGATTCTGCTGTGCAGCCAAAGTCAAGAACCACTGCCATGGAAAGATAGCCTATGGATAAACTCTTCCAAGTTTGTCCTTTCTTAAACTGTGTTCCTCAAGAGAATTTGTGATCCAACAGATGTTTGTAATTATTATCTTTTTAATCTAATATCACCAGGGAACACTGGGTTAAACCAAGTTATTAGGTCGATTTACACCAGGCTCCTCAGGGCCCCTGCAAAACCACTCTTCCACATAACAGGTCCCAAATTATTTTACCAAGGAACATTTTTTGAGGAACACCTTATTAAATAGGTTTTGAGTTTCAGAAAACGTCCTAAAATTGTGTGTGTATGTGTGTATGTTCAGGAATTGACATATCCATTTATATGTTTTCTGGAGAGAAGGTCCATACTCTTCACCAGACTTTTTAACCAATTCTGAACATAATCCCTGAATGGTTAAAACTCACTCACCTGGAGTATCAGATCCTCTTTGGGGTTCTAAGAAGACTACGAGAAGCAAATAAAAGAAGCAGATAATTTTTCCTTCGTGACCTGAGACATGGGATGTCCATGTCTTTGCACAGATCCTTGCTAGTCCCCATCTTTTGGATCTTTAAAAATACCTTTATCATTATATAATTCACATACCATAAAAATCATCCATTTAAAGTACACAGTTTAATGACTTTAGTATACTGAAAGAGTTGTCCACTCATCATCACAGTCTAAGTTTACCACATTTTCATCACCCTGAAGAGAAATCTCACCCTCATCCAAGAGTTACTCACCCCTTCCCTCCTCCCTCCTCAACCCTAGGCAGCCATTAATTCACTTTCTGTACCCTAGTCCACATAAGTGGAATCATATAGTATGCAGCCTTTTGTGACCGGTTTCTTTCACCTAGTATAGTTTCTTTATTTTTTAAGTTTATTTATTTATTGTGAGAGAGAGAGAGAGAGAGCACAAGCAGGGGAGCATCAGAGACAAGGAGAGAGAGAGTCCTAAGCAGGCTCTGCAACATCAGTGTAGAGCCCAGTGTGGGGCTTGAACTCACAAACTGTAAGATCATGACCTGAGCCAAGATCAAGGTCAGATGCTTCACCAACTGCACCACCCAAGTGCCCCACACTTAGTATATTTTCCGTGCTCATTCATGTTGTAGCATCTATCTGTATTTATTTTTATTTTCAAGTGATATTTCATTGTATGGATGTACCACATTGTATTTATCCATTCATCCATTGATGGACATTTGAATTATTTCCACTTTTGAGCTATTATGAATAGTGCTGCTATAAACATCCATCTACAAGTTTTTACATGGACGTGTTTTAGTTAGTCTAGGAGTGGAATTCTTGGTCCTATGGTAACTCCATGCTTAACATTTTGAGGAACTGCCAAACTGTTTCCCAAAGTAACTGCACCAGTTTGCATTCCTACCAACAATGAATGAGAGTTTTGATTCTTCCACATCCTTACCAACCTTTGTTATTCTTTGTCTTTCTTATTATAGCCATTCTGGTGGGTGTGAAGTGTATCTTGTTGTTTGAATTTTCATTTTCCTGGGGGTAATGATGTTGAGCAGCATTTCATGTGTTTTTTGGCCATTTGTGTATCTTCTTTGGAAAAATGTCTATTCAAACCCTTTTCCCAATTTTTAACTGGGTTAATTTTGTATTGTTGAGTTGTAAGAGTTCTTCATGTATTCTAGATAAAGATACACTGAGGGGCGCACGCTTGGGTGGCTCAGTCGGTCAAGTGTCTGTCTCTTGATTTCAGATCAGGTCATGATCTCATAGTTCAAGAGATCGAACCCTGCATCAGTCTCTGCACTGATGGCATGGAGCCTGCTTGGGATTCTCTCTCTCTCCCTCTCTCTCTCTCTTTCACTCTCTACTCATGTTCACTTGCTCTCTCTCTCTCAAAATAAATAAATAAACTTTAAAAAAAGATACATTGATAAGTCCCTTATGAAATATGTGATTTGGAAATATTTTATCCCATTCTGTGTGTTGTCTTTTCACTTTCTTGGTATTGTTTTTCCTACTTTTTGTGCTGTATTATTTGTAGCACAAAAACTTTCACTTTTGATGTAGATCATTATATCTACTTTTTTGTTGTTGTTTGTGCTTTTTGGTCTCATATCTGAAAAACCATTGCCTTATATCCAAGGTCACAAAAGTATGCCTATTTTTGTTTAGGAACTTTATAGTTTTAGCTTTTATATTTAAGACTATGATCTACTTTGAGTTATTTCTGTGGATGGTATGAAGAAGGAACCTAGCTTCATCCTTTTTCATGTGGGTATCCAGTTGTCCCAGCATGATTTGGTGAAAAGACTGTTTTTCCCCCATTGAATTATCTTGCCTCCCTCCTCATTCTTTTAAAATTAAGTGACATAAAAAGATAAAATACTGAGATTTTCATAGATTAAAAGATTCACTGAGAATAAGATAAGGTAGATATGTATGCTGAATACTGTTAGTGTCCTGGAACAATTTAAGAGCCTTCCTCAGCATTCACTGGGCACTGATTAAACACTTCCTATGTGCTAGATTCTGAGAAAGAAAGGTGAATTAACCATAATTTCTGTACAGTCTCTCAGTCTACCTGGAAAAATAAGTAAGCAAACAAATATAGCAATATGCTAAATGTTCTGATAAGGAATATGTACAAATAAAATAGAAACAGAGTGGCCTAGTTCCTTACTCAGTCTGGTGTGAAATTTGAACTCAGCCTTGAAGGTGGGAAGGGCACTCCTGGAAGAAGAGAAAGGACAGTGGAGTGGAGAGAAATGATCCATAGGGAGTTCTCTTGGACTGGAGGCTTCGAGTGTGTGTGGAGGATAGAGAGTAGTTAGAGATGAGATGGAAAGGCAATCAGATTGTGAAGAGCTCTGTGTGCCCTTTTGTGGAGTTTGGGCCGCATTCTGTGGGCAAGAGGGAACCACTGAAGGACCTTAGGCAGAGGTAGTTCAGTGAGTTCCTGGGAGGTTGCCAGACCTTCTTTGGGAATCTGGCTTTGGCAAAAGGTGATCCCAGGTTTGACATCACTGGCCGAGAATGAATCATAGACCTTTTATTGTCTCCAAACCTTGCCATAGGTGCTTACATTTCTCCTTAGATAGTAAGTATTTCAATTCAAGGATTCCAGTCACAGCTCAAACTCCCTTCTTCATACTGAAGCTCTGGACCCAATAAAAATGAAAGCCTAAGTAAGATAAATAATAACTTCTCCAAAACTTAACAGTATCTAATCAGAGGCCAACCAGTCCTCATCAATTTGGAGTATTTCATCTTATTAGGAGAAAGGGACTAGTCCTTGAAGCCATGGAAACACCATAGCTCCAGAAACCCCATAGCTTACTCTTAATGACTACAACAGCTCAAAAATACCCCTTCACTAACAGTCCAGGGATAGCTCAGTAAATAATAAAAAGCATTTTTCTTATGCTAATGGAGCCAGAACACAAATACCTACCTGTAACTGTCTGCCCATGTGCCATCTATGTCTCCAAAGACCTTAATGGTTTGTTGATTCCCATTAAGACATAAGCTGTGTGTGTGTGTGTGTGTGTGTGTGTGTGTGTGTGAATTGAAAAGCCCTCTTAAGAGAACAATCTATAATGGCCAACTTGAGCTCCAAGGAGGAAAGTCTAAGTGCTGTTATTTGTAAAAGTAGAGCAAGAAAATGTTCCAAAAACACTGTAACAGATAAATAAAATCTTCAAAATTAGTGGGAAGATAGGTAGCATAGTAGTGGAGTATTGAGGCAGTCATATTACTGTATTTAAACCCTATGTCTCTCACTTACCAGCTCTGTGATCTTGGACCGGTTACTTCTTGAAGCTTTAGATTCTTGATCTGTAAAAGAAGGATAATGATAACACCTATTTCATAAAGCCACTGTGGGGATTAAATGGGATAATCATGTAAAAAGCTTTGCTACCTGGCACAAATTAAGTGCTCAATAAATGATCTCTGCTGTTATCATTAGGGCCAGAGAGATTCCTTATTTCACTTCAGAAATCAACATAGATACAGTACACTGAAAATAATGATGTATATTCATTGTGTATAAAAGTTTCTGAACTGAGTTCTTGGCCAAACCACACAGCCATATGCATATTAACTGTAAGCAACATTCATTAACTTCTGAGAAAATTGTACTGTTCTTCTCTCTGTCCACATGATATTTTTTAAACATTCCCTTGTGATAGGAATCAGCTACATTTGTTTATGATGATTTGTGTCTTGTTGAAGAAAAAACTCCCAGCTATTGGGTGACAGATATGCCCAGAGCTAGATTTAGCTGAAGTCCATGGTTTCTCCAGAAAAGTCATCTGAGGTAGCAATTACTACACAGGAGATGGACATAAAGTATATAATTAAGGAAAGGATACATTACCAAAAAGTTTATGGTGATAAAAAAGGGGAAGATGATATGTAATTAGCTTTTCCAACAGCTAACATCAGTGGTTACCTAAGCCTCTTTTCACAGAACTGCTGTCTTGAAAAGCATCCAGTTTTGCTGTGGCATGTTCTTAAATGTTTAATTTACCTGCCTGCAGATAAAGTAATTTCCTCTCTCTGTTTTTTTTTTATTGAGCTACAGAGTTCTGCTTTCACCACATCAACATTCAAAATTGTATTTTATTAAATGAATAATTTTTAAAGGAGCTGATTTTTCTCTGG
Source organism: Panthera leo (assembly GCF_018350215.1). Lineage (NCBI taxonomy): Eukaryota > Metazoa > Chordata > Mammalia > Carnivora > Felidae > Panthera > Panthera leo. Next base: position 22,661,042 of record NC_056695.1, read on the forward strand.
ATTCTCTAAATATAAACTAATACCTGATAAATATTAGTCATGAATAGGTCAGCCTAATGTTTCAGTATTATTGAAGGATTAGCTTGGGATGGGGATTTTCGGTTCTCCAATAACCAGGTCTCAGTGAGTCAATGATAGGACAGGCTGAACAGAATCAGAGAGCCAGGAGACCTGGGGTTCTGGGCAAGTACAAGCAGAGGGTATTGGGGAATTTGGGTCCGAAAGAAGTCTAGCCATCATCAAAAGTCAGGTATTCTAGGAACCAGGCAGAGCAGACCATTTGGTATAATCTTGTAAACAGAAAGCCTACCCTGAAACCTCAGAGGTAAGCATGTTTATTCAATCCTTATAGTCTTCAGGAATGTCCATGGGGCAGAAAATGAAGCAGATAAAGTAGTTGGCATCAGGAAGATCCCATGGCAGGCCACAGAGGCCAGGCCCAGAGTACTGGAGGGCAGGACTAAGACTTTAGTCCCTAAAGGACTCAGATGAAAGTTAAGCCCACACAGTTCCTGGTGAAACAGGCAAAACATCAGTCAGGAAATTAGAAGAGAAGTCAGTGATATGGGTAGGGAGAGAAAGCAAGGACCAGGCACCAGGGTTAGGAGCAAGGCTGATGCTCTTGAGCCACTAAGGTACTGGCTAGCGGACCCAGACCAGGACCAGCATTAGCCCAAATCTAAGGCAGGTGGTACCCATAGCTAAGAGTCAAGTCAGGGTTTCTCAGCCTCAGCACCGTGGACATTTTGGACCAGATAATTCTTTGTTGTGGAGGCTGTCCCGTGCGCTGTAAGATGTTTAGCATACCTGGCCTCTTGCCATCAGCATCTAGTTATGACAATCAAAAATGTCTCCAACCATTGCTAAATGACCTCTGAGGAGAAAAATCTCCCCTGGTTGAGAACTTCTGGGTTAAGTGGGCAAGGCTACTCAAGTTTGAAGAATACCAACATGAAAAGTCAGTAGGTGATTAGGCAGTCACAACTTCTGTTTTGTTGTTGTTGTTTATCAAGTTTGTTTTCTTCACCTTCCCTATCTGGACTTCCTAGAGGAACTTCCTTTTTGTTCTTAAGCACCAAGTCCTTTCTGATCATGTTTGACGTCATTCTGGATTCTTCTGTAGTGTGCTAGTAGGAAGTAAATACAGTATTCACTATTTACCATAGAAGCAGTTACATACCTGTGTAATTTACAAGGTTATATTACAAATACATTGGCTTGTCTGTGTAATATAAATACCTAGGTGGGGGATATTCTGTCCAGAATCCTTGTTTACACTGTCCATATACAGTGTCCACTATTTGATGGAGAACTCCACACTTGCTCCAGTGGATGTGTGACACTGATTTCCAGTCAGTTCCTGTCTCTGAGATGTCACATAAGGCATTCTGAAAAGTCCACAGGTTCAAAAATATCCCTTGGGGAGCCTGGGGAGCCCAGTTGGGTAAGCATCCAACTCAGAGCGTGATCTTGCCGTGCATGGGATTGAGCCCTGCTTCGGGCTCTGTGCTGATAGCACAGAACCTGCCTGATATTCTCTCCTTCCCTCTCTCTCTCTCTCTCTCTCACTTTCAGTCTCTCTCAAAATAAATAAACATAGGAAAAAAATATCTCTCTTGCTAGCTGGTTACTAATGTTTGAAATGGCCAAGGGAATGGTCTGGCCCTTGCTGCCCACTGGAGAAATTTTGCATAGCCTTTTTCTTCAGGCATTTCTCTCAATTGGACATAGTCAGTGAATGGAAGGACCATACTCATGTTTTAATCCAGAAGGGTAACTCAAATGATACTAACAATTTCTGCATCTTTTCTGGCCCAGGCGTGTTCTAGGTAACACTTCTTAAAATCGGCCAAGTGCTGTCTTTGATCTATAGGAGCCAGTCACTCTGCTATTGCCATGTTGAGCTGAGCATCATGAAAATTTACCCAGCCTGCTTTGTATTGCCCAGACCTACCGATTACTCTGGTATCTTTGAATATGTGGTAAAAATAGGCTGAGTTTTTGTTAGGGTGGAAGAAAATATAATCTCACCTGGTCTTGCCAATGATAATTAATAGGTTGTTAAAGATCTTCATGAAATCCCACAGAAAAACCTGTCAAGGCTATTTGGGCCACCTGAGGAGAACATGATGCAAAATTTACCATTTGATTATTCATTCAATTTCTTATTAACATATATAGGGTGGCTCCAGAATTTCTCCATAAAAGGGGTATAGAGATTTTACTTAACTGATTATTTTTGATGTGACGTGGCTTTCAGGGTGCTGTTGGAAATTGGGAAGTGGGGCTAAAGTTTACCCAAGCTATTCTTTGAAATGTTAAATCTTATTACTAGGGTATTGTCTGGGATGTTAGGTAAAAGTCTTTCAGCTTTTCAAGTAATTTAAGCTGGTCAGTTTTCACTTTTATTTTCCTGGAGTTTATTCACCTTCATAATTAATTTTGTACCTGAGAATTTTAAGAACTAAACTGTAGACCTCTATGCTAAAATATATTTTTTTGCTAAAATATTTAGATAAAGTATTAGGCAAATTACCCATTCATCCCAAGATCTGAGCTGTGGTTGACATGAAATATAACCATCAGTGAGAAGTTCAAGAATCTAGAGTGGTAGTCTCATAAAGCTTCTGAAATTCTTAAAAGGAGAATCATGAAGGTCAAGTTGTTAAGTTGTACTAAATAGTAACAATAACAACAATAAAAAATTTATCAAGGGCTTATTATGTGCTACTGTATCGAGAACTTTCACATGCATTTCTCATAAAATCTTTTTATAACCCTGTAAGATTTTTACTATTATTATCCCCATTTTATAGATAAGGAAACTGAGGCATAGTAAGTGACTTGCTTAAGATTAGTCACAGGTTTAGTGAATCATGAAGCCAGCATTTTAACCGAGACAATTTAACTCCACAGAGTTTGCACTTTTGTGACTATACTATTCTGTCCGTTTCTCTTATATATGAACCAAAGGATGCTGTTTTTGTAATTATACTTTCCACTTTTTTTTCACATTTATCTCACTTTCCATCATTATAATTATATAGATTTTTTAAAATCCTGTCAATCATAACATATAAATAAGAGAGTTCTCATGCCCTAGTATACATTTGTGTGTCCCTGAATTATAGTTGGCAGTGTGTTTATGGCAACGGAACGCTAAAATGATGAGGTATAAGTAATAATATCTGATATTAAGTCACTCCAAAGCCTCCTATGTAGAGACCTGTTGAAATTCTTCATCACTGTCGTTCAGGGAATCCAACTTCCTACAGGTTCTGGAGGCAAAGTACAACTCTAACCAGTTTGCATTGGGAAAAGGTTGGGGAGAAGCCCATTAGCAATTGGCTGAGTGGAGGCATCTCCGTGTGGAAGAGGTGCCAAGGGACCAGGGAAGTCACAGGTCATCCCTCATGCTGACACCAAGGTAGAGAATTCGTGACACAGCTCATACTTCACTTCCTACCCTGAGCTCAAAATTGTAAATTCCCTTGGACAGAGCAGAGTGAGGAGGAGGCCGAGGAAGGGCCAGGAAGGTCATCCTCCCCTTGCACAGTCAGAGCCTTCACAGCCTCCTCTCCGCCCCCCTCCACCCCCCAGAAAGCTCAGGCCTTGAGGGGCTGGCCCCTGCTGACAGGCATCTGGACATGACGGTGGACCCCAAAGAGGAGAGTGTGTAGGCAGTGTTGAAAAACATGACAATTCTAATTTTTTTTTAAATATTGCACCTACAGAGAAAAACCCTGTGCGACCAGATTGTGGCCCCATGCTACCAATTTTTGACCTCTGTTAAATGCTAACCGCCCATAATGAGAAGGCTCAAGGAATTCCTTCAGAACAGAAGCAGTTTGACCTAAGAGGAACTGTGGCTCTCCCTTCCATCACAAGATGTGTGCATGTATTTTTAAAAGCATGTTCTTTATTCTCCCTTAAGGAAATAGATATTTAAAAAACACAGATGCGTGACTTTACTTTGTGACTCAGAGTAAACAATCCAAAGGCAACGCCCCTTGGCCTTGGAGCAAAAGCAAAAGAACACTTTGTCTCTCTCCCTGCCACTCCCCACCCCCACCCTCACCCCCACCCCACCCCCCCCTCGTATCAACAAAGAGGACAAGTTTAGGTGGGCCGTGTTAATGACCTTTTAAAAAATTACCTACAGGTGAGAACAGCCAGGTAGCTCACACACTACAAAACCCAAGGCTGTGTCCTTCTTTAAAAACTATTTAATTGTTTCTTGTGTTTTTACGAACACATTGCTCTTCATTCATCCTCCTGTCCTTATTTACGTATGTTTGCTTTATGTGGGCATCAGGCTCTCCGGAGGATGTTATCAACTCCACTGGTGAATATTTTTGGCTTTTTCGGTGTAGAACTCCTCGTTCACAGCATCTTGTTTGTGTTTCTATGATTGTGGCTGACCAGTATCCTTTACAAACATCTGTGGGATGGGAACTTGGGGCCTGAGGGAGATGAATGTGACAGGGCCACGAGAAGGGTACTGGGGTGATCGTCATGATATACAGTGCAGAGATCAGCATGCATTAATCCAGGTTCTGTAAATCAGTTCTAGATCATGGCATCGGGTTAAGGGCCTGCAGAGCAAAGCCCCAGGGAGAGAGGAGACCCTGTGCCAGCGGAGTGATCTTGGACCTAAGCTCTTACATGCTCAGCTGGGAAATGAGAACGAGGTTGAATGACTTCAGAGATTCCTTCCAGTTTTAACGCTCTGTGACTCTATGATTTGTTGTGATTCTTTGATTTGATGCTGTGTGTGATTTAAATGGAATAGATCTCAGAAAAATTCACAGGGAATATAGAAACCATCTTAAAGCAAACACGATGAATTCCCTTATTTAACTAAATCTACATTGCACCGGGACATTAAAGAATTCTCATGTTAATTAATTTGAGTAGCATCTGATTTTTTGCTGCATGGCACATTGTTTTACAAGTACCTGGAGGCGAAATAGTTAGTGCTATATAGACATGAAGCTTAACAGACTGCTGAATAATATCGTATTTTTGTTATTTTAGCCTTCTGTATTGCAAAGTGTTACTAAGTCATTTTGTGAACCAGTTTAGTGTGGCCTTTGGCAAATGAGACATTGAGACTCTGAGATTTGGGAAGGGGCTGGAAGCAGTGAAAATTTCTTGCCTGTCATTGGAAATGATGGAGATTATGAGAAGATTGAGCTGTGGTGACTCAGCAGGCTGAGTCATTTTAGGCAGCCCCCTAGGGCAGGAAGTCAGGGGCGCATGCATTCAATGTGCCTTATTAGGAAAGTCACCCTGTCTCCCCTTCTTTATAAAATTGATGTTATAAAGAGCATTGTCTCCATTCATTGTTGCCACCATGTTTTTTTCCCAAGAATTTCCAGAATCCCAGATTTTCAAAAAGTGATAAATGAATGTACAATGTGGTCCTATTATTAGAAATACTCTTTTAAAATAGTTTGTGTGTGTATATGTGCATGTACATGCACACGTGCTTAAAATATCCAATTTACTGCTTATATTCAGGTTCAGCGGTCACAGAAGTGAAAGGAAGCGTAGTATCACATGACATTCTGCCTGATTTTAAGACAAAAAAATATGCATACAGCTCTTCAAAAAACAGTTGCCTGGTACAATCTTTGAGTATTTTACATATCCATTGATTGGTTACTGAGCATGTAATTTGTTACTTCTCCCAAAGAAAACTCCAGTACTGAACTTCCGTTTGAAGTCTCCTCCTCTACTAAAAATAATATTATTCCAGACATCTGAAATAAAGCTGGCCTTTTTTCCCCCTGCTCTCTTTTCTTTAGCACAGGATATCAGAAGTGCTGCTGTTTCCATGCTTTTGTACTCATAAACTAACGTTGGACTAAAAATGAATTGTCTAAAATAGCATGTATGGAGAGTTAATAGCTCTTGTGGGCGGGCCATATAACTCTGCCATCACTTGCTGTGTGATATTTATAATTAATACTCTCTCTTCTGTAGCCAGTAGTTATGCAGCTTAGTTTTCTAATTATGGAAACAAAGAATGAGTTTGCACACAGAGGTATTATTGTTTTTACTTCCCTGGAAAATGAAGAATTATGAAGAGAAACTAATTTCCCTTGGCCTCTGGCTTCCTACCAATCCTTATGTTCAGTTGTGTTACCTCACCTCCCTCCAAGGAGGTTAAGAATGCACATCTCCTTGCTTGGGGGATATTCAGTGGTAACTAGATTTTTAACATCTCCTTTCTCTAGAAATCATTCAGATTCAGTGAGGTTCACAGTAGCAGAGTATATATTCTAATCCCAAGCCAATTTAGTAGCCCAATTTCCTCCTGGGTCACTTGGAAAGCCAAGTGTAGGGCTTGGCTGATGCATTCCCTTTTAGACATAGCTGCCAGTGTTACCTGCAGAGCAGGTGGTGGTAAGAAGTCAGGTAATACCTTGCTTGGCAGCCGGTTGTCTGTGGTGATTCCCTGTGCCCCAGTCAGCAAGTACAGGAACTGCTGGAGAGGATCCAATACCTGCCTGGCTTATGGCTCAGTCACAGCTTAGCCTGTTGCTTTCTGAGTAGAAGCCAACCAAGACTTTGGTATAGGAAGCTCAGGAAGAGAAAGGTGGGCTTTATCTTCAATCTGCAAAGCAAAAGATAGCACAGTGTTTTCATCACTTCTCTATTCTGTAGTCCTTGTAAAATAAGTTTTGCCTCCATTAAATGAAGGCAGTGGTCTCTATTTAAGAGAGAACCTTTTCAGCCCCCCCTAGTGCTGACCATTGGAACAAAGGATAAAAAGCCAGCCACACAGAGATTTGCATGCAGGACAACTTCAACACAGAATGTCCCTGTTTCTCGGGCTGAATGGCCAGACAGGCCGGCCTGTCTGAGGCTGAATTAAAACCAGACACCTGCCTTTCAGTAGCATCTCCAGCCTTTTTGTGGTACCCTGTTACACCAATGAATCAAGTACCTAGAGGCGAAATAGTGTTGTATAAACACAAAGCTTAACACACTGCTGCACACTGCCTGGTGCCTGATTTCCCCAATGAGGACACGAACAAGAAAGCGTACAAGTGCATTTGACACGGTGCTCCGATGCTGATCCTATTAATTTTCATTTACCCTTTTCCAGAATTCAGTCCGTGGATTTGATTTGAAAGTCCTCGATTAGCGAATTGTAGGTCTCTTAGAAAATCTGACCATCTCTGGCTGTGGAGCACTTCTTTTAAAAAGCAACTTGACAATTTCAGAATATAAAATTATAGATAAATGAAGAAAAGGTGCCAGATCAGAACATGTAAAACCACAATGACTGAATGATATAGAGGGTAAGTCAAGCTGAATGTTCCTATCCTCAGCTCGGCACAAAATTGAATATATAAGAGCTGTATAAAAATGGACTGCTGCTTCCCAGTGACCCAGTATTTCAATATCCTCCACTACTTTTCAGGATTATCCGTTTAGTTTGAACATGTTATTGAGATTTATTTAGTACCCTTCTTCCAATTACTATGCACAATTCTTGGACCAGACGATGGGCCTGCCCATTTATTCTGAGCAGCTGCTATGGATAAAGCTGTGCTGTAAAGCCACCATTTCGCTGTAAATCAAAGCCTCTATGTCTGAAATGTTATTTAATAATTTCCAAAGCTCTAAGTGGAATCTAGTGGTTCAAAGTCAGAGCTAGGAGCCAAATACTTTTTGTTTCGCACTCAGCCCAGACACCTTTACTGTATTGTATGACTTCCAGCCACTTCTGTGCTCAGAGAGAATTGAAAATCTGAGGCCAGCTTGACAAATAAAGATCAAAATATCTGCAAGGTCCTGAAATTGAAATCATGTCATCTTAAATGATAGGGTTAATGTATGCATCCCACTTTGGTTTGCATTATTCCATTTCTGTTTCTTCTATGACTATAAGTATCTTCTAGCTGCTGAAAAATGTTAATATTCTCAAATAGAAGGAGAGCTCTAAATTTAAACCATTCAAGACCAAAGAGCTTCCCAAACTTGGAACCAAATTTAAACCTGTTTCAGTTTTTAAATTAATTGTGTAAATCTCAAATCATTAAGAAATTATCTTTTTTTCCCCTTCAGACTAAAGTTCCTTAGTGATTAGCATTGTGCTTAAATCATATTAGGAAAGTCCACTCTTTCCAAATAGCATTTTGATATAAAATGTCAAGAAGTTTTTGATTGCAGTTACTCCCAAGTGTCTACTCCTCACGTTATTAAGAATTCCAGGGCAATCCATTTAATTATTTAACCTTGTTCCATTTTGATTATTTAAACCTCTGAGAAGACCCCAAGCCTGGAGTGTTTTATTATAATCCATTGCTTTTATGAGATGGCCATCCTTCCAAGTTATCCATCCTAAGTCGCTCTTTCCATCTACTTTTTCTGGCTAACTCCTGAATAAGACCCACTTCACATAAGTGATTTTTCCCAATATTTGTCTTGCTGGCTAGTAGTGAAGTTCAAGTTGAAGTTCAATTTCATATTGAAAAATTTCTGTTGACCTTGACAGAGTATTTGAGGAAAGTGCTTAGCTATTAATTTTAAGTTTTTCTCTCTCTTGGTCTTGTAGTTTTCTGCTGTACATTTGATTCTACTACAAGTTTTAGGGGTTTCTAAAGTGTTTATTTATGTATCTGTTTAGAGAAAGAGGGAGAGAGAGAGAGAGAGAGAGAGAAAGAAAGAACCCCAAGCAGACTCGTCATTGTCAGAGCAGAACCTGATGCGGGGATCAGTCTCAGGAACCATGAGATCATGACCCGAGCCAAAATCAACAGTCAGATGCTTAACCAGCTGAGCCACCCAGGTGCCCCTACTACAAGGTTTAGCTTAAGAATCCTGCAAGTAGATATTATTGTAACTTAATAGAAAATGCTTCTACTATGCATAATAATGGGGATGGATTCAGAGTGAATTAAAGTTGTAAGAAACTTTAATATTTACCTCCTGCAACATCATCTGATGCTTGCATCTACTCTACGATATAGATAGGTCTCATGGCGCATCTTACAGAACTCTTCTGCGATAGTTCTAGAAACTTTACAAACATCTTATGGGGATCCATTTGTTTCCACTTTACAAAATATTCAAGCCACAATCATTTCTAGCCTCTTACAAGGGTCCCCAGCTTCTACTTTCCAAGTGCTTCCCTTAATTTATTCCCCACATAGCAGCAGTTGTGACCTTTTTAGAAGAACATACATCAGCTTGCAGCCCTTTACTCCTTGCAGGGGCTTCCTGTGGAATCTAGCCCCTGCCCTGAGCTTCAGGGCCCTTCAGGACTGGCCTTGGGCACACTGTGCAGTCTCCTTTCCCACCATTCTCTCCTCTTCTCACTATTCTGCAGACAAACCACTCGTCTCTCAGGGCCTTCGGCATCCAGGTTTATCCCTACCCCAAACCTCTTGCAATGCTGCTCCCACTGCTTGGGAAATCTCTTTCAAAGAAATCTGATGTTCTTCATGGTTCAATGTCGCCTCCTCCAAGAACCTTTTGCTGCTGACTCACTGTCTAAAGAGGTCTGCCCTTCCCACATCCCCGGACTCTCTATCCCATTAACCTTTTTTGTTTGCTTCACAGAATCTGACGCTATCAGAAGTTACTTGTTTGATTCCACTAGGTGTAAGCTCTTCAGAGCTGAGGCCTGCCTCTCATTCAGTGCTGTAAGCCATGCACATAGTCGTTTGGACAAATGAGAAATTATGATCCAAGTTCTTCATAAAACTTGCTGCCAGTCACACTATGAGTAGGAAACAACTCCTGTTGCTATGAATATGCCACAATATTTCTGATTCCGTGACCTTGCTCATATGCTGTTCTTTCTCGAAGATTGTGGGTCTTCTGGATGGGCTCTAGCATGCTTTGATACTAGTCCAGCTGCCTGCCACTTAGGAAGCCTTCCCTCACCTCCTCAGGCTGGTGAGGTAACCAGTTCTCTGCTCCCGGTAGTCTCTACCATTGTACTTAACACATTGTTTTAGCATTATGGATTTGGTTTCTGGGCTCTTCCAGACCAGAATCTACTGCAGGGAGGGGACTGTTCAATTCATTTTAATTTTCTGTCAAGAGCATGCCACTAAGCACATGTTCAATTCAAATTTGCTGAAGGAGACCAGAATCTTAAACCAGGGACTGTGGTTGATTGTATTGCCAAAATACATTGTGTGTTCTACAGATGGAAACCATCAATATCTCAGCCCACATTTCATTACTTACAATTATTTAGTTAGACCTTCAGAGTTAAAAAACAAAAATCACCTCATAATCCAATGCCACTAGATTTAAACTGTTTTCAACATAAGGGGAATGTGGCTTACTGCTATAATTTTAAAAATAATCTGAGTAGTTGCTAGGGATAAGTTAAATCCACAGATAATCCCCAAACCTCATTGTAGAAATTAATCACACCAAACATTTGATCAAAGTTGATAACCAATAAGGAACTGTATTTGATATGAGCTTAACTTCCTTACATTTATCTTCCTAACAAAAACATGTGGGAGAAAGGGAAGAATAAAAGGAATTATAAACAGCCCACATGCTGGATAATGAGCTCCTGAATAATTGAGAGCTGCCTAAATTTGTGTTAGTCATTTCTTGCATTTCCCTCGGACTGTCAGGTCCATCCCAGGGGGTGATGAGAGCCACTGAGGAAATAATAAAATGTGTTTTGCTCCTTTTTTTCTTCCTCAAGGAAGTAAATGACATTAATCCAGTTAACAATTCAGATACAACCAGAAAGAAGAATGGCTCAGGTTTAACCATGTTCTTAATTAAAAGACATTTTTTTTTTTTTGGCCATAAAGGAAGATGATACCATTAATCAGGTATTTCTTTGACATTCTGTTTTGTGATTATAGATATCTTCCGTGAATTATAAGTCATTTGTTTTGCTGATGTATGTCCAAAATTTCTTCTTGGGCAAAGTAACTTTGTCTTCCATAGACCCCTTTTCCTTTGCCAGTGATTTATATAGCTTCTGAAACTTGATATAGAAGATGTGATTCATTCTTTCGGTAACTATTGAGCACCTACTGTGTATCAGCCATGGCTCAGGTGCCAGATGAGATACATCGTGGGGTTTATATTTAATGAGACCTTTCCCTATAACCAGCATATTGAAAAGGGCAATTCCATTTTTAAATTCATAAGTATTTCCATATCGAAATGTGGATTGCAGATACAAAAAGGTCACTGGTTTTCTGCAAAAATAAAATTGTTCATAATTAAATGCAAAGGGGAAAAAAGTCCTGAAAACAAAAAAGGCAAGAAGGCTTTTCTCACATCTTCACAGCCTCACTGTTTATGTGTTTATAAAATCATAAATTAGCCTCGATTTTCATGTCAGATATTACAAGCACAAAAATAATATTATAACTGTATTGTTGAAAATATACAACATAGCCATGTTATTTAAAATACATACACTCATCCCCAATGACATACAGAGCATTGCATTTATCAAAATACGTTGCGTGTTATATAGATGGAAACCTTATATATGTATATGTCCATATTTCATTACTAATCATTATTTAGTTAGATCTTCAGAGTTAAAAAAAATCTTCATTTTGCTTATAAATCCCTGTAATCCTTAAGGCTTTGTATAGCAAATTTATTTTTAGCTGCAATTTTAGAATGAGTAATCTATAAATACATGTCTTATCAGAGGTTGCTCAGTGAGTTTGAGACATTTTTAGGAAGAGTACCCATGTTTTAAAAATCTACCCAACACCTTGCTCCTTGTATACATAGAGAGGATACTTTCCTCCCTTGCCTGGGTTACCCATGCTCAGCCTTTGTCAGGCTCTGTGTAGGGCAAGACAGGGTGCAACGTGATATTTTTCTGGAACTGCAGGATTTCCCATGGGTAATATCTCCTCTAGCCATACCACTAAATAAAGAGCCGTGGCTTAGCTCTGAGGTCATCGATTATCACCGTGTCCTGCCAGCTCCACTCTTCCTCTGTTGGATTCATTAGGCAGATTGTTTTACATGATCAGACAGTTCATCTGGGCATCCTTAAGACCAGGATAACTTGAGGATATCTTCTGACAGCCTTGATTTGCTTAACTCCAAACATCTTAAATTGGTTATGTCTACCCTAAAATAAAAACAGTCTTTAAGGGACTGTAATACAAACAGGAGAGAATGATAATCATTTGAAAAAGAGACTCTTTAAGAAGAACAGACATCTCATTTCCCATTTTCCTTTCACCATGGGCACCTCTCCTGGAGCTCAGGGATATAGTATTTCATATAAATTCACAAGTGAAGGTGATAAGAAATCAATGCCTAAAGATTATATTTCATTGCTACATGCTAGTACTTCCCACACTAATCATTTGCTGACTCTAAACTATCCCATTCCGCTTGTGACATACTTGTCATTTTTGCCTCTAATCATAATTAGAAAATGAGTCTAATTTTCCGTCGACCTATGAAGTAAATCATAAAATGATAAGTTCTTTGCCCAAGAACAGCAAGTCACATCATGAAAACACTGAGATTAAAACCCAAAATACAAAGTTTAAATGAATGTTGAAACCATTTTCCAAAAGTACCAGTGGGGAAGGGGTGGGATACATAATCACTACAACAGAGGCTCTCTTGACCTACTTCATTTAATCAAGTACCCATATTAACCAAGGCTCTCCGTTCCCTTCCAACATACACTGAATGGTTCCAGAGCATACTGACCACCACACAGGGCTAAGAGGATACCCACTCACTTTCTGCTCCCTCTAGACTCAGTGACTTATTGCTCAGAATCTGTTGTATTTGCTCCCCAACCTATTTATGCCAGTTGAGATTATTGTACTTAGGTGACTTGAATTAATAGTGTATAAAACTCATGAAATACAAGCACAATAAAAAAATGGGTTGTTCCTTTCATGAAAACTAAAGTGAGTATTTTAGAGAGATAAGTAAGGGTGTGTGGCTCTATACAATGGAATGTTACTGAGCAATCAAAAAGAATGAAATCTTGCCATTTGCAATGATTTGGATGGAACTAGGGTGTATTATGCTAAGCAAAATAAGTCAGTCAGAGAAAGACAAATATCATGTAATTTCACTCATACATGGAATTTAAGAAACACAACAGATGAACATAGGGGAAAGGAAGGAAAAATAAGATTAAAACAGAGACGGGTGCAAACCATTTTATATAGAAACAAACTGAGGATTGCTGGAGGGGAGGTGGGTAGGGAGATGGGCATTAAGGAGGGCACTTGTTGGGATGAGCACTGGGTGTCGTATGTAAGTGATGAATCACTGGGTTCTACTCCTGAAACCAATACTACACTGTATGTCAACTAACTTGAATTTAAATAAATGACTTTTTTAAAAGTTCTTTTGAATTACGGGTGGGAATGGCAACTTTCAAAGACTGGGGAGAGGAGGACAGACCAAGGCAGATATTCACACAACTTGCTTAGCAAGAGATTTTGAGGATCCATTCCACTTTGAAGTAACTAAAACTGGAGATTGTCAATGATGCATTTCAGAGTAGGCTTCTGGAAGAAAGATAATACAGAATTCCAATAATGCATATCAAAGAAATAAGCATTGCCTTGCCTCTTCTTCTTCCCCCAGGTAAAATATTGGCAAATGAATGTTCATTTTTTTCATTGTACATTAAAATGACATTTTAAATTATGTATTATATTTTTATTGATTTCCTCACTTTAATTAATTTTTTAATTAACCACTAATATTCTTGCTCATGCCAGATAATTCGGTTTTACCACATAGCATAGTGGTTAGTACATGGGCTCTGAAGACAGACAGCCTGAATTCCAGACCTGATGCTTTTTGTTATTTGTTTCTTTGGGCAAGTTGCCTAACTATTCTGATCTTCTGTTTCCTCATTTGTAAAATGATGATAAGAATAGTATCTACTTCTTAAGTTTTTCAAGAGGATTTAAGAAGATAATGCATATTAAGGATTTAGCATTGTGTTAGTGTCTGGAACATAATATCACATAATATCATAATAACATAATATCAATTTATATATTTTAATGATTATAGCAAAAATTATAACACAGGTATGTTAGTCAGCTTGGCTGCCCATGACAAAATACCACAGAGTGACTTAAACAACAGAATTTTATTTTCTCACAGCTCTGGAGACTAGATGTCCAAGATCAAGGTGCCGGAAGTGTTGGTTTCTGGCGAGACCTCTCCCCTCAGCTTACAAAATGGCTTCTTCTCACTGTGTCCTCACATGGCCTTTCTCTGTGTAGAGAGGCAGAGAGAGAGAGAGAGAGAGAGAGAAAGAGAAAGAGAGAGAGGAAGCTCTGGTGTCTCTTCACCTTCTTAAAAGGGCACCCATGATATTGGATTAGGGCCTCCATCCTTATGACCTGTTTAACCTAAATACTTCCTTAAAGGCCCTGTTTCTAAATGTCATTATATTGGAGGTTAGGGCTTCAACATATGAATTTTGGGTGCACACAATTTAGTCCATAACGTCAGGTAAATTTGTACTCTACTTACAATGAATGAAACCTAGAAGTAGCTTTGGGATGCAGAAATGACTTGGCATGTAGGATGAATCCCAAAGACAGAACATGTTTCAGTCCATAGTGACACAGATTCAAAAGGGTTAGAAAACCTTAGTTCCATGCCTACATCTCCTGATCCACTGTATGAAACTGTAGTTGTTCATTTCCCTTTTACCTAGACCCAGATCCACATATAAAATCAAATTATGAATGAGCTCATAATCTACTTGCTTCATGAGGAAGTATTAGGACTAACGTGACATTGTTCAGTAATGAGTCTGAGATTTCTTCATAAAGTAAATGCCAAGGGGCAAAACAGGCTTGTTCCCCTTGATATTACATTTACTTGTTGTTCTGTTCACTGATTAAAGATGTATTGATTACCTACTATGTGCCACATAGGGTTCAGAGGAAACAGTTTCTAGAACACAACCCTAAAGTAGCTCATGGGCTTTTGAGAAAGGCAGACATATCATTAACTATAGTAAGTCAGAAACATAGTGTATACTTATTTTCTGTAAAATTAAATGCAATGAAAATGTAATAATAGATATCATTTACCAGGTGCTTACTTTGATATTCCAATTATCATGCCAAGTGTTTTATATTCATTATCTCATCCAGTATTTACAGAAATATTGACCTCTATGTGGTTATTGTCAACATTTTGCAGATTTAGAGACATTACGTGTTTTGTCCAGTGGCTCCTAGTTGTGAAGTTGTACAGCAAAGAGGAGAACTTAGTGGTATCTAATTCTAGAGGGCGTTTTCTTAACTATAGTCTGTCCTGCCTCTTTGTGCCAGAAGTACAGAAGAGTATCTAAATCTCTTTGAGCCATGGAAGATTTATTAGAAGAAGTTAGTATTAAGCTGGATCTTGAAAGATGAGCAGAAGTTGTCAGGTGGTGGAAGAGGAAGCAAGAATGTAGGAAGACTGAGAGAGGTGAAGGAACACAGCTTCCTCAGAAATGGAAGGTAGGACATGTATGTATGGCCCTGTATGAGACTACTTTGAGGACAACTGCTCAAGGACCTAGGAAGTCATGCTTTGTCTCAAAGACAGGAAAGGACCTCAGAGCTTTTTTTGGCAGAAAAGTAATGCAAAATGAGATATGCTTTCTATTTTGTTAGGTCACTCTGGTGAAGATGCGTATGCTGAGATGGGGAGGGTGGTATAGCAGAGGGTTGCAACATTTAGAGAGAGGAAGAGCAGTTTACAACTGGAGTTGTCTAAGCAAACAGTGGTTTGGATCTGAACTGAGGAGGTGGGAGTAGAGCTCGGAAGAAGAATTTTGAAAAGATATAGGTAAAAGAAAGACTTGTAGTAGTTTGTAGTTAATCAGACATGAGAAATGAGGTTGAGTGAAAAGGCAAAACTGACCTTCAGGTTCCTGGCTCAAAGAATTGGGTGAAACACCATGTTCTGAGGCTAAAGAGGGAAAACAGGAGGAGGAGGGGCTCAGACTGGATGACAGGGTTTCATTTAGGATGCCTTACTTTGAGTTGTTTGTGGGATATCTAAGTGAATGTCATCTATAGACAATCAGAAATGCAGTTCTGGAGCTCTAAGAAAAGAAGTCAGGACTGGAAGTGATGATCGGGAAGCTACCATCACATAGTGAGTGACAATTCAAGTCAGACAGTAAATGAAAGCCCCCAGGGGAACAGGTTAGGGAAAGAGAACCCTTTCAAGGTCAGCTCCCAGAGGAACATAGAGTAGATTAGGAGACCCCGGGGAGGTCAGAAAGGCAGGAGGAGTAGAAGTCTTGGAGCCAAGAGAATTCAAGAGGGCAGGATTCAGTGCTGCAGAGGTTAAATAAGGAGGATTTCTTAAATATCCATTGAATGTGATAATTAGGAGGTCACTGGTGACATTGCTGAAGTATTTTCAGTGGAATGTAAGGATGAAAGCCAAATTGTAGTGGTTAATGGAAGGTGAGGAAATGGACGCTTCTAATAAGAAATACGGTTTCAAGAACTTTGGCACTTGGGGGAAGGATTGTTCTGTGACAGGAGCCAGCGGGGAGGCAGGATCAATGGAGTGCTGTTGGGTTTTTCCCCATTACATCTAATGTTTCCAATAATATCCTAACTTTTAAGGATCAAACAATATCCTAGCTTTTAAGGCCTTTGAAAAACACCTTACAGACCTTCTTTTTTAAGTTTCACTTCATTTAGTAGTGATAAATAAAAATTTGTTTGTACTTGAAATTTGTATATAAGATTTTCCTATGCTTACTACGTGTCTAGCTGACAAATAAGCCTTAACAAAAATATCTTTGGTAAGGAGTATCAAATTCAGGATACTTTTATATTTGCTTTTTCTGGCAATGTCAATAAAAATTACCTGTAAATCTGTGAGTTATTTGATTTATCCTAAAATATGATCAGAATAAAGAAAACATCCCATATGAGCATTTCCATGAATAAGCAAAGACCAGGTAGGGGAAGAATGAGTAACCAAATGACCCCTCCCAAAGATTTGCATATTTGGGGCACTGAAAGGGAGAGATCCCCAAAATTTGGCTGAAATGTTCCAAATGTCCCAGTCCTTCTGGGCTGCCAGAAGGACACTGATCAGCAGTAGAGAAGACTTGGGTCCAGGTTTCACTTAGTCCTTGGAGGAAACAAAGTAGCCTGGATGGAAAGCCATCTTCAATGGAATGACAGAGCTCCCATCAGCCGCTCATCTTCAAGAAATGCTGACTGATAATCATTTGAGAGCAACCAGCATATTCAATAATCTTTCACTCTCCAATTTTTCTGGCTTGGTAACCTGTCCCAGAGACACAAAAGTGATCCATACACTCCTGAAAATGAGGGAAAGGAAAAAGTTAGAAGAAGATGTTTGAGATAATACCTTTAGGGCTTGAAGTACAATTTGTCCACATCAAAGAAATTGAAAAACAGTAACAGACATTTCAGACACTCCTTTTCCACTTAGGGTGTGCCAGGCACAATCCTATTGATAGATATACTTGTAATTCAGAGAGAGAGAAAAGAAAGAGAAAAAAAATCACCAAGAATGCCTGGCACTTTACATACATTAACTATGTGTAAACCATAACAGTCCAGTAAGGAAGATGTTAGCATCCCATTCTGCGGCAGAAATAAAAGAGGCTAAGAAGAAAAGCTCAGTAACTTGTCCAGGGTCACAACTGGTAAATAGCCAAGTAAGTGTCAAATGGAAAGTTCTCACCCTGAGGCCTAGTCTCCATTGCCCCCAGGCTGCCTTCTTGCAGCCAGATAGTTGAGCTAACAAAAAACCCTGAGTCCCTTTCTCAATAAACTGCACATTCTGCATTTCTCTGGCATTATCAGCATTTTAAAAATATTTTTCCTCAAAACAAAACAAAACAAAAACAAAGCTCTATGTGTTTTCTTTTTATGAGCACTAATAGCATTTGTGACTTTGTAAAGCAAGATGATGGAATAAAAATCAATGCGTTTCAGGGTAAAAACTGAACATTTCTCTTGTCGGCAAAGGATTTCTCTTATTGGGGATATTTTCTACCTGTGTTAGCATATTTAATAGGTTTTTTATTCCCTTTCCCCACAGGCCAAATTGTGTTGACTGTCAGCGGCTCTAAAACCTGACTGCATAGCAGAATCACTTGGGAAGCCTTAGAGAAAAAAAAAATTAAAATATTGATATCAGGGCCCCATACTCAGAAATTCTATATTAATTATTTTGTAGTGGAATCCAGACATATGTGTACTTTAGATTCCCCTAGAAGGTTCTAATTTCCAGAGTTGGAAACCACTGAGCTCCACCATCTGATAACCCGACCCATAGCCTCAGAGCCAAATCATGTGTTTATAGGACAGCCAAGAATCCTCAGTTCAGTGGCCTGCCTTAATCTTTCCATATATCATCAGCCAGATGGTGGAAGATAACGTAATGATGGATCAGTAAAACATCACTAAAACCATTGGCTGCAAGAAATTTTTTATTCTTACTGATTAAATATCTTAAAATTTAAGCTGTTGGAACATTTGGGAAAAAAAGAACAGTAACACCTCTTCCTTCTCCCTTCCTCAAACCAAAGATTTATGCTTTAAACCTAAGACTGCCTATGCAATTTTAAACATTCTAGTTGTTAAGCAACTAAAAAGCCCTAGATCTTCCAGGGAGGTATGAGTTTCAAGTATTCTTTCATTTTTTTCTCATGATTACATGGATACCACATTCATTTGTTCATTTATTAAGTATTTGTTGAGAATCTATATTTTAAGTACCGTGGTTAGTTCCTGCTTATATCAGACCTACAGTCTAAAGGGATATGCAGGAATGAACAAATAGACTAGAAACAACCAAGGCTAGGACAAAAAAACAATTTTGGGGTGTGACAGAGACCAGTGGGTGGCTACCTGAAGAGTTACTGACTAGGGAAGCCTTCTCTGACAAGGCTACCATGGAGCTAAGAACCGAGTGACATTTATCTTTTTGAATTAGTGTTTTTATTTTCTTTTGGTAAATGTAATTCTTAGTGGAATTACTGGATACAGTATTTCTATTTTTAATTTTTTGAGGAACCTCCATACTGTTTTCTAAACTGTGCCAATTTACATTTCCACCAACAGTGCACATGGGTTTCCTTTTTTCCACATTTTCACCACTTGTCATTTCTTGTCTTTTTGATATTAGCCGTTCTGACTGGTATAAGATGGTATCTTTCTGTAGTTTTGATTTACATTTCCCTGATGATTAGTGATCTGGTAGATGAATGTATAAAGAAGGGGTGTGTGTGTGTGTGTGTGTGTGTGTGTGTGTGTGTGTGTGTGTGTGAGTGATGGAATATTATATTACTTGGCCATAAAAAAGAATGGAATCTTGCCATTTGTGACAACATGGGTGTATCTAGAGAGTGTAAGGCTAAGTGAAATAAATCAGATAGAGACAAATACCATATGATTTCACTTATACATGGAATCTAAAAAATAAAACAAACAAACCAACAAACTAAAACATTCTCATAGAGAACAAACTGGTGGTTGCCAGAGGGGAAGATGTGGGGGAATGGGTGAAATAGATGAGGGGAATAAAGAGGTACAAATTTCCAGTTATACAATAAATCACTGGGATGACAAGTACAGCAGGGGAATATAGACAACGATATAGTAATAACTATGTGTGAGGACAGATGATAACCATATTGATTATCATGATGAGCATCTCGTGATGTATATAAATGCTGAATCACTGTGTTGTATGCCCAAAACTAACATAATATTGTATGTCAACTATACTTCAATTAAAAATGTTTTAAAAATAACTGAATGAAACTGAATGACAAGAAGGAGCCAACCTTGTGAAAATCAGAGGGTAGAGCAAGTCCCAATGGCAGGAATAGGCTTAGTGTGATGGATGCCACTGGAACTAGAACGTGAAAAAGGACAGCAAGTACCAGAGAAGACATGGACATAGAGGTAGATGACCATGGAAGCATGGTTTCAGCCCTATCTGTACATCCTGGGGCATTAAGAAGAAAAAACCCAAAGCCTAGGTCCACTGCATATCTATTTATTCAGAATCTCTAGGGTTTCAAGATTAGTTTTCTATATGAGTTCCTAACATGTAGAAAGGATTGAGATCCACTAAGCGAGGCCTTAAAAGCCAGGGTTAAGGGGTTCGCCTGGGTGGCTCAGTAGTTTGAGCATCTGACTCTTGATTTCAGCTCAGGTCATGATCCTAAGGTGGTGGGGTTGAGCCCTATGTCATGCTCCACACTGAATGTGGAACCTGCTTAAGATTCTCTCTCTCTTTTTCTCTCTCCCTGCCTCTCCCTGCCTCTCCCTGCCTCTCCCTGCCTCTCCCTGCCTCTCCCTGCCTCTCCCTGCCTCTCCCTGTCTCTCCCTCTCCCTCTCCCTCTCCCTCTCCCTCTCCCTCTCCCTCTCCCTCTCTCTCTCTCCTTCTACCCTTCTCCCTGCTCATGTGCTCACTCTCTCTAAAACAAAAAAGAAAAAGAAAAGGAAAGCCAGGGCTAAGAAGTATGGCATTTTATTCTACATAGAATAAGAAGTAACTAACTGAATAGTTTTACACAAGGAAATGACACCACTTACTGGAAAATGGATTG
Organism: Panthera leo; assembly: GCF_018350215.1. Classification (NCBI taxonomy): domain Eukaryota; kingdom Metazoa; phylum Chordata; class Mammalia; order Carnivora; family Felidae; genus Panthera; species Panthera leo. The sequence goes on from NC_056695.1 coordinate 22,681,632, forward strand.
GGGTAGGCTCAGCAACATCAGAAAGAAGCAAATCAATTAAGAGGTAATTGCAGTATTCCAGAATAGAGATGATGGTGGTTTGTCCTCGTCTTGAACCAGTAGAAAGAAATGGTCAGGCTTGGCATGTTAAAGACATGTGGTATACAGTCAACAACATTTTACTGGATTGGAGGTGGGATTACTCCTAGGCTGAGGTTGAAAAGCAGTGTGGATAGAGGTATTCTTTACTAAGAGAAGCCTGGAAGAGGAGCAGGTAAAGGGTGGGTGACTAAAATATGAATATGGAGACCCTACAACTCGTTCAACTTGTCTGTTGGTCAGCTGAATGATGATATCAAGTAGGCAATTGAATAGATTATTCTGGGGCTCAGCTCCAATTTGAGGCCAGAAAAGCCCCCATTGTATTAAAACTACATAAATGACCCCAAAGTCATGAGAACTGCTTGAGAGTGGATGGAGAGAAAATAGTCAAAGTAAAAAATGTTTGAAGAAGACAGAATGACCAACTGGTGCAAATGGTACTGAGCCATGGAGACATGACCACTGGAAAAGTCTCCGCCGCAATTTAGGGTTTGGGAAATACGGTCACCAAAGGTAACTCTGTTAGTAACACTAAGATTCTTGCCACAAGTTAATGGGTACATTTGGCAAAATAGATCTAGATTGAAAACATATAGGTGAAGATGTTAAAAGTGGTTGGGTGGGTGTGTGGGCGTGCTTCTCCTGCAAGACAAGTGCAAAATTAATGCAAACTCATTAAGAGATAAATACGATTTAGAATTTTAATGCCACACAGAAAAAAAGCATATGTATTACACTTCTTTCTAAAATAGAGTAGGCCGATGCATTCCAAAGTAGACAAACAGTGACTCCATAAATTTTACATATTTTCTACTTTCCTTTTTCTTTAAAAATTCAGTAGGACCTAGGAGAGTTGATGTGTAAGAAACAACAGTTTGGGGCTAGGCTCAAAATTTCAATTGGTCAAGTGACCTACTTTGCGACTAGAAGGAGCAAATTTACAAAGACCCCTCAAAAAATAACCTCAACATTTTCTACTACTAGTCTGAGATTTCCGTTGAACATTGTATAATGCGAATGCAGTACTACGTTTTTTTTTTTAAGCAACCTTAATTTGTTTAAAGGAGAGTGCAACACACGAAGTAATGCACGTGCCACAGGAGTCCGCTGTTTCAATGACTACAGGAAATCAAACGCATATTAGTTACCGTGAGCCTAGTGATTTATTTATCAGAGGTTCTCATTTCCAAAATCAAACAAACAAAAACACTGGAACTAAAATTTCTCCCCTCAAACGTCCTAGAATGTTCCCTATTAAGATGAACTGTGAAAAATTAAGATAATGCAAAATCCCTGGACATGACTGTAACCTCATATCAAATAAAGCCAGAAACATTTGCACAACCACTATTCATATTAATGATAATGAACAGCATATTTTATTTATTCTTCATACAGCAAGCACGCAGGCAAGCATCTGTCTCGAGAGATGCATGTCTAATGATGCATCGATAACTAAATTAGCTTCTGTAATTTTAAAGAGTATGAAAGAAGGTAAGTCTTTTGTTCCAAGTGACTGAAATGTGAATACGTAGCCTTAAGAGCTGTTGTTCATCTTGCAATTTAGTGTGTAACACCCGGGAAAAAGGTATACCCAAAAGGTAAAGCTCTCTTCTTTCAGTAATAAATAGATCATAATAGCCACCGTTTTAAGGCTCCATCTGGCATGCCTTGCATTAAGCAGCCACATTTATGTCCCATGATCTTTTAGATCACCAGAAATATTTACCAAAGGAAATATTTGTTCAGGTTTGTTTGTCGTGGGGTGACCACCTGTGCAGAGCTGTTGGGATAACCAGTGCTCGAATTAGCACAGCCTCTCGATTGCTGTTTACAACAGAGATGTAACATTTCTCGTATGTTCCTGTGTCTTCGTCACAAATACAGAGGAGCTAAATAAAAGATCCTACGTATAAAAGGATTGGAGAGACAAATGTTTGCCTTTTTTTAATTGAGGCAAACAGCTGGCTAATGTTAATTGTAGAGTTAGCAATTTGGTAACTTCCCAAAGATTTAGACAATACATTTATTTCATCACTATTCCTGTGACTTTGGGACAGTTTCAGAAAAGTGAGTCATGTCGAATGTAAAAATTTTGTTTTTCAGCTTTTCGCTAATGCTGTGGGAGAATATAAACATTCAGGGAGTTTATTGAGATAATAACATTGGAATTTACACACCTATTCAGTCTAATCAGATTTACTTTAACTTACTAAAAATTACAAAATCACAAGGCCCTTCTATACACCTCTGGAAATGAATACCAGGGAAATAGTTTTTGATCTATTGTGCAGAATAAATAAGCCAAACAGAGATATTTTAGATCTTATTGTGGCTAAAGTAATCGTATGAGAACTTTGATTTGTCACCAAATTCTTACCAACTGTATACCAGAAAGGATGCTCCTGAGTGTGTGTGTCTTCCGTAGAGAATTCTAGTTGCACTTTGCAAGTGTCCAGAAAATTATTTTCTGACAATTCTTGAGCAGAGCATTTGCTAGATATTCTTGGAAATGTTTCTTAGGTGAATCTGATGACCAGTTGGGATCAAGCATGTGAAAGTACTTTGTAAGCTATAAATAATTCTATTTATTGTATGCATCATGACCTCCATGGGTTAATAATGGTGATATGATATATGATATGTGTATGACAATAATGAGAACTTCAGATCCCTCTATACTCCTCATTTCATGATTGAGGTGATGCTGGTGATGACATTTGTAATCTCTAAGGAGAATATTTGTTTACCTAGATTTGTGAGGATTATTGTCAAATTTGCAAGGACTGGGGTGCCTGGGTGGCTCAGATCATTGAGCCTCCGACTCTTGATTTTGGCTCAGATCATGATCTCAGGGTTGTGGGATCGAGCCCCACTTAAGATTCTCTCTCTCCCTCTTCCTTTGCCCCTCTTCCCCACTCACTCGCTCTCTAAAATAAAAAAATTTTTTTTCAGTTTTTTTTATATATAATTTATTGTCAAGTGAGTTAACATACGATGTATATAGTGTGCTCTTGGTTTGGGGGGTAGATTCCCATGATTCATTGCTTACATACAACACCCAGTGCTCATCCCAACAAGTGCCCTCCTTAATGCCCATCACCTATTTTGCCCTCTCCCCCACTCCCCCCATCAACCTTCAGTTTGTTCTCTGTATTTGAGACTCTCTTATGGGTTTGCCTCCCTCTCTGTTTGAAACTATTTTTCCCCTTCCCTTCCCCCATGGTCTTCTGTTAAGTTTCCCAAGTTACGTTAAAATAAAAAAAAAAATTAATTTGCAAGGAGTATTGTTAAAAAGTGTCTTAAAAGACTATCAACACAGTGCCCACAGGAACTTCTGAAAAGATTGTTTTACGGTGGAATGAGTCTTCCTATTTTATCATCTCAGAAGCCTGAAGTTCTGGCTTCTATGCTGTACATACATATGATTGACAATAAATTACCTCAAAGCTATGAGCATAATAAAAAAGTAACCTCGGTTACAATGGGGGAGTCAGCTGATGAACTCCCCCAGGCCATGTCCCAGAGGGGCCCCCTCCAGCGGTTACCGGCATGTGCTAGAGACCATAAGAGTCAGCTGTTAATGTCTATCAATCTGATCGGTTTATTCTTGCACATATATTTTTAACTTTATTGCCAAGAAAATGTGCTACAAATGGGAGTAGCTTAATAAAATGAAATGAGGTTTGTGGGATTCAACATCTAGCACCTGCCAGGTTTAGAGCATTTTCTCATCCATCTGGGATAACCCATGCTGACAAAGCTTAGTTCTGCGAAACCAATTATCCACATCGCTTACAGTAACGTGGCCTGAACTATATTGCGGTTATGCCAACTGTTGCGAGGACATGAGAGCTTCCAAGGGGTTGTTTGTAATGCTCTTAGGACATATCCCATGCATGTCTTTTGGGGAGTCGGGGAGGAAGAGATGGGCAAACAGCAAGAGAACTCCCACTGTCTTCCAATTTTTTTTGAATGGTTTCTTATACAAAACTTCCAAATTTTATGTGTCTAACCATTTCCTAGATCCCTTTTTTCTACCCCACTTGCCATTTACAATTTTGTTTCCTTGTCCTTTTATCTAACCCTGCCCCGCCCCATCTTTTCCCTTCTTAATATGTATACACTGAACCCTGTTCCCCAAGGTACTTTCATTAGGATGTTTTAGGATGGGTCAAGGTTGGAAAATGTACAGAAGTCTACATTTGCCCTTAATTCTGAAAAACAATCTATATCTTTTGCATGTTTATAAGTTTGAAGAAAATAGTCCCAGGCTTGAAACTCTGTCGGCTCTGCCTAAATGTGTGATACCCATGGGAACTTTCTTAGCTATGCCTACAAAGACAGAATTTTACTCCAAATCTCTGCATCTCCATGATTTGCTAATCTAAACCAGACATGCAGTTAGTTCTTCAGTGACCCAAGCATGAATGCCCTGACACACCCACTGAAACTTAAGCCCTTTTTGAAGGCAGGCTCTCTGTGTATTTTTTTGTATCATACCTACCACTGCACTGAGCATATTACCTTACTCATAAGTACTCATAAGTACATGAAAGTGGATTTTTCCTTTATCTGTTCTGCCCTTCTACTGCTGGAAACCTCAAAATAACGAATGGTAAAGCCAGTTCTGCCAACTTGGGAATCCTGGTGGTGAGATATGCTAATAAAAGATGGGTTTCTTTTTGACGGGATAGAGAAGGCCTGCTTTCCCTCCTTCCTGGCTCACTCCCCTCTTCCCCCCATGTACACAGACCTTTTGGTATTCTGTTTCTATTTCCCTACTTCATCCAGCTCCATTAGTACAAAATGACTTGTCCTAACTGTAGAGACTGCCTGCCCTGTGCTGCAGCTTGGTAGGTTTCTGGCAGATTACTTTGGAGGCCAGGTTCCTGTTAAGAATGGTCTTTCAGGGGAAGAGACACTGGATGAGCATATTCCCAGATGACTATCTGGTCAGTCAAGGAAGTGATAAGTGAGGAGAATCTCTCACTGTCTCTCTTGCAGCGTCTTAATGAGTGGTGCTTCTCTAGGACCATCTTTGCCAACACAGCACCATCTCTGGGGGACCATATCACTGTGAAGTATCTCCAGTTGGAGTCTTAAGGCACAGCTCTTAGTTCCAAAATGCAGACACTCACGCTCCATATACCCTCTGTGAAAATAATGAGAGAATGGCTCGTTATCATCTGCTCAACTCTTACCGATGGCCCTTTAGTCAAATCGTCACACTTGTTTTGCACGATTCAGAGGGCTATGTGACATGTTCTAGAGAATATCTCTCCCAAGTTCCAGTCTAGGGCTGACACCTTGAGCAAATCAAGTGCAGCTTCCTTAACAATAAAACAGAAATAGCAATACTTTCCTCTTGACCCCCAGTCTAAAAAACTAAATGAATAACAAATAAATATAAGGAAAGGACTCAACTTTTGTCAACTAAAATACACTGCCCAAGAACACATCACTATTATTTTCCACAATACATGTTTGGTTTTCAAAACTTCACAAAACATGGTACTATTGAAACAAAAATAACACTTTGAAAACACTGATGAAAACAATTGTCTTAGCTTTCCATATGTTCTAGAAAATGAAAAACCACAATGTGACTTATAAAAAAGAGTAGACGATTAGACAAGAGAATAACCTCCATGACCATAGAGTCGTAGAATGTTAGGCCCATCAAGTATCTAAAAAGATGGTAACCTTATACTCTAGATTTTGCAATTAGGAAAACCCAGGAAGAGGACAGTGACGTAAAGCAGCAAATATGTATTCAGCACCCATGGGCCAGGCACTGTGCTGGGTGCTGAAAAAGGGAGGTATCTCAAGACGTGGACATACATAAAACCAAAGGAGAAATTTGAATTTGTGGGAGGTCTGAGATTAACTTTAATCAGAAAGGACTCTTGAAAGAAGCTGCATTCAGTGTGAACCTTGAAGGGTAATAGAATTTCAGTAAGTGGAGCTACAAATACCACATGCTCGTGGCAGGAAAGTTTATATGTTGGGGTGCTTTCCAGGAATGCCACACTCCATTTGCCTGGTACATTGGTGCAAAAGGGAGAATAAGGGCACTTCAAGCTAGCCTCATGTTGAGGCTAGTGCAACATAAAAACCACATTAATGAATCTGAGTTTCATCTGTTCCCCTTAGACTTTGAAAATTTTTAAGATGGGACTGAACGGATCAGAACTATCTGTATTTAGGTGTTTTTACCCAAGGCTTGGGCTTTTACTCAAGTGCCCGTGGAATACCTTGAGGAATATGTGTGTGTGTGTGTGTGTGTGTGTGTGTGTGTGTGTGTGTGTGTGTGTGTGTGTGTGTATGTGTATGCATGTGCACACACTCACAGCTGTGTGTGAATGTATTTTGTTTTGCTTTTTGTACTGTCTTCATAAGATGAAGAGGGCAATTTAAAAAATGTTTAGAAGCCTAGCGTGGCAGAAACATGGTGTCATTGGAATATAACCATCCTCCTTCGAGAAAGCAGTCCAGTTTATTCAATGGAAAATACAGCAGTCTGCATTTCTACATTTTATTCAACTATAACTCATGAATGTTTGCAGAGTTCAGCTGCTAACTATGGGACACTATGTCTCTTGGCCAACAAATTTTGGTTATTGAATAAGTTTGAATTTTGTATAATAAAAAGATCATGAGGTAGCATGTTTATTCCTGAACAAAAACCTATGTATGTTTGTAAAGAATCCCCAGTGAGGCTAATAGCTCACTTGAGTTAGTGCCTCTCGTTCCCTAAGGCTCCATATTTGAGAAACTATGGTCATTACTTTAGAACCCCATAAAAGGCCCAATAACTAATTTGTCTGTTGGGAGTCAATAAATAAGTTTTGCCAGCGACACAACCTCTACTACTTTTTCATAGATTTTTTTTTTTTTTTTTTGTCCCACAGCCCTCCAAAGGCAAGGTTGCAGTTGGCCGTGGTTGTGTTTATTATTGTAACAGAATTTCAGATTCTATTTGAGGTGACACTTTGTAGAGTGATGTTGCTTTTACAGTTACTGATGACAGAACTGGCCCCTAATGTGCTGGTGTTTGGCTTCCAATAATAAAAATGCCAACTGAGTCAAGCCTTCCTCGCAGGTCCAGAGTCTCCCTAAAAGAGTGAAATGTTTGTTCCAGCTGACATTGGTGCAAGACGCTCTTTGTAAAGTTTCCCTCTTGTTACATTCTTTCTGTGTCCTGTTTGACGTGGTTCACCAGTGGCTCAAACCATGAAAGGGAAAAACCTTGACTTGAACCCTGAGATTCATGTTCCCCCCTAAGGAGGACAGTGCCAGTTAAATCCCTGTTAGATCTGGAAAGAATGGGACCAATACTAAGTCCTGCTAGAGTCCTTTGATTCAGAAGGATGCTATTGTTTGACTGAAGTAAAGTTTTCTATAGCATACTAGGGCATCATATACTGTCTTTCTTAGATGCTTGTCCCAAAGACCCGAGATATCTTTATTGACAGCAGTGTCCCTCTTCCTATGTTTGTAAAAAGAATAGAACATACTCACTGATGTCCCCGAACCCTATTTTGGTGAGCCCTCTTGGGAAGATGGGTATGGTACCAACTATAGTTTATGCTTTAGAATCTACATTTTGAAGGTCAGATAATAAGACAACTTACTTTTGTAGATCATTCTGTTGCCTTAATATTTTCCAGAATCCTTAAATTTTTTTCTGGAGCACTTCTTGATTTCAAAATACATTTACTATGCATGAATTTAGGCAGGGGATATATAAGAATAGATAATACAGCCCCTGCCCTTGAGTCTAGTGAGTCTAGTGAGGAAGACAGACTGAGCGAACCCCCCTGTAAAGTATTGTATAATGACAGCTATAAAAGAGGTAGGATCAAGGCAGTAAAGCCACCAAGAAGGAGATTCTTTATCCAGGCACATCAGAGAAGGTATCTAAGAAGAGGTAGCTTGTATTCAGAGCTTGGAGAGAAGTTTTCCAGATACACCAGGTGAGGGCTGTGAGAGAGCCAAAAAGCAGCCACTTGTCCTTATCTCCCATTTTACACATTTGCTAACACAAATGCAGAATCATTTAAGTCACTTCCTCCAGCCTCCAAGGAGGGGAAAACTTAACATTTAAGGAAAAATTAAGTAACTGATTTGCTTATTAAAACTCTCTGAAAGATGAGTTTATTATTAGTCCTATTAGCCTGCCCAGATCTGTTTGGATAATTACATTCCTCCTACCTAATTCATCCCTGTAGTTTTAATTGGTTTCAGAATTCAACTGCCCTTCTCTGCAATTGTTGTGTAGTGTCATTATTTGGTATCAAACAGCTGTTACGTTCTACCACAGAGCCGAATATTCTTGTGCAAATTGATGCAGTGATTTCAGTCCTGTAGGGCAAATAAGGCAATTTGCAAGGGCTTTGAGATGACAAATAATCCCTAAATGCGTAGATGCGTGGCATTAATTATTGATAGCAGTGGTTACTACTCATAGAGTCACTGCTCTTAGAATAACCCAGAGCATCATCTTTGGTCTACAAAATCACATATGCAGAGAAAAATCCTTGTTTCTGTAGATATTGTCTCTGCGTTGACCTATACTCAAAAGTGTTGATGATCTTCTACTTTGCTGAGATCATATTGGCTTTAATTAAATATACCGCAGTGTACTAAGAACAGATGTTCATTTTGTTTTTTAATCAACTTAGAGGAAGTTTGTTAGGTCATTTCTGTGTTTGGCAATGTGCTGTGTAGCCATTCTCCTTTCAATCATTTGTTTGTTTATATCTGACTGGGGATGACAAAGATTGAAAAGTCTGCAACTAAAAGCTACTCTGAAGCCTGACTTCAGTGTGTTAATGAATTCAGGGCTCCTCTTAGGGACCCACATTATTGCCGCTGCTGTGGTGAAGTGCCACGTTTGACACCCCTAATGGAGATGAGCCGTCTCTGCCATCCATTATGGTTTTCACTTTGGGTTAGTGTTCAAGCCCAGGGTAAGTAATAATGACCTAATCAGTAGAAATGTAGACAGCTTCCTTTTTCTATCTTTCTCACATCAGAAGTTTTTCTTTGCTCTTTGGATGAATATAGTACAGCATCTGAAATATCATCCACTAAGAATTGATGTTCACTAAAGGATGTCATTTCTACCGAAATGTCCTTAAACATTATCACTCAGATCTTTGCAGTCACATGATCTAGTAAATGTGGTCACCACTGAGATGCACATACTCACCGCTGACAGCCGTAGCTCTGTGCCAGTGGCCTCAACCTGTAGAAATACGTAAGACAGGAACCTCTTCATTAGCTTTAGGGGACATGTGACAGGCAAAGGCAGCACAGAGCAGCCAGCATCTGCACCAGGGAAGTCACCACAGCGGTTACTGCCCTAGGCTGGGACTGCTAAGAACTAGCCAGCCCCATGGTCGTTGTCTTTCCTGGGCAGTCCATCCTCATAACATTTCCTGTATTGCCTGCTGCCCTCACACCTGACCCACACCAGATGTGCATGTTTTGATTTGTGATAATAGCAACTCACCAACATTTGCCACATCTTCCCTAGTGGCTGAAAAGTCCCTAAAGGGTGACTGCCACTCTAAATAATTAGGAACTACGTACCCATGGTAGCAACCTATCTGCACCACCAACATCACAGCTCCGTAAGTCGGGGATAATAATACTTCCACAACATCTGTGAAAACTAAAAGGCATATCAAGCTTTCAGAAACATCCTGGCACGTAAGATTATCTAGCAGATACCAGTTCCTGCTCCTGATTCCTCCCTATAATCCTGAGAGTTCAGTCTGGAGGAGAAGGAGCAAACGTTGAGTTCCCATAGACGGTGACACCAGAACTGAGTGTCTCAGAGATAGTTTTTGTGCACAGACAGGTGGACTGTGACAGAAACGTGAACGAGAACCAAGGTACTGGGGCTTGATGCGGGTGTCTGGCAAAGGCAGAGAAAAGCAGGAAGCATGAATGAGGAGTTCCAAACAGCACTTCTAACAAGCTGCTGTGATAATGGGGTTGGAGGGCCAGGACAAGGTGGGAAGGAAGAGCCGAGTAGGTAGGCCTGGCTTTGAGCAATAGCTTTACCTTTCCATCCTAAATGAAGAAGGATATGTGTGGGGGCAGCAAGGCATTTTCTATCGACACGACTCTGTGCAAAGGCATATGAGGGTGGCATGTTCCGGAAAAACAAAACAAAAAACCATGGTTCACTGTGGCCAGAGAGAAGAGAGGTGAGTGGACACAGTAGGGTGGAAAGTCTGGAAAGGAAGCTGAACCTAGCTGTGAGCCCTGTGTATATATGGAGTCACCCTTATCCCCAAGGCAGTGGGGCTGTGAAAGGACTTTAATGAGAAGAAGGGTGATGAGATCAAACTTCTGTTAGCAGAATAGTAGCATATATACTGAAGTGGGGAGAGATTTAGGGAAGCCAAAAGAGTGTTTTACGAAGCTTCCTTGTAGTCCAGGGCAACAGCTAACAAGCGTAAGTATACCTGCCTGTTTCTTGCTTTTTGTTTTCAAGTCTACATATGACTGCATATCATTGTCTTTACTCACTGTTGTGATGGAATATGGAACCTAGAAAATCTAGTCTGTTTTGTGTCATAAAGTATCACTAGGACATAGAAACTGCTGATGCTCACTTACAAATTGGATCCCAGTGGGAAAGATTGAGTGCCTAGGGACAGCAAAAATGAAATAAAATGAGTCTTTTGATGAGGATTAGTATTCATATTTGACCATGTCCCACTAAAGGCTTTAATCAATATTGTCCTTTCTTTTCTACTTTCTTGCTCTCCACACTGACCCCGTCCACACAGGTTAAGCCAAATTAACTACTAATTAAACCATAACATTTGAAAATGACTTGTGAGGCTTTGCTTTATTATTAATAGAAGGAAAGGAAAGGCAGTCAGTCAGTTTGGAAAGTTCATTCGCTCATTGAACAAACACTATTTGAACATCTGTTGTCTGTATTTGTCAGCTAACAATTGGCAATACCAAAGTGAAAAACAGTGTCCCTGCTTCTCAGAGCTGGAGCAGAGGCATGAAGAGGTGACCAAAGATCTGGTCAAGTGGCAGCTTTGAAAAAGGAAGCAGGACTTCACAGGGAAGTGGATCTTTTTGCTCCTTAGAGTAAACGTTACAATGAGAGTATCAACTTCAAATCATGAGCTTAAAAGTGAGATGCAGTGACCGTGTGGCTGGGCACTGGTGCCACACTGCCTGGGTTCAAATCCTATCTTCACCACTTACTAGCTCAATTCCTTCATTGGTAAAGGCGGGGGGGGGGGGGGCGGGGGGGGGATCGTCACCTCATAAGGATAATTGTGAGGACCATATAGGCTGGTACCTATGAAGAGCTCAGAGCAGTGCCTCACACACGGTAGCTGCTCAATCCTTGTTATCTACTATTATTACTATTAGGATCAAACTCCAAACAACTTATGATAACAAAGTAGAAAAAGTTTAACAGTCAATAGTCAAATATATTATGAGAGAGATGTTTTCCCCAGATATCTGTCCTCCCTCTACAGAGGTAAACTTTCCTCTTTGGTCATGGTTATTTAAAAAAAAAAAAAAAAAGTTTATTTATTTTTGAGAACGCACAGGTGAGGGATGGGCAGAGAGAGGGGGACAGAGGATCTGGGGGCTTGGCACTGACAGCAGTGAGCCCAGTGTGGGGTTCGAACTCACGAACCATAAGATCATAACCCAAGCCAAAGTCAGATGCTCAGCCTGGCCATGGTTCTAATCAGAGAGTTATCATCTCTGAAACCAGACAAGCACAAGAAGGATATTACTGTTGTTCTTGCTTTCCAAGGATGACATAGCAGAGTGTAGGGCCCCTAAGGGAATTATAAGATGGAATTTAAGAACATTATCTTAGAGTACAAATCTGTCTCCCTGCATATAGCTATGTCTTCAAGAGTTATTACTGCTGCAAATAAAGATCTTGAGGAAACAGTGATATATAGAGTTGGCCCAATCTATTGACCCAGTAGTGTTTTAAATTACCCCCTTTTACCCTTCATTTACCAGATTGATTCATGCTCCTCTCAACTTCAAACCCATTTTCAGTCTCGTTCTTTAAATAAAATAACAACTCAAATGCTGGTATTTGTTTCCAAGGTATGGGACCCTACCGATGTTGTGACGTCCTTCTGAGTTTACAAAGTACTTCTCAGAATACTTTCTCTTCAGTCAATGTGCATGAAGCCCACAAGGGTAACCTTTGTGCAAAAAAAGACTGACCATTGGAACCTTTTGTATATCATCCTTCTCTATGAGTGATTAAGTTGTGGTAGGAAAGGCATTTGGCTGGATAAGGAAAAGTGACCTGGCTGTCATCCTGACTCTGACCTCAGAAAAACCACAACTTCTAGGACTTCAATTTCAGAGGGTGGGAGTAGTCTATGTGATTGCTGCGGTTTTAATTTATCTTAGGTTCCCAACTAATGAAAAGCAATAAAAGTTTTGGTCAATGATATAACTGAGTGAAAGCCTTAATAGAGAAATGTTACTTATCTCAGTCATTTATTCAACAATAAAATAATTTATTGTTATTTTAAGTGAATTATTTAAATTATGTTATTTGAAATGAATTATTTATTGTTATTACAACAGTTTTTGAATGCCTGGTATATACCTGGACCAAGTACAGTGCTTGGGGCATGGTGGTAGCAAAGATAGGTCCCTACCCACTTGGTGCATATTTTCCAATGGGGGATACAGACCATAAGTAAAAAAATTATCAAAATAATTTCAGATTGTGGGGCACCTGGGTGGCTCAGTTGGTTGAGTGTCCGACTTTGGCTCAGGTCATGATCTTGCAGTTTGTGAGTTCGAGACCCACATCGGGCTCTGTGCTGAGGGCTCAGAGCCTGGAGCTTGCTTCAGATTCTGTCACCCCTTCTCTCTGCCCCTCCCATGCTCATGCTCTGTCTCTCTGTTTCTCAATAATAAACATTAAAAAGATTGTTTAAGTAATAATTTCAGATTGTTAGTACTCTGAGGGAAATAACCAATTAATGAAGGAATAGCAGAAGGGGGCTCGCACATCTAGAGAGAGTGCTCATGGATCTCTCCCCACCCTTCTCTCTGTCTCTCCGTGCTCCCCTCTCTGAGGCAGGCACATTTTAATTGTGACCAGAATGATGAGTCTGCCACAGAGGAAAAGGAGGAGAGAGAGGTTTCTAAGAGAGAGGACAGCCCACTGCAAAAACCCTCAAGTAGGGAAGATATTTGGGTCTTTTAATACAACTCCCAGGCCTAAATATGCACATAGTAACAGCCAGTGGGAGATTTATAGCTGTTTTTGGAAACTGTAGAGATCTGGTTTCACAGCATGCAGACCGTGCAAGTTATGTCGTATATCTCAAAACATGCCTGCTCCCAATAGAGCTCTTAATATGAAGCATACGAACCATATATTGTGTGCAAGCCAACACGAGCAAGCTGTTTTCTGGAATCCAAGGTTGTTGTGAGAATCATACGGTGTTCTCGTAAGTGCGTAAGCCCTTGTAAACTTGAATCACCCTGCAGGTGTGAGTTATTATTATGCTTACTGCTAATATAGACCTTGCAGATGGCTTCTGGAAGCACTGTTCTCTTCTAGACATTCAGCTTGGTTCTTTGGGCAGCCCTGTTCTTTCTTGCCTCTGTCTTCCTTTGCACAGACCCGACCAATCTTGCTTGAGATCCTGCTCATAGTGTCACAAAGGTGAGGTCTGACCTGTAATTGCTCATACAGACAGATTTGTGTTGGATTTGCTCACAGAATCCCAGGGAACTGCTCAGCAGCACGAATCAGAAAACAGCATCTCGATGGCACCTGGGCAGGGGAGATATAGCCACTTCTGTATCACACAGATGTGAGATAAGAATAAAGTTCTGTCTCAGTCTGAGTCCACGTGTCTTCAGTAAACAATAGGTGAAAGAAAGAAACCTAGGTAAAAATGAGCCAAAAAAAGAAGCAGATGCTTTTCTAAATCCTCTATTGAGTTAGTAAGGGACTTTGGGAGAAATAAAAAACCAGAAAGAAGGAAACAGAAATACTATTTAAAAGACTGAAAAATTGCTAAAATATCTTGCCATAACAGTTTTCCTGATGCTAACCTTCCCAGCAGTTTCAGTACAAGTTATACAAGAGCCAGGAATCTTCATATTACAGTGCTTCTTGGTTTGGCCAAAAATAGCCTTCCACTTGACCTCACTAAGTCTTACATGGCCAGGAATCTGTTCTGCTCTGAAATACAGTCTTCTAATATGAGTTCTGGTGCCGTGTAATTGGATGAATTCTCTTAGCAATACCTGCACATTGTTGATATATTTCAGGATATGTGCTTTAATCGGTATATCTAAGTCTGTGCAGTAATCTCACAATATTTCTTGATGTTTCACTATGTTCCTAAAGTAGAATATTTAGATGACAACAAATGCTTGGGCCATCAAGTGATTCATTTCATATCACAATTTAAAAAACAAACAAACACCTAGTATGGTGCCTTACTATATGCCCAGTATGGCATGTATGGGGCAACTGAATAATTTTCTTAAATGGAAACTGTAGTCTTTTTGTAATGTTTGTTTGTTTGTTTGTTTGTTTATTTATTTATTTATTTATTTTGAGAGAGAGAGAGAGAGAGAGAGAGAGAGAGAATCCCAAGCAGGCTCCATGCTCAATGTGGAGCCTGACATGGGGCTCAGTCTCACAACTGTGACATCATGACCTGAACCAAAATCAAGAGGTGTATACTTAACTGACAGAGACATCAAGGTTCCTCTAAAGTAGAGTCTTTATCTCTAAGAAATGTCATTGTAGTCTAGCCCCCATACTAATCTTGAATGTGAACTGGAATCCATATGCTTCAATTATGAAGTGGAAAAAAGTTTTAAAAGATGTTTATAGTTAGAAAATATTAGTCACAACACACTTTTAGTGGGAGAAATTTTCTAATACCATTGAATATTAGATCATTTAATGGGAAAATAGACAAGGACCCCCCTGTACTGGACATATTCCCTCACCCCATCCCAAGCCAGCTCATTATCAAGGTAATGCCTACTTATCCTCCAGACTATGAGTCCTATCCTAAGGGAAGCTTCCTGATCCTAAATTTGCACTGGATCTCCTTTTACACACGTATAGCTCCAAGTACATGACCTTTAAATATTAATCTTGCTGAGACTTGTACTCACAACATCAAAGGTGAGTCCTCTCTAACTGTTCACACAATTATAATTTTGTATCTGTTTGGTTCATTACTTGATTCATGCCTGTCTTGCACCTTAGACTATAAAGTTCTTGAGGACAGGATCAAGACAAATGTTGCTTGCTATTCTAGCACAGTGTCTGGCCCTAACTGAGTGTCCAATAAATATTCGTTGGATAAATGTATGAAGTGTTTTTGTGTCCAGGACCTGTGTGGCCCATTAGTCATCTTAAGTAATCACAAAAGCAGCCTTTAAATCTAGTAAATTAAAATCCAGCATTTTAATCTGAATGCTCGGCTCGACGTGATGATGTGGGGATAATACTGTTCCAGGTGGAGATAAAGTTCTGACATCAAATACCCTGTCTCTTTTTCAAGACCAGCCTTTTAACCAATATCCCTAATCAATTTTTCTTCTAATATATGAGAATTAGTTGTCCTTTCTTTTATAAACCTTATTTGTACCCCCAAAGTATACATGGCATTTACAAATTATAATCAAATTAAAATTAAAATTAACAGAGAGAAAACCGAACTTGGAGTAGCTCTTGCTCCTCTCACTGTCAGCTCCATGCAGCCAGCTGCCATTACTCTGGAGAATTGAAAAAGGATGATTACCTCTGGGACATTGGTCTCTAAGATAAAGCAAGGCTTCTCCCTCAAACCTTACTAGAGAATAGAGAAATACTTTTCAAAAATGAATTCCTACTGCTACTATTGCCCCTAAATAGCCTCTATCACTTCTCTGGCGAGGATAATCAATATGCAAAAATGCCTCTTCCTAAGGAAGCCCCAAAGATCCCAAATGCTGTAGATTCTCCAGTATATTCAGTGCTTGCCATGGCTAAATCAGACCTTATGCCTTAAAATTTAGAAACAAAGGCCATTCTTAAATTGTAACCCTTTTAAATTCTTTTGAAAGAAACAAAGAAATACTGTTATATAGGAATGTGTTTTTACGGTTTTCTAATGCCACGATAATGCAGCATAACAAATAACCACAACATATCAGTGCCCTACATCAATAAACATTTATGTTTTGCATGCGGGCGCACGTGCGCGCGCGCACGCACACACACACACACACACACACACACACACACACAGAAACAAAAAGGAAATAATCACCTAATGCCTTTTCCAAGGGTATTAGCCTTTGCTTATTATTTTTCTTTATATATTTTTTTGTCAGTCTTATCTTAGTATCCTTTACCCTAACTACAGTTACCACACTCTTTAATTACTCTCAAGGGGACCAGAACACTAAAACCCCATTGGCTTAAATCCCTCTCACCTTGACTGCTTCTTGGGTGGTTTTTACCTTTAGCATCAAGCTGCCCTCTGGCCTAGAGCCTAAGTAGTTGTGGGGTGGATGCATCACTTGCACTTGAGATGCCATAAGAAGGAGGAATATTGTGAGATGATGCCAGTCAAAAATCAGAACAGATCATCCAAACAGTCTGAAGAAACTCAGCAGAGAAGGGTCTACACCAAGGGGACAAGAATGAGAAAACAGATGAGACATAGAGGGCTGATGGTTTAGGGACAGAATACCCATATAATTTATCATCCATTTTGTGTTGAGAATGAAAGGAGGCACTATAAATAGTTACACCACAATGAGAAGCATAAACCTGGACTGTCCCTGATATAAGCCAGATGATGGCCATCATCAGGGAAAAAGGATCCAGAGTAATCCTGAAGGTTCTTCTATGACAGGGACTTTGTCTCTCCATCCTTCTTTGTCCAGATGTCCACTTCTGGCCAACTGCACTCTGATGGACACGTAGATTCCTTCTCTTGTTTAGATAAAGAAGTACCTTCAGTCAGGTGTAGTCAAGTCTTGTCTTTGTACCACCCAGTGTCTTTAACATGAGTGTTGGTTTTATAATATAGCTACAGAGGAAGACAGACTTATGTCCTTTATTTTCAAGTTTTTGAAGGATATTCTCCAATATAGTTAATCCAAAATTTTTCTTCCATTTATTAGAACATCCATTTAAAAAGGAGGTATTAATCTTCAAAGTTTTGGAACTGGACATCAAGTAATTTGGGGACTTGGAAGAGGGAAAACATGGGATGCCCCTGAACATCCCAACCTAAATCCTACATGTCTTTGGGTGGACATTCTTAAGTATTTAAAATGTGATAAAGTCTATCAGAAGGGCATGGTATCAGCTATGTAAGTTGTGATATGTAAATTATGGCCCAGTTTGTTATATAACTGTCATAGTTGTCAAGCTAGAGCATAAAAGCAAAGAGAAATGATGAACATCATCATCTCATGAAAAGAGACCTGTCCAAACTATATTTATGCTATCTATTATCCTACCTTTTCAACCATTTATTGTTCAGCTGACATCTTGCTTAAAGCTTCAGTTATCTAGAACAAGTACACACGATGACAGATAATGAAAGGATTTCCATCTCTTTTCTTTTTGTTTTTGTTTATTTTTTTAACCTTCTTAATTTTGAGTGAGTTTAAAATGGTTTTACCTATCCTGAGGTTATAGGTTATAGATAAAGGTATTCTGTCATTTTTTTCTATAACTTTCATGCTTTCATTTACTGGTAACATTTATATCTTTGACCCATTTGGAATTTATCCTGTGGTAAAAAGTGGATCCAACTCTCCTTTTCCATTTGGCTAATCCCCTATCCCAAGGATGCCACATTTATTCTAAATACCTATAAGTGATGGGGTCTATATTTTTAAATCTTCTACTGTTGGTCTATTTAAGTACTTATGCCACATTGATTTAATTATGAAGGCTTTATAGTGTGTTTCAACAAATGGTAGGGTTAGTATCATGTTATCCCTCTTCTTTCTCATAATTTTCCTGGCTTTTTGCTTATTTGTTTCTCCATATGAACTTTAGAATCAACTAGTTTGTTTCCTTAAAAACCCATGGATATTTTTTTAATGTTTCTTTACTTATCTTGGCGGGAGGCACAGAGAGAGGGAAAGAGACTCCCACGCTGAGCATGGACCCTGACATGGGTCTCAATCTCATGACCACGAGATCATGACCTGAGCCAAAATCAAGAGTCGGAAACTTAACCTTAACTAAGCCACCCAGTTGTCCCCAGTTGATATTTTTATTAGGATTATGTTAACTTCATCAATTCCATTGGGGGAATAACTGCTCTCTCTTGCCACATATTCTGATCCCAAGTCTTTTCATTTGCAAAAGCCTCATATTCTGTCCTTCAGAAATGTCTTAAAGTTTTCATATGAGTTTCCACATTTCTCATTAAGTTTGATCTTTGGGAGGACTATTTTAAATGGGGTCTTTTCTTTCATTATATCTTCTGACTTGTATTTGTATACAAAGACTATTGATTTCTAATTCATGTTGTGTCTTACTGAATTATCTCATTGTATGTTTTTGTTGTTGATTCTCTTGGATTTTCCAATTAAAAACTCTTATCCAAATACAGTAATAGATCTGCTTCCTCCTTTTTTATACTTTTTTTATACTTTATGGTTTCGTACTTCTAATTCCTTTTTCTTATCTAATTTTATTAAAAAAACACAGTAGTAACTGTGAGGGCCCTTGTTCCATCTGTAACATTAGCAGGAATGCTTCTTATGTGTCTTCATTAATTTTAATGCCAGTTTTTAGTTGTCATGGATGATGGATGGATGAATGGATAAAGATATAGAGATATATTTATCATGTCAACAATTCTTACTTTAATTGATGTTGTTTAAAAAAAATTAGTTGCCGGACTTGTACAACTACATTTTCTGGGTCTGGGGACATGATCATATGTCTTCTTTAAGTCTAAAAATATGATGTTATATTAACACATTTCCTAATAACAATCCATTTATTTCCAGAATAATCTTTATTTAGTCATGAAGTTTTATTATTTTAATGCGTTGCCAGATTCAGGTTGCTACCCTTTGATACAGGACTTTTATACTGATACGCGTAAGTTTCATTCAGCTGTAGTTTTCTTTTCTGTTCAGTGATTGTCAGATTTTGGTATCAATGTTGTACAGACACCATATAAAGAATTTTGAAGGTTTCTTTATTTCCCTATGTCTTAGAAGAGTATAAATTGTGTGGGAACCAGATGATCTTTCATGATATGGTAAAATTCCCAGCAGGCTTGATTGATTGCCTACCCTACGTTGAACACAGTGCTTGGTCACTGGAGACAAAGAGGTGAATGAAAGATAGTGCTAGCCTTCAAGGAACTCGTGGTTTAATGGAGGTGATAAGCATGTCAATAATGTTACAAAATGGAGTAGTATGTTTCTGTAATAAAATTATGTAGAGGAGGTGCCATGAGACTGTAAAAAATGGTTAAGAAAATGCCAAACTATGTGCAGTATTGGCTTGCTCATGAGGAAAGCAAGCCTAAGCCTAACCGGTATGATTTCAAAAGCACTATTTCCACCCCCCTGCCTCCAAACCTACCTTCAGCTGCTGAAATTCACTTAACTGGTCACTCTGTATTTCACATTAGAAACATTCCAAGGCTTAAAACACAGCTACTCCTGAGGAGGTGAAACACCCATTTAATTTTACACTCGGAAGGAAATGATTGATAGACATTTGTTCCTGATCATAATTTCAGTAGAGAAAAAGAAAGGCTAGAGATTGTAAAGCCCCCAGGTCCAATGATGTGAGATGAATGAGGAGGTCCCAAAAGGAAAGAAAGTGGTGTCACTGGTAGACTTTGTTAAACTGGCTCATTTGTCTGAGTCTATTACCTCTCTCTCTTTCTTTCTCTCTCCTGTTCTGTTTCCTTGGAAATTTTTATTGAAGAATTATATACATACACAAAAGTACACAAATAAAAACTAGATAATTTGATTAATTATTACAAATTAAACACCCTCCTGTTACCATCAGCCCCTTCAACCATCTGCCAAGGGGGACACTCCTGACTATTAGTTGGCCTGATTTCTAACTTGATATAAATGAATCTTCTAGTAAATTTTTTTTGTATCTACTTTCTTTTGTTCAATATTTTGCTTGTGACATTCAGCCTTGTATAATGTGTACTGAAATTCTCAATTCAGTATAGTATTACATCATATGAATACACCACACATTATTATCCATTCTAATACTGGTAAGTGTTTAGATAGTTTCTGGTTTGGAGAGATTATGAATGCTCATACTGCTGTAAGCATTATTCATGATTTTTCATCATCCTTCTTGTGGTTATGTACCTAGGAGTAGAGTTACTAGGTCATAGGATAGGCGTATATTCAGCTTTCGTAAGTACCTGCAAACAGCTTTCCAAAGTGGTTGTACCCACCCGTTTTACACTCCCTCCAGCAATGTATGGAGTTTAGTTACTCTATATCTTCATCAAAACTTGTTAATTCTCCTCATTATCGTTTTAGCCATTCTCTGAAAGCCACATATGAAAGTGAGTTTCACCGCTTAGTAAATCTTTGGCTAATTTTGATTAAAGGACTCATTTAAAAAATAAATAAATAAAAATATAGGAAGAAAGTTTTTAAATAGACAAAGAGTTTATTCATTCAAAGGGTAAAATCATTCTGCTGAAGCCATTTTCATTTAAATCAGTACTGGGCAAAGTCCTAATATTAGAAGGATGCACTCTTTCAGACTTTTTAAATTTTTTCCAGTTGCCGTGTTGCTACTTTATTCTGCACGCCATGTTGTAATAAATGACATCTCCAAGTATGGGGAATAATAATTGTTCTGCATAAATAATGCAAGATAATGAGCCAAAAAATAGTGTCTGAATTACGGAGAAAACAGTGGGATGAACTATCATAATTACTGGCAAAATTAAAGATATCTATCAGAAGGTCAATAATAGGTAAAGAGGAATTATGCAGAACAGAGAAAGGAGACACATTTTTTTTTTTGAGGTTGGAGAATTCCTTGCAAACTGGTAAGTTAAAGGTTATGAAGAAGGAGTTGCAAAAATGTGCACTTTAATTGTAGGATGTCTTCTCCACCATGATCCAGGAGCTCTTTAACAAAATCTCCCCAGGTAAAAGTCAGCTCTACCCATTAAAACAAATACTGAACGCATCCTCCTTTTATACTGAGGAACGAAGAAAATGGAAATGAACAAGACACAGGCAGAGGAGTTGGAATGTTCTGAAATGGTTGCTGATGGATATTTTAATTTTTTAGTGCAAACTATCCCCAGAATGTACTCAGACATAAGGGCTAAAAAGACTGGAAAATCCTGTTTTATCTCTTCCTATTAATTCTTAAAGATAAAGTATTAAATATAAAGTAACAACGTGCACTTTCCCCTTCAACAGCACTTATCAGTGTTATACCTGTTTGTTTGTCTTTTTCCCCCATATGCTATACAGAGAACGCAGGGACCTTTGACCCTTCGCTGTCCTCTATTTGTATCTCCACTGCTTGCCATAGCACCTGAACCACTCAATAAATGTCTTAAATACACGAATGAATGAGCAAAACAAATGGGGACTGAATCCTAGTTAACACACTTTCCTTTGTCTTTTATTGACAAATCCCCAGATCTTTTCTTTCGTAGCTTATGTTTCAAACTGAAGGAGAAGGTTGAGATCTAGTCCCATTATACTAAATTTCTTGTCCACAAAGAAAATTCTTGCTGAAGGATTCCAAAGAGTGGGGGAGAGAATTAAAAGCCTACCTTTGTCCTTAAGGAAGGTCAGGAGAGGGTAAAAAGAATTTCCTAAAACTCTGAGAACAAACCCCAGAATGAAAACCTTAATAGTAAAAGTTTCTGAGAATCACATGAGGGTATGGAGAAACAGACATAATAGAAAAGACAAAAAAAAAAAATTTGAATACAGTTATTTTGAATTAACTATAAAAGACAGTCATGGGAGAAGAGAGAAAATAGGAAAGATAAAGATGTCATAATTGACTCAAAATTATATCACCATACGTTGGACAAATTCTAGAATATTTTACAAAGGGGAAAAAACTTACAAGCAGTAATGCATGAGACAGGAAGGGAAGATAGATCCCTTTTAAAATGAAAACAGATTTCCTTAAAGAGGGAAGATTGGACAGATTTCTGCAGAATGTGAGTAGTAATGCTTATCACCATGAGAAGTTAGTGAAGATAAGCTTCTTGGATTTAAGCTAGATCCCTGAACCTAGGTCCTTTGCAAATTGCACAGCTGCCAATGCATCAGCTGGGTTTTATTTTAACAACATTTACAATTTCCCTTTCAGTTGAAGCAAGGCTGGGGGACCATCTGAACAGATAATGAAATAACTGTGAAAGTTCAGAGCATGCTGAACAAAACAAAATATGTTTTGCCTGATTTATGCAAACTAAACATATTGTCAAGGTTTTGAAGCAGTTAGTCCAAAATATGCACAAAATACAGCAATTTCTCAAGTAGCCTGGCAGCAGATGAATTAAATGGAAATGTGCTCTGAAACAGTTTAATCAGACTGTATAGATGTGCTGAACATTTTGATAGTTTCACAATAGAAATTCATGAATAATGCCTTTTCCTAAGGGATACCCTACCAAGTTTACCCTAAAACCACAACTCTTGATCCTTATTAATGGAGTTCTTCCATTACGGGTTGTAAGAACATGTTTATTTTTTAAACTTCTGCTAAGGAAGAAATGAAATGAAATAGCATTACTTGCTCCTTTCCCCATGGTAAACAAAAGAGATCGATGGTGGACCTCCGTTGCCGGTCCTTTCACAGGGAAAAGGTCCAGGACCTTGACTATCTGTGGAGGGTTTTTCTACCCCTCACCCTGGCTACGGTGAAGAGGTCAATGAATTCTGCAAATATCCAAAGCCAGAGAATTCCTAAACACATTTGTACACCCTGGTGTGCAAGATCTGAAAGAAGACACAGCCTATAGAAAAATAATCTTCCAAGAGGAAAGAAAAACATGGTCTCCAGAGAAGACTCTAAAGCATTTTGAATGAATAAAAGGGTTTCTGCTTATGACAACTTCTCAATGGTTTTGTATTTCTGGAGCAAATGGTGATTCATAGGGCAAAACCTTGGTGAGGGCTGTGGCAAGCAGTGCTTAAAATAGCCTTGCCCTCCTGTCTCCTAATGTTCCCCCTCACCAGGCAGGTTCATGCACAGTCTAGCCTGTAGAAACTGAAAACAGGCAATGCCTACTCTCACTGACATCTTTAAAAGATGTGATAGAACACCCAAATAGTCATTGATTTTTCTGTAATGTCTTTGGAGCAAGCAGAGTAATCAAACTTTTGACTCAATATTATCTCAGATTTTGGTGTGAAGCGTTTCCGCTCCTATAAAAAGCAAAATGGCATCATTTCTCAAGAACTTTTAGGGCTATGGGTCAGATTTCTAAGGCCTTTGCTGTTCACCTTACCTCGCTGGATTCTGTAATAGTCACTCTAGATCTAGAGCATTAATGTTTCTTTCAGTAAATTTCTCACCAAAAACCCAAAGAATTGTTTCTCTTAGACATAATGATGACTTACCAAACCTACTCTCCCCCTTGTCAGCCTTTCTGCTCAGTTTATTGTTAGCAATACCAGCAGCCAATTTTATTGGGGATTCTTCAGTAACTATTAAAAGGGAAGACATGGGGCACCTGGGTGGCTCAGTCAGTTAAGCGTCCAACTCTTGGTTTTGGCTCAGGTCACAATCTCATTGTTTGTGAATTCGAACCCTCCGTTGGGCTCCACTCTGGCAATGTGGATCCTGCTTGGGATTCTCTCTCTCTCCCTGTCTCTCTGCCCCTCCCCTGTTTGCACTCTCTCACTGTCTCTCAAAATAAATAAATAAACTTTAAAAAATAAATAAAAGTGAAGACAATTAGAATGTCTCACAATTCTCTCCACATAGAAATCTTTACATTTTCTCATAGTGTACTAGTGGACATGTTTTTATTCACATTCTTTATGGTGTTTTTAAATTCAATTTTGTTTTTAAAAATTTAAATAGGTTACATTAAACTGTGTACAAATAAAATATTTTGTAAACATCATGGATGTCTCCCCCAGCACCAAATAGGAAATTTTAGTCTGGGAGGAAGGACTGACTAATAATATTGTTATTTTACAAATGTAGAAGTGTGTAAAAGGAGCAATTTGATGGATATGTATAGCTTTGCCTCATAGTTAATGGCCTATAACTTAATGCCAGATTCATAGCCTTTTAATTTCATCCTTAAAACATGCTGCCCTTTCTAACTCAAAGTGGGAAAAAAATCTTGCCATTATTCTATTTGTAGGCAAGTGAAATGTATTATCCTTTAAGAAAAATGAAAAAAATTTAAATGCCAGGACTTACCATCCTGTATGCAACAAAAATATTATATAATTTCTTTAATAATGTCAAGATTTTTTTTCCCTGACAATCAACTTGCTAAATTTAAATCTGTTACTCCTACTAAGATACATCAAGACTCACACCAGGTCCAATACTTCTTGTACCTT